>NW_020653575.1:1327635-1439261 GCF_003589595.1 Hyposmocoma kahamanoa | reverse complement strand
TAGATATCATCCATATGTACCAAATCCTTTGCCGACAAAATGCAAAGGCAAATACAAAATCATCTAAAGCAAATAAAAGAAATACATGAACAAAGTAGTACACTCAAGTCATTGAATCGTGCTACATAGCGGCCTAGACCCTGTAATTAAAGATGAAATAATTATATAAGATCAATCGAAGTAGGTTGCATAAAAATTACTTTGCGTGTTTAACAGAGTTTAACACCTCAAACTAATCGATGGCTAGTGATGACAATTACCTAGTAGCATTTGAGTTCCTTATGAATGGACTCGTGCAGGGAACTTCTGTTCACCATACCTATTTTTGCTGTCAAGCAGTAATGTGAGCATTACCATAGAATGATAAGAGCAAGTAGGTCAACTCTGTCCTGTTCGTAATGCCTACGGTTGCCTGGGGCGTAGGGTTGCTACATTATTATTTTATTTGTGCCTACAGCTTGTAAACACAATTTGAAAAATTAAAGTGTTCATCACAGTATTCTCGTGCTATGTTGAAATAACCTCTGTTAAATGCAGTAGGTACTTACATATTGATATTTTTATACCAGTATCGCGGATTGATGTCTTGATAGTTAAGTATGATCATGGAATAGATATGAAACGCTAAACAATTCCGAATTTCAGCCACTCTTGTTCAAACTACATTTTCAGTCAGAAAAACCATTTTAAACACCGAGCGACCGCTTCAATTCTATAATGAATGGCGCGTTGAACGACCCGCGCTAAGCAACGCGGGTGCACTGCGAAATTAAATGTGTGTGCGTAATAAAATACGGCGTGCGGCGGACATGTACACTTACAACCGCACTGCTAAGTTTTAATGGAGTTACCATACTATGCATTAGGCTGCTAACAGATTGTCTGCATCTTAGCAGTTAATACGTGAAGTCGACTGCATGAAGTTGAATACGGGTTTACGCATTAACAGCAAACGTGCTGTCAGACTGTTAGCAACCTAACTACTTTCCTTTTTGAAGGGTATCTAAGGGTACTGGTGAAACTACAAAACACATGGGACTTCATGTCTCATGGTGACGAGTGCAGTGGCAGTGCCAGGTCATTGAGATTTACAGCTCTAAATTAGTATTTATTTAAACTTCAAGGCAGTACATAGAGTGGATAATACAACCCTCTCAAATGTAAGAATTATTATATTGTATTTTGCTAATCGCTCAGCCCTGAAATCGTCTAACACAACTTATACTATAAATGTTTTTATACAAATGAAGTCACGTTTACGTTATACCTACAACTACGATCACCCTGTGGCAGGTCGTGGTACAGTTTTACGATCCAATTAATCACATTATAATGTAAAATAGATACATAATAGTGTATTGTATACTGATATAGAAACGAATCAACTTTTTCTGTCTATTACCATCCATCACGCAGCTTCATTCATTTTTCTGAATGCTATTTACATAGATTGATTGATCCTTCTGGTTACTTTTGATTTATTGATTAGTTTGATGCTATATGCTTACCGCCTGTTGAAACTTAACGGATATAACTTAACTTAACTGATTGTATACCGGTTTTATTGACAATTAAACATCTGGGACTGCGCTGGGTTTTACCCTAGTAGTGCAGGCACTTACCTGATGGATCATTCGTATTAAAAAAAATAATAATAATACATGAAATTAGATAAAATAGCCAAACTTGTTTGAAATATAGGGGATTCGTACTTTTTAACTAATAAGCTAAAATTAGCGCAAATAGGCGAATTTTGCGAGAATAGAGAATCTTTTGTCTTGTACACTGGCTACGACGGTCACGATTGCGCCTGTGGAGATAACACAGTTTTTTGTCTAGTAGCAGTAGAGCTGCTTTTGAAAGACTTCGGCCAAGTACGTAGTGCCACCTTACCTATTTCTGTTGCCAAGCAATAATGTGAACATTACTGCATTTTGGTTTTGAACGGTAAGGGCGCTGGTGAAATTACAGGCACATGGAACTTGACAACGTTCTTTTTTTATGCAAAAATAAGTGCGCATTTCAGCTCCATCTCACCTGATGGAACGTGACGATGAGGTGGACGATATAGCATACACATCTAAATAAAGCCTCTGCACTCTCCAAAAAAGGTCCAAGTTATAGCTTTCGAGGAATAAGTCCGCAGGCAGGGAATGCCACTCCCTGGACGCTCGCCTTATAAATGTGGAAGCGAACCGCTTCGTGCAAATCCTGGGAATATCCATAGCATAGAGGAGAAACTCCAGCTTACGTTAAAATTATGCAAGTCCGCCGCACACACTCCATGATATATCCTGTAGAACACCGATAAGCTGGCAAATTTACGGCGTTGTTCAAACCTCTGCAGCTTCGCTTCTACTTAATCTGATACACCTATTGACCTCTTGGCACGCTTTTCAACTGAATCCATTTTCAAGTTGCTATTTGCCCTCAGATCTTTGCGATTTAAAGCTCTGAGTAAAGCGCTTACCACCAGGAGCACGACTTGTTTGTTCCGTTGTTTGATATCATAAAAAAAAGCTAGCTGTAGATTTACGCGATCCGTTTTCCGAAAAGTACTATTTGGGACTAATCAAGGCAAAAATGAATAGGCGTTTTTTAGACAAACGTCATCGGTTATATCGTCCAGCGTGTGTCTGTTTTATATTAAAAAATAAAACTCTAAAATAGGGAGTTTTTATATTGTGTCTGGTATAATTTTTTTCTACTCTCCATTGTATAGAGAGAGAGAGAGAGAGAGAAACAGAAAAAAATATTTGGCGATAGTACTACCAGCTGAGGTATAGGTGCCTATAGATTTGCTCGATATTTCGTCTGATCAAACATGTTGTTTATCAAAAATTACGATGTCGATCAATGTTGCTTACAAATTTACTCGTTTTGTTTGATCACATGTGTCGATCCAAAATCGAGTATATCTGTATACACCTTAAGGTGTTGTGCACCTTGGTTTATTTACCAGTGTTAACACAAGTAGATAATTTTCCCATAGTATTATCAGTGGTAAGACTTAGTAAGTTGGGCAATAAAGATTTCTATCGGCTATGGCGCTGCTATAACATTAGAGTGCACGGTGGTCATGTTAGATAAATCGTATCATGTCAATCTGCAGAGCAAATTGACAGATTCGAGAAGACAGACAGCTTGTCGCTTTTCTATCGGATACATTTTCGGGAGTGTGCGCAGGAACTGTTCAATTTGGTTCCACCCTCAACGTTCCTCCTTCGGTCGACTAAAAGGTCCGGAACACTCCATCCTTATGTCGATGACCACCTACCTATTCGCACTACGCGCTTTGTTTCCTCCTTTCTGATGCGTATGGCAAAGTAATGAAATACTCTACCGGCATCAGTATTTTCCGAAAAGTACAATTTGGGACTATTGAAGGCTAGAGTGAATAGACATTTTTTAAGCAAACGCATTCCATCGTCGGTCACATCGTCGCTTAACATCAGATGAGATTGTGGCCAAGCGTGTAAAAAGACATGTTTTTTGCCTTTGTCCTCATTTATATTTATTTATAATCAACTAGATTAACACGTTATTGCGGAAGAATTCGCAGACGGAAACAAGTCATAAGTAAAACTTGTTTTTTTTTTTTTAATAATAATGGTGATAATAACTCCATTACCAATCTCCATTGACATCATATCAAACGTATCATGACTTTAATTACTATACTTAAATAGCGTGATGACTTTGAAAAAATATATATGCCGTATGTTTTTATGTGTATTCAACATATAATACGTATGCTTATAAATAGTATGTTTGCTTTACACATTGGATTTTGGACCTTATCGCTAATGTTACAGAGATCAATATTAATCTTAGGTGTAAGACCTAGTGCGCTTTTTCCTGTAGTGATATCGTTCTATAGAACGATCGATCTTTATAAAGACCATCTTTATAAAGATTCGATTTCATTTATACAAAAGTCATTAGGAACTCTGTTATGCTCTTTTTTTAAAATATCGATTTGTTTGCGAAGCTAGACGAGATTTGAATTCAACGTGTTTAGGGTTGCTTAAAGAAATTGGAATATAGATAATAATCGTCGTCAATGTAAAATTGATTGTGTTCGCAAACTTCAGTATTGATATATAAACCTACAGTCCAGAGGACACCAAGCATGAACCCCTTTTTTATGGCATTAAGTGACACGACGGATTTGTCGTGCGCCTGGTGATAAGCTATTTATTTCCGGAGTCTAGCTCCAGAAATCAAACATCGTCGGCATATTGTTCCGTTGTACTATGCAATTCAAACAAAATTTGAAGATCTCATCATATGTTAGGTGCTCAAGCTGTCCATCTTCATGTACTCCAAACTGAATTAAAAAAGAAAATAATTAACTTAGGTAATTTTTATATTACTGAATAAACAGTACTAAACAACAAAATTATAACACAAATTGTAATACCATCTTTTTCATCAATTCCGGTTTCTATTCTCACTCCTTCACGGTTCATGCGGTCAGACTTTGGAACCAACTTCCCATTACTGTTCACGAAAGTAAATCGCTAGTCCATTTCACATTTACAAATATCTGTTTATCGATGTATTTATATAGGTACTTTATAACAATCTAATCTTATTGATATAGTTTTTGTATTGCATAATTTTCGTTTTGTTGTGCACGTAAGCCCGTTATTTTAGAACTCCTTGTAAAATCGGTCATCCAAGATAGTACTACCACCTTACCCAAGCAGTAATATCAACGTTACTGTGTTCCGGTTTTTTAAGGGTAAGGGTGGTGGTGAAATTACAGGCATATGGAACTTGTCAACTTATGTCTCAGGGTGATGGGCGCAGTGGCAGCGCCCCTCAGATCTTTGCGATTTAGCTCTGAGTCGCACTGCAACTGTTATAGACAGGCGTGTAGTTAAGCATCAAGCGCACGACTTGTTCATCCCGTCACTAATTATTACAAAAAAAGAAGTTCTTGTATCGTGTATTTAGGTCTGGAGGAAGAAAATTTATTTTAGAAATAAACAGAACTTTTGTGTGTTTTTTCTGTGCCGTAAACGATAAATATAATGACAATTTTTCATAAAAATAAACAATAATGCCCTGCACTGGACAGACCCTGTGTCGCGGGTGTCATGGACACACATATTGATAACCACAAATTACGCCCAAACTCACGAGAGAAATAAATGTAGGCCATACAAATATTTCTCCCGGCTCGAGAATCGAACTCTAGACTTCTTGAGTAGCAGTCTAGCATGATAACCGTTCGGTTATGGAGGCAGAAAAAAAACCATGTAGGTAATATAGCGAGAACAGAATAGAACAGAATTCATTTACAACAACGGAACTCTACAAGTTTGCCCAGGGCGCACTTGAACGATTTTTTGTTAAATGATGGCTTAAATAGCAAATGCCTTGGCAAATCATATGGTGTTTCCATTATTGCCTTCTAGTTATCATGTTTTGCCGACTTTCCTTTTCTACCACGTCACCTTACATCAAGTTAAAGTTTAATTATAATAAAATTGGTGTACCAATAAACTAAATTACTTTAAACGCATCCATTCTAATGATTTGTGGTCATCTGTAACGTGTTCATAAATGTTTACAAACAGTAATAAACTTGTCCCTTGACATAACTTATAGTATTATTAATTTTTACATTAAGAAATAACGCCCGTATGTAATTCGTTTAAAATTTTATATAAAATGAAGAAATATATGAAATTGAAAAAAGAATGAGATGTTTTGAAATGAAATTAAAAAAGTATTGAAGTAAATAAGGAGAACATGAAATGAAAAAATATTGTAATTAAACAATAAAGAAAAGTTTTTTAAAGAAATGGAATAAAAGTTTCAAGAAAAATAGTACACAATGTTGTTACTCATAAATACGTAATGTTCTTCGAAAGAAAAGTTTTAATTGGTTTCTGTAATTCTTTTAATTTGTGCAAAGATCGAACAAACTGAAAGAAATATTCATTCAATTCGGCTGGACTTGAACCAGGGACATTTCTTCGCATAACGCGGACTATCGCTCTCCTAACAGAGCTACGGAACGTATCATATACACCTTACGAATTTCTCTATGTGCTTGCTGCAGATCTTTGATTTTGAGTGTAACGGTTCCTGTGAGAAATCTATGAAATTTTCTGCTTTTTTCTTCTTTTATCATTCTCCTAATCGACATTCACTTTTATTTATAACGGTCATTTTCGGACTAGTATCCACTACCACTACTTAATTTCCGTAGCAATTTTTATTATTTAAATATTCAATTATATTGTCGTGTAATTATTAAATAACTTTTCACGACACAGGATGTACTTACTCGAATAATAAATAATATTGTATGACAAGAGAATCGAATATTCAAATAAATAAATTATTTCTTTGTGCCAGTGCATCTCAAAGAAATAATTTATTTAATTTTTTTATTTGAATATTCGATTTTCAAGTTATTTTTTGTTAGTTTTAGTAATTCTCATGCAATAATTTGTAATATACTATAATCATAATTTGGCACGAAAATTAGATAGTAAACACTAGTCCGAGAAAGACTGCTAAAAGGTTTTTCTTATGATACATTTTGTTTAAATAAAATTATTTTGAATTTATTTGAAAAAACAAATGATAAATTTCAAGGTGTCCCCCCCCCCCCCCCATTCTTATAGTAATTTGTTTAATTCCCTAAATTTAAAGCTTATAGTAAAGCCTTCTATTTCAATAAGACTTTGTGGACAAAAGTTGTTAGATAAACTGTACACAATTGTAAGTGTTAAAATTAACACCCTTGAACTGATCTAACCGCGTGGCCTTAACTTGTACTATTGATGCAAACGCAGTTTATTTTCATCAAAAAATAGAAGAGGTCTTCTGTTACTACAATACACATTAGTCGAATCAATCAGAATCTCATTAGTAATATTTTGAAACAAAACATTTGTTTTATTTAAAAAAAAAATTAAATCAATTTAGTATCAAAATATTCTCACTGAAAAATGAAAATGTCTTTATCGCCTTTCACAAAGGAAACTTTTAATTATATACAGGCTGTTTGTAAAATGCTAGCAACCTCACAGGTCTATATTACTAATATCGTAAACAACAGCTTTTGTATCACGATTTTTAATAATTTATCAAATTTTACTTTCGTACAAAAATAAAAATATTTAAATAGATCTCTATAAACGGTGATAACTGTGTGTAGTAACAAAAGAAAGCGCTAGTGTAAATACCAGTCCGATGCATACTACAGGAGCGGGGGTCACGCACGGATCTCCTCACAGGCGAGGGTTTAGGCCATTGTCTGCCACGCTGACCCAATGCGGCGAGGACTTCACGCGTTGTCTGAGGGTCGTGAAACTTTTCTTCACCGAAAAGCTCATGGTAAATTTGACACGTAAGTTCTACATTCCGAGAATATCAGAAATGCGAACCCGAATTCGAATCCACGGCCTCTGCTTAAAAGACGACAAATCAAACCGTGTGTCTAAAAAGTTAGTATAACAAAAACCTAAAAAAATATTTTTGGTAAATTCATAACGTCTCATAAAACGTTATGAAACAAAAGCCGTTGTATGTAAATATATATAATATATATATATACATATATATACCTATGATCCTCACGTGTTACTGAAGACGTAAATTCTGGTGTCCACACTAGGATTAATCGGTGTTATAGAACACCACGCTCCAGTAGCGAGGCATGAAAATTGGCTTTAGTAAAGCCGGAGCAAAAGAAAAAACACATACCGTAACAAACTTATTGGCACACAAGATACTGGTACACTTTATTTCACTTGTTAATTATTCTACACATACAATTAAACACAAAAAATAGTAAATTTATTTAAAATATTTATGATATTTGATGGTACGTGGAAAATGTTAGGCAACCAGTGGGAATCGAGTTATCTGGACGCGTCCCAACTGCTACGCTCTCACCCTTCCGCTCTGAGCACACGTAAGAAAGATAGGCATAACGCAAAAACATAGGTTTACTTAATTATTTTAGTAGATAAAGATATTGCTCTCAAAGAAAAAAACATTGGGTGCCTATATCTCGGAAGTGACCAAAATGCATATGCGTTAGTTATGACAAGGCGGGCAGTATAAAATAACAAACTTTTCCGGAGATTATTTGGATGTAATTTGATTACGTGTTTTAATACGCGTCACTGAACTTACTCCATGTTTGCTATAATACCTACCTGTATGGATCTGATCCAATAAAAACAAAGTGTACAATTTTTTCTGACAAGTGTAAGAAACCAGACTAACTTTAACAATGGTGGCCATACTAACTTATTATATTTTTTTTCTACTTTACAAGGTTCATCACATTATTTATTTTTTAATATAATGAACTTGCCATTAAAATAGATTTCGTAAATTATGTTACACTTTTTTTATTATGATACCAAGTGACGGGGCGAGCAAGTCGTGCGCCTGACGGTAAGCGACAAGCCTGTCAACAACAGTTGCAGTGCCAGTCAGAGCTTTAAATCACAAAGACCTGAGGGGCACTGCCACTGCGCCCATCACCAAGTTGACTTGTCAACGGAACTTGTTCCGTGTTCCTAGAATTTCACCAGCACTCTTACCCGTCAGAACTGGAACGCATTAATGCTCACATTGTTGCGTGACGGCAGAAATAGGTAAAGTACCAGTACTTCTCTGGACGAATTCTTTCACAGAGACCTGTACTGCTACTGAGAAACTGCTACCTAATAAAATTATGAAATATTATTTTAGTAAATGTATGCCTTGTTTTTTATCTCCGTCTCATGTTCTATTTTCCTCTAACATTGTAAACTGATATTAAATATAAAAATAAATTATTTTAAATAAAATACAAAAAACCCGATAGCGCAAGAAACCGAAAACAAGATCTAAGTCTTTGTTTGAGCAATGTTAAATACACTGTGAAATGTTTTTTGTTCGATACTTAACTAAGTACGTAAGTAAACGTTTCACTTTAAATGTTTAACCGATGCCTTAAGCTTAAAAGAAAAGTTACTTATATTAAGTCCCATCGTGTAGTACCTTTTGAGGCATAGACCTAATTTAACGTTTAAATTTTAATGGATTTTAATAGTTACTTAACGTGTACAATTTAGTTTTAATTGATAAACGTATCTAACAAAAAAAAAAACACAGCATGATGCCTTTAACTTTGAACGAACAGGATTCTTGAACTTGTTTTCTTTTTTTTTTTCAATTATATGTTTAGTCACGTTTTTTTTATTTTATTGAGATTTTTTGGTAGATTTGGTTTTACGGTGGATTCGTCTTTTTTTTTGTTTAGTGGTTTATTATGTCGCTGGTTGCATACGAATGTACGAGGTTGCTCTAGTAGAGAAAGTCTTGCATGACCTCTGTTTGTTTAAATATAAATTCACATTATTAGACGAGGGGCGAACAATGACATGGGTTGCAGATTTAAAATGCAGCTAATTAAGTTTTTAGTTAAAATTTTACCATTAAACTCTACGTCCGAAAATCATTTCATTTCAACGGTTTGCGCTGTGGGCTCTGGATGAGGAGGTCCTGGATTCGATTCCCGGTAAGACCAGTTTGGGAAATTATGTGAAAAGATGTTCTGGAAAGCGTCGCAGGATACAGGGAATCTCCTAGTTTGAGACCAGACAATTGGTTGTCTGGTACATTATTATTATTATTCTTAGCAAAATGGAACAAAGTATGTTAAGTTACATTAGTAACAAGAGAAACAAATAATTTCTCTTAAATGTCCGTTAAGAATTTTAAAGCCACTAATTAATGTGAACCGCAATCTATTACACTGGTATTATTGATGTCTTACGTATACCCACCCATCCACTGCAGCAAATGTCATACATTGAGCAATTCAATATAACTGGAGACAAAGTTATCACACTGTTAAACTTATTTCCAGCACTGTATGCGTCTTAAAAGATGGACCCTTGATAGCTTGTCAACTATTTTGATAGATTTCTTTAAACTGGCACAGCAATTTGAAACTTAAACATATTGAAATAACATTGTGAGTTGTTTATAAGCGGAATTAGAAATACGTAAAGTAATCGAGGAATTATGCGGGTACCTGTATATGCACGAAGAAACTGTGTCGGTTATGAATGATACCTGCTCGTATATCGCTTGACAGTTACTCGCATACGGACCACATGTTGTGTGTTAAACGATCACTTTGTTTATTGGAAATTAGCCCTTATGACATTTGTATTATAACGTTTAAAATTACAATATCTATACATGATGGCATCCGCGTGATATTTGAATCTTAGCGCTGTCAAAACTTCAATCCTTTTACAAGAGACTTCGTCATTTTACACTTCCAAGGTCAAGAGCACGTCAAACTTGGCATGTAGGAATTAAATTCAACTCTACCTCGCTGAAGATGAGAAAGGTCTAAAGTTCAAAGTGTACTTGTAACCGTGGAAGTTACCAGTGCCTCTACCATGAGTTTATTGCTTAGAGGATGGAATAAATAAAGGAAAGGGCTACCCTATCTACGGAATAAACGTCTCTACCTAAACCAGAAATATCCACCACAAATGGCGGATTTCTTTAGTGTTGTACCATAATATCGATAAGTCAATATCGACATGCAATTGTATGGCTTGAATGTTGAAACTGTTTTTTTGTTATTTACTTTACTTTTTTCAACTTATAATAAGTAGATCAATATTCATTGTCATAGATATGAGATTTTGAATTTATTATTTTGCATTTATAAATGCTCACATATTACGAAAATTAATATAAATCAGGAGATCTCTATGCATTTCCAATTACAAGACTGATGTTGGATATTTTTTAAAAGGTTTCCAAATAGTTTAAGCTGTTTTGTATTTATGTAATAGTATAGAACTAATATCAGTGATTTTGATTTAGGTGAATCTAACACTTCCATTCAATTTTTGAAATAAATAAAATTGCTCATATAATTGTAATAACATTATCGATAATCATAAAATCAGAAATGATATTAATAATGGGTAAGTTTATTTGCCTAAAACAAGATATAACAGAAGATGTAGCTAGAGACAGTGTCATTACAAACATCTTGTATTACATAACCATATAGTAAACTACCACAAGACTAAAAATGTCACAACAAATTCACAAGTTACAAATTAAATTCATTCACCTGGGTAACAGCATTTGTCGTCTACATATTCTGCACTTCAGTTAACATTGTAGAAGTACCTTGTACAATTCACTAAAACATGAAAGTATTTTGTGAAACACTGTCTAAATGTATTATATATTGTTATTATTAATTGTCATTCACCTGGGTAACAGCATTTATTGTCTGCATATTCTGCACTTCAATTAACATTCTAGAAGTATTTGGCGGTACTGTTGGCTGTAGAGTAAACAAGTATTCTTGCAATACATATTGGTCGAGCCTAGGCCAACGCGAGCGCAGCAAATTGATATATAGCTGGTGCTGCTGTCTACACGCTCGACAAGTTTGATAAAGAGTTTTACAAATGGCCATTGTAGATGAGTTTTGTGTGGCTGCCCACACGTTGGTCACTGTCAGTTATCATTTACATTGAAACTATATGGATGACAAGTTATTGCAGCTGTTGCTATTTATTATTGGGCGCCTATAATTATTACGTCAGTGCATCTAATATATGTTATATAATGTTAGAGTTGTCAGTGGGGAAAAATCGGAAACGAGTGGATGGTTTTAAGGAACTGAGAATACCTAGCAATGTCTCTTGTTTACTCAGAATTAAATATAAAATTATTTACCAATAAATGCGACGATGGTATTGCATTATCATGTAATCTAGTTACATTCAAAGTTCTATTAAAATTTGACTCTTCAAAATGTAGCGAACAAACGAAGATGATATTTGATCCTATGTTTATGTTCGGCAATCCTATAATTTCCAACTATTCTTTCTTTCTTTTTTCATTTGTAGGTAAACTTTAAAAATAAAAATAATAATAATGAAAAAATAAAAACCTGAATTGTTTTAATCACAGAATATCGTTAATATGTCTACTTACAAGAACAACTTTATCTCAAAATAATCGTTATCAACAATCATCAAAATATACTAACAAACAGGCAATCTAAATTAACCAAAGCAAAATTCGGCAAGACTTACGATTATATTACTCAAATGAGTCTAATTACATGAGATAGTTGAGCTATTGTATGATTTATAGACAAAAAAAAAACACATGCTTCGGTTGATTTCCGCCTTTTCTACTGCCGCACCCCTTAATGCCGCAGCGACGCATTTTAATCAATACTTAATTGTTCTCACTGTCAATATTTTTGTACAATTCATGCGAATAATTCACTAAAACATTTGGCCAAACATTGGTTTTGACATTTGATGTACTTCCCTTTGATGTACTCCAAAAATGATAAAATGAGGACAGTTGGCATTTAAAATGACGTTACGTATGTTCGATTCCCGTGTTTGACATAAATCAAAGTAGTACTATCTCTTTTGGCTTACGACGGCATGCAGTAGTGAAACAAAGACAATAAAATGTATATGTTTTCAACATCTAAATGCATCATATACACATAACGTCTGATTTATATATGTCAATATAACATGTCCTTTGGTTTCCATAGTGTAAGGTTTACTGTGACAGTTGTCGCTGTCAGCCGCGTAAATTACTTCACAATTTTGTACGGCAAATCATACTGCGCCCCTAGCGGTTACGAGAAGAAGTAACATTTCGGATACAAATATTTTATGCTGTCGCTAGCGAGAACTGTCAAAATAATTCATGTAGAGGCACTGGTTTGCTCGATTGATTTAATAATAGCAGAATTAACAGTTTTTTGGTTTTTTATATTTATTATCCGGGGGCCTTGAATATAAAATATATTCGAAGTTTATACATTATTTATACATTAAATATGTGCTTTTTAAACTAGATTATGTAAAAATAAAAAAATCAAAATAAAAAATAAAAATAAAATAAAATCCATGTTCTTAATTAATCTAAATTGCATAAAATCATTTCTACAGTAATCTAGTTTGAAACATTGTTTTGCTTTTTAAAAAATTGTATTGTAATCATTTGCAGTATTAACAGCTATAGCTTAGTTGAAAGATAGATTGTCTTTTAGTTTCTGTGTTCAATCCCTTGCTTAGTTGAAAAAAACCGCTTCTATTGTAGGGTGGAATCACAGGCTCATGGGACTTGTCCACTTATAATAATATATAACGTTACACAATTGACGATAAAGTTCATTATACTATGTACAATATCGTTGCAAAAATTCTCTTCCAATCCGTTCCGCTGCAATGCTCCTCAGATCTTTGCGATTTAAAGCTCTGAGTGGCACTGCAACTGTTATGACTAGTTCGTCCCGTCACTTAATATTTAAAAAAATGAAATGATTCTATTCACTTTAAAAGTAATTAATCACAATTTTCTTTCATCTTTACTATATATTTGAAGCTGTCAGTTGTCAGTTTTAAAAGGCTCTATGGAGATTGAGTAATTCATTTGTTGTAAAGAATTTAACGCGTTGTAAAACTTTTGTACAGCTAAAAATGCGTTGATGTCTTGGCTGTGATTAACTGTAATTTGTTTATTAAACTTTATAAAGAAGTGTGCATAAAGAAATTAATGAAATATTTTACACACAAGCGAATCTGTATAGATAAACCGGTGAAATTAATAGTGACGTTATGGCTTAGTGTGGCCGTTTCCGATACATTTCATCATCATCAGCATTCAAGGCGAGGGCTTAATTTGAAATGGAATGTTTTATTTATTTAAACCAGTGTTAAGGTCGCCTTAAATTGCTGCATCTGTGCGGTAAGACGTTGCGATGCATTAAAACGAGTAATGCAACATTTTTTCTTATAACATCAAGTGACGGGGCGAACAAATCGTGCGCCTGATGATAAGCTACACGCCTGACCATAACAGTTGCAGTGTAGCAGAGCATTAAATCGCAAAGATCTGAAGGTCACTGCGCCCGTCATCCTGAGACATAAGTTGATAAGTCCCATGTGCCTGTAATTTCACCAGCATCCTTACCCGTCAAAAGCGGAACGCAGTAATGCTCACATTACTGCTCGGCGGCATAAATAGGTAAGGTGGCAGAACTTCCCTGGACGAACTCCTTCACAAGGAGCTCCACTGCTACTAAACTTGGTCTTCTGCGCGATAGGATTACGTTTCTTTAATCAAATTATAAAAAAACCGACTTCAAAAATTCGTGGAATTACATCTATTTGCCAAGTTTTATTGGCATCGGTTACCGAAATGTGCGCGAAACCGTATTCGTCCCGTATTTTGCCGCCGTTAGAGCTAGTATATTTTCTTCAAATTTAAATGGGATCCTACCTGAAATCGGTGCACTAATGCCGAAGTTAACGCGTAACATCCGTACAAGAAAATACAGTCGAATTGTGAACCATCTCCTTTTTTTGAAGTCGGTTATGAATGAAAAAGAAGATGCAGCAAGCGGGGTTTTTGGCGTCAAGTTGCATCGGTGGCACTTTATGAAATGCTATATAATATTTGCGACAATTTGAGGCGACCCTTACTACTTACCTGCAAAGTTTTAACAGTATTGGTAATCCACTGTTTTAAAGTACATTAAGCTTCCTTTTAACAGCCTCAAAGATTATTTTGAAATATCAATAATTAGCATATTATAAACATAAAACGTTCGTTCGGAAACTTAAAGCCTTGACGTTTTAACGACATTATGCCAATATAAACTTTATCACAATATTTATTAAATCTTATTAAAGATGTGTTATATATACATGTTAATAGAGTTTTGCGTTGTACGTTTGCGATGAACAGTTTATCTAAAGGTCATCGAATGTGCTGGTTTTTTGTGGCATTTACGAGCCTCCGATGAGGCTATCGCAAAATCGTACGAGATACGTAAAGTCGGACTGTGAATGATGACCATGATGAAAATGGAAATCCCACTAATGCAGTACGGCTTATTAATATATTTTTCACCTTACTAGCTCGGAAACGCTTTGTTACTCATTAGAAATTAGCGAGCAAAAGCGTTTTTTGCACGCTAGCGTGGAAAAGGTTCTTGGAATTCGAACTTGACGATGGACTGTGTTGCACCTAACTTTTCCTTTCGATGAAAAAAAAGTAATGACACGTTCAAATAAGCCACTTGTCGAACATTGCTTATTTATGTAATATAAATCCGTTGGTTTATTTTATTCTCATTATAGTAGACATTAAATTGACAATGATAACTAATTGTGTTTATTAAATTATTTTAATTCGTCGAAGAACTAAAATAATTTCAATAATTACTTAATCACACAAAATAAAAGTACAAGGAAGAATAAAAATTGATGAGGCGTCAATGCAGAACGCATCCGAAGATATTGCAGCCTTGCATAACAAATTACTATTTATTTTATTTTTAATTTGCTTTTGATTGATAATTTAATTTAGTAAAAATTCATATTATAATTATTAATACAAAGATCGAACACTAAGAAAAAAAACTACTTCAATACGGCTGGATTGAAACCAGCGTCTTCCAGTAAACCGTGCTTGACGCTATGCCAAATAAGCCACGGAACGACCCAGCGGACATTTAATTAAACTAGTGAAATTCAATAAAAATTTAAAATAATATTTTTATTTGATATATGGATAATTTGAAAGTTTCAGCTTTTCCATATCGTCGGGGATAATGCATATCCGCGTATGTAGTATTGGTAAAAAGCGCGTATACGCACAAAACCAAATTTCACAGGTGACGGGTTTAACGTTATTACTTTGTTATTTAAATGGCTAATGTACAGTAAGCATTAATTTATGTTGTCTACGAACTCATAAAAATAGATTCCCGTATATCACCCTAATTTGGTTGCCACGACATTTACGCGGATTTCATTTGGCCACTAAATTACCGGAAAGGAGACTCATAATCAAATGCTAGTTACGCGTAATTGCACTATCCCCGACGATATAACAAATAAAATTAGAGTTGTGATATTTTTTTCTCATAAAAAATTACTTTAAATCGCTCTCTTGTAATATTTTCCAAACGCACGTTAGACGTTTTATCTTTCCAGGGTCGTATGCGATTTAGTTCCGAAAAATAAGAGGTTCATTTACAATCCCTCTAATATCAGGTGTGACTATCAACATTGGTATTGAATGGATTGATTGATTGAATCACTGCGTGTCAGTAGTCGCCTAATCCAAAATAGTTCCTTTTTTATTTATTACACAGATTTGTTCAAAAAATGCTGAATTTTACTGAGAATGGGATACCGAGCTTTAACGGTCTATGATATGTCGATTTTGCGTTGCAGAAACGCCTCAGGTTTTGAAATCACTTTCCTGTTGTACTGTCCATGGATGTACACATAGACAACCAAACTCACGAGAGAAATAAATGTATCCCGTTATATTTTATATATGTTATCCCGACCCAGGATCTTTGCGTGACAGTCCGGCATGGTAACCGTTTGGCCACAGAGCAATGAAAATTAGAGATATGCCACTATTCCAGAAAGCCGTCCAAATGTCTATAGGTGGATCGTAGGATCGTTTGACTATTCGACTACTACAAAGAAAAGATTATTTCGTACGTTACTTGACCGCTTCTTGAACTATGTTTACTGTTTAATCGAGAGAGAATAAATTACACCTACTTTACATGAACTTTTCTAAGAGTACAAATAATCGTGTGTACATATTATAGAACTATGGTGAATTTCGATATTTGTAGAGAGTTGTTTTATTTACCGTTAAGTCTTCTGGTTATAAAATCTCTAAAAGAATTTTAATGAGAAAACCGTTCTTATAATGATATGATTTTCTTGGGTATGATCAGATTTTAAAGCGGTGGTGTCTTCAATTCAATTCTTTGTAGTTGGAGATGTAGACGAGTTTTAGTAGCCGTTGCACTAAACTTATAAATCTTAAACCAATGCTTTAAGAAAAGACACTCTTAATATAATGAACTAAAAGTGACTTTTGCGTTGCAAGCATTTATTTAAGACGTACTTAATATGACTTAGGGTCGTATTCTAGAACTCTACTCAATGCTTAAGTCAGGATTTGAGTATGATTCAAAGCACTAGAAATCATACTCAAGTCCTTGCTATTAGGGTCGTATTTCCAGTGCTTGAAATCATACTGAAGTCTTCTCAAATCCTAACTTGAGCATTGAGTAGAGTTCTGGAATACGACTCTTAGTATAGCAACAATAGAGCTGTTTGTGAAAGTACTGCCACCTTACCTATTTTTGCCACCAAGCGGTAATGTCAACATTACTGTGTTCCAGTTTTGAAGGGTGCTGGTGAAATTACAGGCACATGGGACTTGTCAACTTATGTCTCAGGGTGACGGGCCCAGGGGCGGTGCCCCTCAGGCATCGAGTATATAACCAGAAATAGAGACGAAATATTATAATTTAATTTGTTTGAAAACTATTCTGCCATATCGATACGGTGGCAACTGCGCTCCGATTGGCAGGCCCGAATTTGAAACAATTGACGGGTGTCGTCAATTGTTTCACTTCAAATCGACCAGTTTAACTTGAATTTTGCTATAATGGACGAAAATTGAAAAATTACATAATTTAATATTTAATTACCGATGAAATGTGATTCCGTTTGTTTTGTAACTAGATGTTTCGCTATTTTTCCCACACCACCGAATGAAACAGCCCCCCATAGTTAGAGATATTAACTTTATTACAATAAATACAGAATATTTTTGGAATGTACGGAGACGTATATACAGGTCAGTTGTTGGCGCTGTACGATTTCAGTTTTTTAATTTGTGATTTAACAAACGAGAGTTGATATTTAAAAATGATATCAGTACCGTTTGACTGATGAGTTGCCAGAGATGGATAGCACTTATTTTGTCTCTATTTCTAGTTATATACTCGATCCTCTCAGGTCTTTGCGATTTAAAGCTGTGAGTAGCACTTCAACTGTTATGGACAGGCGTGTAGCTTACCACCAGGTGCACGACTTGTTCGTCCCGTCACTTGATATTATATATATATAATGTGTTTGTAGTTTCACTTAACCGAATGAAAACTTTCGATTATAAACTGCCTATTGTATATTTAGCTAACGAGTTTAGTACCTATAGTACAAATTCCTCTGTGTAATATAAATTTTAACTTATGTCGCAGTGAAAAAAAATTTGCTTTAACAAAAGCGGCTCCTACAGACACAGGCTTAAATTAACACTGCTATTTTACATTTTCGAAATGGTTTCTTCGTAATGTATTTGTAGTTTCACTTAAACCGAAAGCAAACTTTCAATTTAAAACTATCTTTTGTTTATTTAGTTAACGATTTTAGTGCCTACTGTCCATATTTCCCGCTGTCTAATATAGACTTTAAAGTAATGATTTATGAATTTTTATCATAATATAATTCATTAATACATTACTAGTGCCAATTAGCTACTTGATTGGTGACCTTTTCAAATTGTCATTTTATTATTCGAAAAAGTGAAGTAGCTCTGCCACTTTGCACGCTAGCTAGCTCAACCATAAGAACTATGTATTTTAAAACCATTTGCCATCATACAAATTATAACACCGAGCTATAAATGATTGATAGATCAATACATAGTACGCTCGACGAGATCGCGGCTAAGATTAAATTACAAGAAAAAAGACATACCTTAAGAGTACAACTGAGAATTAAAAGATTAACTCTCGAAGATTAGAACATGGCATGAAATTGTTGATTAGTTACATTAGAAATCGAGGTTACAATTAGAACTTTAAACGTCTATTCTCGTTCCGTAGACGACTGAATTAAAACAAAATACAATACAGTAACCAATCCTTTCTTCAAGTTTACGTAAATATGATGTGCCTATTCGTATGTCTGCTGATATAATCAAACGCGTTGAACCGTGGGACATACAAGAGATCCATGTCTCTGATTGCACCGACTCTCTCTACCCTTCAATCCGGAATACACATGCACGCTGTTGCTTTCTGTATAAATACCTTCCACGAAAAGATTTGACAATTAAGGTAGTCAACACACTTATCTGCACGAAATCGTAGTAAGCCGGGCAGAAAAAAATTATGCCCGTGTAATAAGTTTCGTTTGGCGTCGTCGGTATGGTAATCGGAAACGATACGCATAACTTGTTTTCGCTGTTATTGCATAGCGACTAAACTTTTTCTGACCCGCTCAAGTCCTCGTTAATAAGTGTTCAGTGTTAATTCAGTGATCGGAATGAATAGGTAGAGACTAAAACAAGGAACAGAGACCGAAAGTGGAGACAATCTTACGACAACAATTTTTTGTCTCGGATTTTTTCGGTATTCGGGAAATCACTCCAGCACATTAAACATTAACGTTATTTGGGATAGGTAGACTATATTTGTCTAAACTAATCTACAGTATGTTCGAAATACGTATCGTAATAAATCTAATTACTTGTTTTAAGTTACCTTTTTTGGTCGAATTTATTCAGAGTATTCCGAAAATTGGTGGTTGCAACAATACGTCGCTGAGTTAATATAAATATTCTCTACCAGCCTATCCCAAGTAAGGTAATTTTTTGTGAACTTAAATGAATTCCCGAATCTCGAAAAACTCCGGGACAGAAAAAATGTTGTCGTGAGATAGTCTCCGCTTTCTATCTATATTCCTCGAAGTTTAGGTAAATATACTTTACCTGTTCCGATCACTGTTATGACTCCCTAAGAAAGCACTTTAATCGTTTTCTCGCGTTGAAAACTGTACACTACCTTATCTTAAATCTAAGCAACTTTCGAGCTTTCTTATCTTGAAAATAACTGATTATTCAGTTTACTTTCTTTGACGGATGCAAGTTATAATATAGTATCTCATTTATAATGAATCCGTTATTAGTTTGGCTCGAATGGTTCCGATAAGATGTGTTAAAAGGTTTGATTAATTGTGCGCTTTATTTGTACTACTTTTTGAATTATATTACAATATACTATCGAGCAAGTGCTTCAGGACGATAACTTATAGAAAGCAATAGCTATTTCGAATACAACTTTAAAATATTCATATTCATCAATATTATAGACGCGATAATATCGATTTAATTTTTAACCGACTTTAAAAAACGAAGGTTCTCAATTCGACTTTTTGTGTTTATGTTACGCGATTACTTCGACATTTGTTAACCGATTTCAATAATTCTTTGTTTGGTGTTGTGTTTGGTGATGGTGTACCTCAGTAGTGGTCACGTTCAAATTTGAAAAAAATATTCCACCTCTAACGATAAATTAGGGGATGAACCCGGTTTATCGCTGTTCACCCACTTTCCGTTAACCGATTTCAATCAAACTCGGAAAATAGATGTAATAATTCCTCATACTATTGAGGTCCGTTTTGTCAGTCAGCCCATGTCTACAGTCAATACAATCTACCGAAACCTCGTGATTATAGGTGTGCAAATACATATTTGTTAACTTTTGTAAAGTGATTAACGTTGAAATTCTTGAAATATTCTCGACTATTCAATAACTAGTAGCATTAGAGCTTCATGTGAAAGAATACGTCCAGGGAAGTATTACCAAAGAAACCTTTTTTTAAGGGATCAAGAAACGAACGAACAAGTTATGCGTCTGGTGATAAGCGACACGCATACCCATAACAGCTGCAGTGCCAATCAACGCTTTAAATAGCTAAGATCTGAAGGCACTGCGCCAAGTCCCATGTGCTTCTAGTTTTACCAGCACTCTTCAAAACTAGAAATCCGATAATGCTCACATTATTACTTGGCGTCAGAAATAGGGAAGGTGGCAGTACCACCCTGGACGAACTCTTTCACAAGTAGCTCTACTGCTACTAAATTATACAAATAGAATACAAATATCCCTCATTACCACAATGACACTTTTTGACATATATAATATGTTAAGCCAAAACATAAACAAACAATAAACGGTACGACGTACATGTCAGAAGGCAAAAAAAGGTGTCTCAGCTTGTGCGGCCACGTGCGTTTTCTGCCACCGTGTTCCTAAGATCTTAGGCGGGCTTAAAAGTAACGAGGGCCGAAATACAATTATAAAATTATCTATAAACACATATTGCATTTCCATCCTATATACCAACATTACTAAAATATATTTAGACAAACAATGATCGCGAAGTCTAATAGTAAAGACGTATAGCCTTCACGCAGTTAAACGTCGACATAACGTCTTCATAGTAAATCAACTTCTCTGATACCCCCTCGTTGTGTGAATGGAACGGCAGTGGGGATATGTTACATACAGTATGATGTTTTTTGTGTTTATGGTTACGCGGCCACATTGAGTGGTCTTGAAAAGAAATGTGATTCGAATCCAGCCGTATCGAATGAATTTTTCTTTCGTTGTATTCGATCTTTGTATTAATAATCATACAAACTTATACAAATTATACAAAAAGTTATAGTAGAGTAATTTCACAGAAAAATAATTAAATATAGTAGTAATACATCGTGATATTCAATGAACTTAATAATATTGAGAAATGTGATGTTATATTAGTAACATAACTTTATATTTCTTTATTTAGAAGTTTTAAAAAAGGTTAAAATTATAATTTTGAAAGTACTGTATTCAATTGATTCTATAACAAATTAACGCTATACCTAAAAACCATTATCAACCTAAAAACAATTTTCTTAAAATAAAAAATAATAAAAATCATATTGGCAGTCTCAAACCAAGGATAAATAACACAAAACATATGGATCATGTCGACTGACAGCAATACCACTCGCAACAATCCACACACAAGTCTACCACAAGTAACCACCTTCCGCACACAACACATAGTCCAATACCACCTAATACACAGATGCACCACCGCCGCCGTGGAGCTGTCGTTGCCGGAGTGGGCACACTACCTCTTCGCTGGCCTCTTTCTGCTATGGGTCGCATTCGGTCGACGCAGAAGCACTGTGCAGTCGCACTCCACCTGAAATATGTGTATGTATCATGAAAATAAACTATACAATGTAAATAAGGGTTTGGGGTTTACATGATGAAATCAGCTTGAAGTGTATTAGCGATTAAGTCGCGATTTTTGTATACCCGCTTCTTGTTGTTATCGTATCGATAACATACACTATAATTTTGTTATCGTTATGAAAGGATTTGCCAATCGGTGTAAGGTACTCACCGATTATTGTCCAAGGTGTGCCAAACATGCAGGAAAGAAATCGTGGGAAGAAGCTCCTTTCGTGCACCGCAAACTATATACTTGCTGATCGGAATGAACATTGTTCAAACTCTGTTGACTGTGTAAGCAATTTGCCCGTTAGCCAGAACAAAGTGTTATCTACATATATATCTCGATGTTTTAGAGATAACCCATTGTTTTGGCAAACGGGCGAATTGTATTTTTAATCGACTTTAAAAAGGAGGAAGTTCTCAATTCGACTGTTTTTTTTGTATGTATGTTACGCGATAACTCCGACATTTGTGAACCTATTTTGATGTTTTTTTTGTTGGAAAGAGGGTACCTCAGTAGTGATCCCATTTAAATTTGAGGAAAATATTTCGCGTCTACGGGTGGCAAACTAGAGGACGAGCGACTTTTGAGGTCGGTTTTTTTAGTACCGTATCCTGAGAATTACATTATAATTACAAAAGCATTGAGTTTACTAAAACCTTAGACTGATTATTGAATTTTACAAGCACCAAATTTGATTATCCTAATCATCGCTATGCTAAAACGAAGAAGTTATGTAAACAATGTTATTGTTAACGAATCATTTGTTATTTATTTAAATCGGGCAATTATGACCCTTATATATACATGCATTAAAAACTAACATACATGTTATAAAAATATAAAAAATTAAATAAGAATATTACACGACTTGCATTTTTCGGCGACGTGTGGCGCAATTTGTTGTAAAAAAACTCACCTCAAAAAAACCCACCTCCGTCTTGAAGATCGTGAGATATCGGTTGGCACTGTTACCACATACGAATTAAAATTCTCGTTGCAGCGGGACTCACCGCTCCACCTTCGGGGTGTATTATGTCCTTTTATTACTACATGACAATCAATCTTCCACAATCGGTCGAATAATATCACACATTTAACAAACCATCAACCTGTATATCGGCTGTGAGCGGTGATTGACCTTTCACTGCGGTATACTCTGAATACACAGGTTTACGTTCAGTCTCTTGCCGGCAGTCGGCGAGAACAGTTGTTCGAATGAATAGAGTTAATTCAAATGGTATTCATTGAAATTTACTTTAAATTATGAAGTTCATTATAAAAAATATCTACACTTTGCGATGAGCTTATATACAGGGTAATTTGTAAAATTCTAACAATCTCGCTGGACTGTATTACGAATATCATAAACAACAACTTTTGTTTCACGACTTTTTACAAAACATAAAGAATTTAGCAGAAATAAACTTTTCAGTTTTTGTTGTTTTGCTTTAATTTGATTACACCAGAAATATTCTTGTTGTAATTAAATTACAAAACACTGTACTTGGATTTACAGTGTTTCGGTTTGAAACAATAGAGAAGTAACATTAGATTTTTAGTAGCAGTACCTAATTCTGCCGCCAAGCAATAATGTTAGCATTACTGCTTTCCGGTTTTGAAGGGTGCTAGTGAAATTACAGGCACATGAGACTTCTCAACTTATGTCTCAGGGTGACGGGCGCAGTGGCAGTGCCTCTCAGATCTTTGCGATTTAAAGCTCTGAGTGGCACTGCAAATGTTATAGACAGGCGTGTAGCTAACCATCAGGCACGCGACTTGTTCGTCCCGTCACTTGATATTATAAAGAAAAGTAACAACATCATGATATATTCAATATAAATATTGAAAGAATGCAGCTTATTTAAACTGCCTCTGTGGCCGAACGGCTACCATGCCGGACTGCCACGCAGAGGTCCCGGGCCGGGAGAAATATTTCTATGGCCTACATTTATATCTCTCGTGAGTTTGGGTGTAATTTGTGGTAGTCTGCGTGTGTGTCCATGGCACCCGCGACACAGGGTTTCCCTAATGCGGGGCTACGTTGAGTGTGTGCGTTTTTATTTGGTTTCGTCTAAACTTTGGCATCAGACAATATATCATCCAAGTCTCATTAAGTTTTTAAGATCTACGTTGGTTAGCAAGAATAGCTCGTTTCCTTAATAAACAGAGTCTTCAGGGCGACTTACCGGCTTTCTCTATACCAGATAGGCCCTAATCAGATCCCAGACAGTCTCATTGAACGGATAACAGCTACTTTCACAGCAGAAAACCCGCCTGTAACCGACGTGCGCATCTCTTAATCTTGTATCAATTACATGCAGTTCTTTAATTGATGTCGATGAGGGTGCGGTGGCTTGTTGTCCGTTTTAAAGAAAAGACAATGTCTTTTGCTATTTATGTCTTTATTTAACTGCCTCCGTGGCCGAACGGTTACCATGCCGGACTGCTACGCAGAGGTCCCTGGGTCGATTCCCGGGCCGGGAGAAATGTTTGTATGGCTTATATTTATTTCTCTCGTGAGTTTGGGTGTAATTTGTGGTTGTCTATGTGTGTGTCCATGGCACCCGCGACACAGGGTTTCCCTAGTGCGGGGCTATGTTGAGTGTGTGCGTTATTTATTTACTATTTATTATTTATGTGGAGTTTTTGTATTACGGTGAACCAATAACACAAAAGCAGTCCGCTAATCTCCATGCTGCAGATCGTGACTCTAAAAAAGATGAAAATACCGTCTTATATCAAGATCCCTGATCAATGGACTGGAAGTAGTTTATATCATGTAAATGGTCGTGAACGTCAATTAATTCCTCGCTAATATGAAATATGATAAATCAGTTTTCTTTCCTCGTATTATTCACATATTGATCACGGGCCTAAATCATTTTCTGAACTTTGGTAAATATGCGTATCAATAGATGGCAGTGTGCGTTAACGTTAACACACTAATTTATAAATTAACGCTTCCTAATATGGGTAGATGGCGTTAATCCTTAAACACAATAAAAGAATAGCCGGCACTATCCATAAAAATCTGTGCAATAAGCGCCATATAGTTTAGCGCCATGTAGATTTGTTTGTTAGCACTAGACATTAGAGTAGCTTTTATAAACAGCAGGTTGTCATCTGGTGTAACAACAAGTACTAAATGCCCGACTACGCTGTCTTGTATCGCGATTATAGTACTTTTATGTTATCGTGGTATTACACAATATTTAACAATAACAATGTTGCAGACGAGTCGCATGAATAATATGTACGGCGAAAGAGCTTCATTTTTCACCTACTTTGTTCCCCGAAAAATAAACAAGTTTCCACTGATATTAACGCTAATGTAAAAGATTTAGGTTATTTTGTAAACAACTCAAAAAATCGTGATAAATTTTATTGTTTATAAATGTATCTACCCAATCTCATTTCAGTTACATCTTTTTGATTAATGTTTGGTTATTTACACAAATAACGTTAATATTATTGTATAATGCTTGCGATGCGATGACGCCACGGGAAAAAATCCGTTAAAAACCAAAAACAAATGTCTGTAACAAACGCATAAAACAATTCGTAAATTTAGCTGACTCGATCTGTAGCTCAGTAGGTAGAGCGGTCGCCCTGGTATGGCACAGACGTAGGTTCGAGTCCTTATTCGAATAACTTAATATTACAAACGCACGCGATTTGGATCGGAAGAAAAGGTACTTTCATAACCTATTTCGTAATACCTATTTTTTATACTAATACTTCCTTCTAACAACAACATTGCCTTTTGCTCAGTCAACTCAAACAAGGTAGGTACAACTGGTCAACAAACCAGTAGCAAATGTACGGCACGCTGTTAAGACTATGTCACTGCCTTATAAAGAAAACGTCTCTAGAAAGTTCCGAGAATAATCGGGATGTTTCCTGTCCCGGTGCCACTCCTCTCGAATGCCCTGTTGAAAGTTTTAACTTAACCCTAATAAGCATAAGGTACATTTTATTGTAACTTATTTATGTTTTCCTAATAATACTTTTCTTAAAGTCTATTAATATTACAGTATACGCTTTTCGTACAAGTCTTAGCTGAAATTTTTCCTACCTTGACAAAGCCACCAGGCGTGGTGTGAGTACATACGTCAAAAGTGGAAAACTAAGTTTTCTATATTGTCTCGGGTCTGAGTGTTTGTGGTATCGACGTTGTTTCCAATTTCCACAACACAAGTGCTTTAGTTAAGTACTTGCTTTGGGTGCTTTGGGATCAGAGTAATGTATGTGATGTTGTCTAATATTATGCTTATTTACTCCTATTAGATTTGAAAATGCGTAGAATCAACTTGAGAGGACTACATTTTACAGTCTTATATCAAAAGTAAGCACATAAATTAGTGATGCAACGGAAGTGTCGTAACGGAAACAGAAACACAAACTGATGTTAAAAGTAAATCTTAGCGGAAAGGAATTGGATGCGGAAGTGTAAACACTATAAATTCTCTACGAAATTGTTCCAAACAGGGCTTGTTTTTGGTTTCTTAAATACACTAAAATTAAAATAATAACATAAAACTGCTGAAATCGCGCTCTCCGGCGCCAAGCAAATCGCGCTAGCGCCTGAGCCGTCGTTAACGTTGTAAACTTTCAATTAAAGTTCCGCTATAAATTTTGTGGATGGAAAAACGGGAACAGATGTGAAAAATCGTGTGGAACTTCCGCAGTTGCGGAAGCAGAAGCAGTTGTCTGTTGCATCACTAATGTAAATCGACTCCACCTGCATAATCTATCGTAAGTCACAAAAGTGGGTGAATGTTTACATAAATCTCTTATTTTTTTAATTAAGTCCGTTATACTCAGTAGGAAAAGTGATGAAGCATGAAAGATAATAAGCATTTACCAAAATGTAATTGCAATAACTCATGAATCGTACGTAGGTTATGCTCGTTTTAGTCCTTTCAATACATTAAAAAGTTTCCCTGTAAACTAGTGAATTTGGACTTCTATACAAGGAGGGATCGAAATGTCAATTAAAAAAAAATATCTTTCATTATAACTTAATCTAAATACACATAAAACAAATAGAAAGGAAACTATAAAAACAACAAATAATAAAAAAGGAACTTTAATACAATCAACATAAACCTGTACAATTAAATCTTAGAACTCTAACTGCCTCCGTGCCCAAACGGTTGCTATGCCATGCCGTACTGCCACGCAGAGGTCCCAGGTTCGATTCTCGGGCCGGGAGAAATATTTGTATGGCCTACATTTATTTTTTTCGTGAGAAATCTTTGTGGTTGTCTATGTGTGTGTCCATGACACCCGCGATACAGGGTTTCAGTGCGTGGCTATGTTGAGTGTGTGTGCGTTGTTGATGTCGTTGTTTGTTAGTGTAATTTTAACGCCTAAACTAAGTAAATGAGTACTTGTTTTTGCATACTTTCTTTATATTAGTGTTTAAAACCAGATTAACTATATTTATTTAACAATGAAACTGTTCGTTGTTATAATATAATTTGAGAGGGTTCCTTCAAAATCCTGTAATGAAACTAAGGAAAGAGAGACAACATGTTATTTTCCTTGTCGCCAAATTATTACTATTATTATTACAGATACATCTGATTGGCCATTACTCGTTAGGACTCTCTCGTAAGTGGCTCTACATTATGTGTTGTTGTTTTTGTTAGAGTCGATTAGTAAGTAAGTACATATTTATGCCCATTACAACGTTTAAAAAGGTTTTACCTGTGCAAGCAACAACAGTCATATGGTAATGTTACGGACAGCTGCATAATGAACTACAGTTCAGTGGCTTAAACGTCTTGGACCTTTTGTGTTGATGAACAAAACTCCGCGTGCTATGCATAATAATTCTTAAAGTAGAATGATATGGTAAACATTTTCAAAATTCATAATTTAGTAGCAGCAGAGCTCCTTGTAAAACAGTTCGTCCAGGGAAGTACTGCCACCTTACTTATTTCTGTCACCAAACGGTGATGTGAACATTATTGCGTTCCGGTTTTGAAGGTCGCTGGTGAAATTACAGGCACATGGGACTTCTCAACTTATGTCTCGGGGTGATGGGCGCAGTGGCAGTACCTCTCAGTCTTTGCGATTTAAAGCTCTGTGTGGCACTGCAAGTGTTATGGACAGTCTTCTGAGCAACACGCCTGTCCATAATCAGGCGCGCGACTTGTTCGTCCCGTCACTCGATATTATAAAAAAAATTCAAATCATTTTTATTTCATAGGTACACTTGAAATCGTCATATTAATTAAGCTGTACTGCTCATTCGTGAAGCAGAGTCCCCTGAGAAGAATGTGTAAGAAACTCACTCACATTTACAATATTTATTTCAAACATTGAGACTACCTGCAAGAGTTAAGCGCAGGTCACACCGCGAACGAAGCTAGCTAACTTATTATAATTGTCAATAGAAAGATCGAACATTTAGAAAAAAATCCTTCGATCCGGCCGGAATCGAGCCGACGTCTCCTAGCAAACCGTGTCAGACGCTATGCCAACTAAGCACGGAACGAACCAGCGGACCCCACGAATTTTTCTAAGTGCTTGTTTGTCGGATCTTTGTATTTCGTTTTCAACGACTTTTCAGCCGTAGCGCCATCTATGAGAAATCTATGAAAGTATGTCGTCTCTCAGTTATGTAACTTTACAATTACCAGCCGTGGCTAGAGATGTCGCTATTAATTGTAATTAAATTTGTATTGAATATTTTTAGTAAAATACTCCACTAGTTTACCGTGCCAGACCCTATGCCAACTAAGCGTCTAGCACGGTTTGCTGGAAGACGTGGGTTCGAATCCGGCCGGATCGAAGGAATGTTTCTAAGTGTTCGATCTTTGTATTAATAATTATAACGAAGTAATGGAGTAATTTCACAAAAAATAATTGAATATCAATTTAATACAAATTTAGCTAGCTAACTTGGCTTAGCTAGCTTCTTTCGGGGTGTGGCCTGGGCTTTAAACGGGTCACTACCACGGGTTCTTGTAATCCAAATACGCAGAAGCTGTATAAAGATTTTCTTTCACTGTTGTTTTAAACTAGTAAATGGCAAATTTTGAATATCAACCGGAAACATTATAGAAGCTTATATATTTAAAACAACATTTAATACCCTTGGTATAATAAAACCACGTGCGATTATATGATAAAAGTGTCTTTATCACATGAACGTAATGAAAATAATACGAAATACATAAAAAGTATTTTATGCAATCCTTGCATAATAACGGTTCTTAAAGTTGAGTACCGTATTTAGGCCACGACACTGCCGAGTGGCCTGAGTAATATGCACGAGATTTTAAGATATAAATTATGTAATGATTGCGTATAATACGTTTTGTACGAGTAAATATTATAATGAAATACAACTAATATTTAATGAATATTTTGTTAACAATCCATGACAATAAACACAAGGAAAGCCAAACAAACGCTTTAAAACATAAAAACGTGGCCAGGTACCGCTTAAATTTTAAAAATTTTTTTATAACGGTTTATGGCCCGGTTGCAAGATCTAGGTCAATTTAACCAATCAGGAGGCTGTAGGATGTTTTAGTAGCGGCATATTTGATATTTTAATTAGCAAAAATACGACGTTCTTGTTTTGAAAATTTTCAGTCCAGAAGCGAGTACCATAGACAATAGAATTTTGATTCAGAACTAAAAAGAGCGCCTTTAGAAAGTTTATGAAATCATAATTGACAGATGATAGGACAGGAGTAGAAAAAAACAAATTATGTACGTGTGAAATTTTATGTTTAAACAAAGAAGTTATTGGCTAATTTCGTTGGTAGAATGATGGAATCTTTGAATTTCCCTTTTAAAATATTGTGATTTTGCAAATGTGGCCTTATCACACAAAAGGGTGAGAACTCCTTGTAACAAAACTTCCACAGCAAATTATCGCTAGATACAAATACCTACATTTGTAAAGCAATAACACCAATGACGACCTCCGTGGTCGAGTGGCTTGCACACCTGTTTTCATGGTGTCGCCATCTTTGAGGTCCCGGGTTCCATCCCCGGCCGGGTCAGTGTAGAAAACTAACTTTTCCGTATTGGGTCTAGGTGTTTGTGGTACCGTCGTTGTTTCCGATATCCATAACACAAGTGCTTTAGCTACTTACTTTGGGATCAGAGCAACGTGATGTTGTCTAATATACCAATGGTTAACTTAAACGAGCTCTTTTTGTTGAGCGTCTTAGAGCTAAAATACCCTTATTCAATAAGAGGTAACAAAATTATTACAACGTCGATACGGCAAACTTTATAAAATAATGAAGTCATTTAATTACGTCCAAAGTAATTTTTGTGTTACGTCCGATTAGACAAATAATATTAAAGGGCGCGATGTATGAAAACACAGCTTTAACTTTTTTATTTTATACTCTCCTTTTGTCGTTTATGTAGTCGTGTAAAGATAGAGGTTATAACAAATTAAATGAAGCGGATTCCACCACATTGCATTCCTAAAGTCACACGGCCGGTAGACTGCCAATGCCACCGGATGCGTCGCAGCAAAAAATACGCAATGTTCCGCAGTTTTCCACGCGATGCTTTTCCACTGGACATATAAGAGAAACTAGGACACAAGCCGTCGAGGAAGTCGGTTTTTCATTAAACTTGTGTGTAGCTAAGTTTGAATCGAGTTTTATTTTGTAGGAAAAATCGTTGTCCATGAAATGTTTAACAATTAATGCGTGTTGCAAACAGGAAACAAAAGAAGTAGGGAAAGACAGCCCAATTAGACTATATTGTAATCTAATTGGTATGTCCAGTCTCATATCTTTCTACTTAAGTTTTGATTATAATAACCCTCCCTATCAACCTCTTGGTTATGCGGGAAGGGCACAACATATATTTTTTTATAACAGTAAGTGACGGGACGAACAAGTCGTGTGCTTGGTGGTAAACGACACGCCTGTCTCTAGCAATTCCAGTGCCACTCAGAGCTGTAAATCACAAAGCTCTGAGGGGCACTGCCACTGCGCCCGACACCCTGAGACATAAGTTGACAATGTGCCTGTAATTTCACCAGCACCCTTACCCTTCAAAACCGGAACACAATGATGCTGACATTACTGTTTGGCGGCAGAAATAGGTAAGGTGGCTGTACTTCCCTGGACGAACTCTTTCACAAGGAGCTCTACTGAATTCATGCACGGAGACCGTTGAGTTCTAGACCCCAGGTCGGCCCGTGGACAGGGTTGGCGAAAGATAGCCCAGTGGTATTCGTCGTCATCATTATAATTGTCAACCTAATGATTATACGCCCCACTTCCGAACACAACCTTTTTGGGAGGTTTTGCGCCTTGGATCGCTAAGCTGGCTAATGACGGTTTCGGGACATATCACGTTTCCCTAGGGTTGTGAACCTTCTTCATCGTGATGTTTTCCTTCATTGAAACAGATGAACATTATAATAATTGTAACAGTTTAACATTGGTTCAATCAAAGTCGCATATTCCCAGTTGTCACCACTGGTTTTGTTCCCACTAGCGACAAATGGGATTTTTTTATCAATTCAAATTAGATATAAAACAAAGAAATAAAATAACCTGCCAGACTTATGAAAAAAATACTGTATTAGTTTGAGGATTTTACTGGCGATCCCCTTATTGTGCCCGTGTGTATGTTAACAAATGAGTATATAGCTAAGCCTTTATATCCTTTGTCATTCAATAAGTGATTTTAAATCTGATATACGATACAAAGCGTTCAAATTTAAGTAACCAATTGTACTTATGGTGTATCCTACACTATCTTATTAATCTTTCAAAATTCAACTCATCTTTCTTAACATCATTGCTGGCTAATTTACCAATGAATCCATTCTGGTCGTTTTCTCTTTGCACCTTTAGGTTTTTAGTTGTTTGTCTTTATACTGAATACTAGACACCGGCTTCTAGTTACGACCTCTACCTTTTTATGACGTCCTGGTACCTTGTAAACACTTTCTTGAACATTAAACATGTATTTTTTTGTGTTAATTTTTAACCGACCTAATTCCTCTTCGTGTACTTATTGATTTGTTATAAATATACATAGAATATAGGCTGCAGAAGTGCGAGGAGTCTCCAACGAATATATGCGTTAAAAATTGCATTTACAGCGCAAAAAAGTTTTGGAAAAGAGTACAATTCCAAGTTAACCATAGTAGGTGTTACGCAACGCATAATACACAGTGCACATATTTTAAATTTCGAGTTATCAGAATGTACCTCACATAGAATGTTCCGTTATGTATCGGTTGGCTCACAGACGCCTATAAAATTTTAATAGCAAATCTTACGCGTGCCAGTAATATATACTGTTGCCAGCTCATACATTTCAGGCGATATTGCCTCGATGAATTTCAACAAGCGGGAAACTTTGCATTTGCTTTAAATTGACACGTATCTTGTAAAGTATATACGCCATATTGACTTTGAAATTCTTGTATAAATCTTAAGTTTTAGTGTCTAGTCAACATAACCAATGATAAATAATATTTTATAATGATTCCTTATTGTTAAACCAGGGATCTATTATCATTAGGTCTTTACGATTTAGTTCGTCCCGTTACTTATTATCATAAAAAAGAATTTCAAACCACATAATAGGAACCTGTGTGCCAATATCCATACACTATATTTTAATTGAACGATTGGCCGCGCTGCGTAGACGCAGGGAAATCAGTAAAAGTGCATGCTTCTCTAGATAGTTCCAACACTCCCACGACATTGTATAAATGTGCATCTTTAGCTGAGTAGTCATAAAATGCTGCTTTCTCACTTTCTTAACGTAATACTTAAGGTAAAAGTAATCAGAACATATAATATAGAAAATGAAGTATGTATATCGTGCTTTACATAATGAAAACATCATAAAGATATTTTGTACATTACTGTACCTTTTTCTATCCGTCACTTGATATCTATCATAAGTGACGGACGAACAAGTCGTGGGCCTGGTGGTAAGCGACACGCCTATCCATAACAGTTGTAGTGCCACTCAGAGCTTTAAGTCTTAAAGATCTGAGAGCATTTTCACTGCGCCCGTCTTAAAGTTGAAGTTGACAAGTTTCATGTATAGTTTCATGTAGTGCTTACATTACTGCTTAACAGAAGTATGGTGGCAGTACTTTTCTAGACAAACGCTTTCACTAGGAGCTCCACTGTTCAATTAGGACATAAGCTATGTAACCCATAACATGCATATAAATGATATTTATATTATATTAGTAATCATTTTTATTTAATACATGAAAATAGCATCCACATATATGGGACTCTCCGATGGTGAGACGCTGGGTGCAGCTGCACACGGCACCAAGCCGATAGCAGCGCCTCGAGCCTTTCTACAGGGGAATCTCATTAATTAATTAAAATATACTTTCCCAGTTATTATAATATAGTATTATTAACACTAATTTTTTAAGTTTTTTTTTTAAGTTATTTTGTTACTAACATTATGGATTTATAGTCCGAAATAAATGATTACTATTATTATATATCATAATTATGTACTTTATAATCATTTAAAATAATATTGTAGAAAATAAAATAAATGTGCGTTAACCACTTTTGCGCTCTAGCTTCATATCTGATAAATAAATATTCAATACATTTGTTTAACCTTCACTGGATTCATGTAATAGGAAATTAATTTATTCTCATTTTTAATAACATACATTTCCGCAAAGGAACGGCTGATTGTATTAATTATTTCTCAAAAATGATTCTTTTCGCTATTTTACTATTTCAAGATTCAATATAATAGTATTCATAATTAATTTATTTCTTGTGTCATGTGGATTAACTTAGGTGTTGCATTAAAGATGAATGAACCCTGTAAGGGCACTACAATGACTATAACAATGACGTATTTTGTTGGAATTAATACTTTCGGATATTTTATTAAAAGTATAGTTTACTTTTGTGTAAAAATATATATTGTCTCAAATTTTTGGTGGTTTAAAGAACATAACATTGCCACGACAGGCTTGTAATTGCAATTTTTCGTTTACAAACGAAAAGGCGGCCATAACAGCATATTACGCTTTCACTTATACTTATATAATTATTATTATTTATTCACAGGTAAGATACCCATCTTAAATACAAATTACAAATATATTAAGACACAAAGAAACAATAAGATAATAGTAATAAAAATAAAATACGATGCGCTTATAAAATTGCAATTATAAGCCTGTCACTTAATATTCCCATCACGGTGCACGGAAATCCAGTAGTAATATCTAAATCTCGTAGTTTAAATAATAAAACAGTGCAGACTAAAAAACCGACCTCAAAAGTCATTCATCCCCTAGTTTGCCACCCTTAGAGGTGGAATATTTACTTCAAATTTAAATGGGACCACATCCGAGGTACCCTCTTTCTAAAACAAGAATCATCAAAATCGGTTCACAAATACATACAAACATACATACAAAAAAAAATAATATGAAGTCGAATTGAGAACGTCCTCCTTTTCTTCAAGTCGGTCAAATAAGGAATTTGTGGTCTTTTTAAGTTCCCAGAGTGTGTTTGTAAATATATATAATTTCAGTGCTATCTCTTCTATATGAGCCTTCAATTAACTCATGCCATAAAAACGCACGACTACTTGTTATTGTTACTCTGGAAGAAGTCTTCTTAGCTGCCACGTTTCAATGCCACGATTTTTCGCGATCAGTGTGATTATTCTCGAAAAGTGAAAATCGTGGGAACCTTTGTTTCGTCGCAATCGTTAATAAAAAGGTTTAATTGCCTAACCGATTCGACCATCTATGCAATTATTGTAACGTTAGTAGCGTTGCCTGTGACTTCGTCTGCTTTGCCAGAGCATTTTGTGTCCATATATAATAATAATGCGTAAGATAACCTTTTCAATTATCTGGTCTCAATTATGGAAATTCTCTGGTCTTTGAGTTTCAGTGCAACAGAATTTGCGCCATTTACATTACATTGCTCTATAAGTGGCTTAAAGAAATTAATAATTATTATTACTAATTTAGAAAAGTTCATTTCTCAAATTTGTTCTATCGAAAATCGATTCCGGGACCCGGCGCACACACAGCGCAGCACAGTCAACCGTTTGGCCACCGAGGTTATCAAAAATATATGATGTGTCCAGTATTATAGACTACTGAAAGTTTTGAGGATACTTTAAAAATAACTTACTACATTAGGTTTTGATTCTACTTTTGTTTCGTATTATAACACCAGTTCATTAATGTCACCCTTTTACTATGAATACCAGAGTATTAAAATTAAAGCCGAAAATTTTACACTAAACTAAACATCGATTTAGAATAGTTTATTTCTTAATTGGACTTTTTTCATGATACCAAATGACGAGACGAACAAGTAGGCTGGTGGTAAACGGCACGCCTGTCCTTAGCATCATCATAGCATGGCATCGCCATTACGCCCGTCACCCTGAGACATAAATTGACAAGTCCCATGTGCCTGTAATTTCACCAGCACCCTTACCCTTCAAAACCGGAACGCAATAATGCACACACCAGAAATAGGCAACAGACTCTACTTCTACCATATCAATCTTGGTGTTACCATGAATATAACCCTGGACGTCTTCATCTAACGCTTAAAGAGCTGGTGACTAATCCACCTGAGGTCTTCTAATAGAACACAATTGCGTAGATAGGAATATATCTCATTAAAATCAACAAATGTTAGTTATAAAACAAATCACATTATAACACAATTTATTACAGAGCAACAAATGTCAATAAAGAGACAATGAGCAATTGTACACACAAACATTCCATCTTTATTATACTACTGAGATAGATAATTTAGCCCGAGGGAGGCGATTCGAAAGTGAAACCATTACATTACTTTTCTTTCATTGAATGAATGCTCCTTCAGCTCTTGATTGAAAGCTAGTTTAATTTCGTTCTCGTTCACAACCAAGTGGATTTCAAATGTGTAGGTGTGCTCGGATACCATTCATAGTTACAGTTGTTTTATTGCATTAAAACCAATTTACTGTCACTTTAACACCCACAGCTATACTTATGTTCGTTCACACTCGCAGACATCATTCATATGTCAATACGGGTAATTAAATACATGTACATTTTTTTGAATGATAGCAAGTGACGGGACTAACATTAGGCACGCCCGAGGGCAGGCGACACGCCTGTCCATAAAAATTGCAGTACCATTCAGAGCTTTCAAAGCAAATATTTGAGGCGCACTGCCAATGCGTCTGTCACCCTGAGACACAAGTTGACAATTCCCACGTGCCTGTAATTTCACCAGCACCTTTACCTTTCAAAATCGGAACGCAGTAATGCTCACATTACTGCTTGGCGGCAGAAATAGGTAATGGAGCTTTTTGTGAGTTGGGGAAGGCAGTCCTTCCCTGGACGAATTTACAAAAGCTCCACTGCCATTAGAAATATTTATTTATTTATTTATTCATGGAAAACCAACAGTTTCTTACATTTAATAAAAACAGGAACTTAAACATAAAGCCAATTACAGGTTTCCACCTATAGCTTCAGACAAATCATACACGAGCGTTAAACAAATTAACAATAAACAGTATTTCTTAACAACATGCACTTACATAAATATAACAACCCAATACCTGCGCTAATCACAAAGGATTTAATAAAGTTAGGTAAATAGAATGTCCGTCAGTTTACGCTATAGCACATCAATATTACAATTGAATATATCATCTTCCAGGTCATGATTGCTCAGCACACTATCCAAGCTCTTGCTAACTCTACATAGAAAACTATTTTGTTTATAGTTAGTAGGAAACTGCAATAAGGTGATAGTGTCTCATAGAACGAGTAGGTACAATAAACAAAATATCACCCAATAAGTCAAAGCAGTCAACATTACCATTTATAATATTTAGAATATAAGCAGTATCAAAGATTTTTCGGCGAATATTTAGGTCCCTATTTTCCATCGGGATAGGCAGAAACTATGGACCTTCGCCTGCTATTCTCCTGACAAACCTCCTTCGCCTCCGTCACTGCCATCAGTCTCTTCATATATGGCCGTTTATTCTTGGTGCTTTTAACGCGGTCGTTTTAAGGACGTCTCTAATCTGAGGACCTACTCTCGTTCTCTGTCCGACATCCGTAAAAATAATGTCAAGCATGAAGCTTCATTCACTTCATGCGTGTTTTAAATTGGTCGAGTGTTACTTATTTGACTATAATTGTTTCGGACGGAGATATGTATGCCGAAGTCCATCTTTCCCAACGTCTCCATCCATATCCACTCTATAAATTTTTGCCTTGCAATTTCTTTTCTGGTGATGGTGTATTCAGTAAGAAACGTTGTAAGAAAAGTAAGTCGCATCATTACAATATCAAACATAAAATTGTTTATTTAGATAAAGTGTTATTTTAATAAATTAGATGACCTGAGGTTCGAACTCCAGACTTCGAATTCAGTATTCATACTTTGGACAAAGAGGACACTAGCCCATGCCTTTGTGTGTAACTAAGTTTCGAGCTGATAATAGATATTTTTAACTAATTGAAAGATTGTACGTGATAAGTTGTATGAACTTTTGAATGTATCATGAATTCCTCCAATCACGTATACAATAAAAGTATAACTTTTGGCGGCCAATTTTGCGACTATCCTAATAAACTATTATTTCGCCTTACCAACGCCATCTATTGGCTATTAGATTACATGAAATCATGACAATCCTCCTTAATATTAAACAACCTACAAAATATCGTTGTAAAGAAAGTTTGAGGCAGAATCTCTACTAAAGTATTTTAATACGAGAAAACCTACTTTCGTAGAGAAGGTATAAAATGTAGTTGACGAAGCGCAGTGGTGGTAACCGTCACCAAATATTTGTTTTTACATCGCTATCCCTTCCTGTGACATTCCCAAGGTGTTTACTTTGGTTTAAGTGAAGAAATTCGGTTAATATATTGAATACTCTGTTAATATACTTCTTTACTTATACTCTTTGTTCTGGTGTATTCTAATCAATTAAATTTGTTCGAGATATAACGCTGCATTATTTGCTTTAGTTTAAGTTTCATCTACAATCAAAATCCGTAATATTAAATGAGCGTGCAAGATGGAATCTTATCTTAATTGGACGTAATTAAGCAAAGAGGATTCTAAACTCTAACCTCTCAGATCAAGAAAAAATCCAATATATAAACATAAATAAATATCTCTGGCGTTACATGACAAATAAGTTTTGAGATTAAAATATGAGTGAGAAACACTTTTATACTTCAAACTGCCATATCTCGAAAGTAACTGGATGTGCATTGGATCCTTTTTGTTTAACAACGTCCAATTATCCTTGCCAACCCTACTATTTACAGTTTCTAATGTCTACGAAAGTAAGTATTTGAATACTGTACTTTATGTTATGTTATTTCTTATAAAACCAGGGTAGCATTCTTATATTACATTTTCCAGAAGGCTTCCTAAACAGTAAACTAGAATCTGAAAAATACCTGAATTCAATTTTCTGTAACTTGCACCAGCTTTTTCTAATAGTAAAAGACATCGCCCCCGCTTCTAAAGAGTACTTCGTGCACAGAATACGAGCAAATGAATGAATGTGAAGGATTCTACAGGGCTCTATTTGCGCTCCATGTTTGTTCAGTATGCATAGAAATGACTGTGCTACAAAGCTTGCTACAGGTCCTTTGTAATTTAAGTTTTTCATGATTTTCTATTCACCTGTTTTAAGTTTAACATATTTTAAGAATAACGTATTTATCCAACTGCATCAAAGCATTTTTTTATAAATTATTAGTGAATAGTTTCTTGACACACGTCTGCTTTCAAATGAACTAAAACTAGTATATTCCGCATCAATTTACACAGATACGTAAAAGGAAAGAAAGAGTATTAAATAAAAGATCCCAATAACACAGAAGATTCGCACATTGCTACCCGGTTAGATGCTTTATGAAATAATAAACAAAAACAATATATTTCCGTATTTTAAAAAACGTGGTTAGAAAATACATTAAACATCTTTGCATTAATTAGTATTCATAAAATTTTACCGTCTTCCTACATCTCAACGCACGAACTGCTCTTTTAATTAACAGCTCAGTATATCAATTAATTTATAATTTCTTCTTCCGTATTTAGATAAAAAGTGTTCATTTATTACCTAGCAGCTGCTATACTTCGAACTCTGTTATTAATAAACAGTTATGGGAGTAAGCTAAGTGTATTTACAGAAACTTCAAGGAAATAATACATATAGAGGGAATAATACCTCCGTCTGAAATATCGGAGTTAACTATATTGCATTTTGTTTTATATTTTAACTAGCAATTACTTTACTACGTACTTACGTATTTTAGATTATGTATTTGGTTTTGATTTTTTGACTTTTATTTTTAATCATTTTGCGTTAAGGGTAACTATACGTTGTCAGTCAGTTTTAAAAATTATTTAAAATTATTGTTATTTTTTTAAATAACTAGTAAACGGATGAATCGGCTGTTGTACGAAAACACTATAACAAGGAATTAATTAAACTCAATAAATCAAAATGTAAACCGTAGACAAAGGAACGGTACATTCATACAATTAGATATAATAATTAGATGCACCTCACACGGTCTCACAAGTGCCATGCAAGCTAATACGTAGTGATTTGTCCAATTAACGACATTTAGCTGTCTAATGATGTTCGCCAGTTTAAGCTTGGATCACATGTATTTTTTTAAAAGCGACGTGATACATTTCTACCGTCGCCATGTTCACCAATAAATTATAATGAATTGTTTTTTATTATCGATGACTCAACAATTTACGTTATAATAACGTTTTCGTTAAAAAGCCTTAAAAATTTGCTTATTCGTTGTCGCTGTGTTTTTTATTTTCATTGTACAGTCAAGAGTACATCAAGCTTGACACTTTGTACTTTGGGCCATTCTTAAGCGACATAGGACTGGATTTAAGTCTTAAGTGTCAAGCTTGACGTGCTCTTGACCCTGTACGATCCGCGTAATCGCGTAACATTCACCAAAAACAAAAATAAAATACAGACGAATTGAGAACCTCGTCCTTTATTGAAGTCGGTTAAAAATATTAACTAACACAGTTTTGGTTTCAAAAGTTATTTGTAAATATTACGTCTGTAACTACCCGCATGTCTTGACCACTAATTTTTTCGAAGGAAAGGATATAGGCCTAAAAATGACAATAATAATACCTCCAAATTGTAGTTCAAATCGAGTAAAAACTATGACCACTGATTTCCAAACTAGACATCATTAATTTAGATAAAGATCAAACATCTGCCCAAACGATTGACCTATCCATACATCTGGCCTTAACAATTCATCAGTCATTATAACAAAATGAGACATCAAATACTAATCCGTTTAACCAACTTGTTTGTGCCGTTGTCTGTGGTTCTATTGTAAATCATATATGTATATTTATTGAATTTATTAATTTTACCAAGTGCACAGGGAAACTGGTAAAATTTCGCAAGATTTAAGATTAAGAAAGTGTGCACCAGGAATAAGTGTGGTAATTGAAGCGATTTCATACTCAATCTAACAGGATATGTGCCTTAATTAGTAACCTCGTTACGACTCGACTGACACTTGCCATCAGTCTCGGTTCATGTAAGTCTGTTAGCGATTTACTATTTATTATGTTTGGTTTTTTGGTTATAATCTTTGTCGCTTCAATTGTTTTCGTTGTGGCTCGTGGTGATGCTAAAATAGCGAGTGTGAGTGTAATACATTGTTAAAATTTGATACGCTAATCATAATCGTATATATTTGAAATTTACATTGTCAAGTGTCATGTTTCACAAATTGATCGTCGACAACTCGGGGTCGTATTACCAGATCGTCCTGTTTTCTAATTCAGTTTTAACTACCCGACAGTTAAAAGGGATAACCGTGTTTTAAAGTTTAATTAGGTTAATCTTTTCACAGCAAGATCGTGTGATTGCAACCTCATTACGTCTTTACTGTACTCGATGTGGGTTACCTACATTTCTTAACAGCGTTTCCACCTTCCGCCAGGTTTCGGCGAAAAACTGGTTCGCAATGTAACTTTTTTAAGTTACATAAATATTGTTTACAACTTTCCATGTTTACAGCAAGTTGCATAATATGATTTTAATAGGAGGAATTGGAATAAATTATGTCAGTGACTGACTCAAATAGCTGGACGTGTCGATTTGAATATTATGAATTGGTCGTTATGTCTGCAGGCGCCTGAAGTGACATTGACTTTCTTATTGTCATGAAGCTGATAGCGATGCGGCGGCTGCGACGCGGGCGCAGCGCACATGCACGCCGCTCGCCGTAACGCGCGCGCGCCTCCACGCTCCGCGACCGCTCGCGCCGCCCTCCGGGCCCGCGACATGCCCGCAGTGAAAGTATTCAACATATTCGGCGGGCAGAAGTCGACCGAGAAGCCCGCACCCCCCTACCAGGGGGCGATGCAAAAATTCTACAGGACGTTTTCAGTCGGTCCTGAAAACTTGTCCGAACACAAAGGATCTAAAGTGACCGCGATCGCCGCCTGCCTCGAAAAGAAAATTAGTGATCCCGTGAAATCTAATAGTGAAAATGTGCAAAAGTTATTGACTAAAGTCAATTCAAAAGACACTGTTGAGAATTGTAAGAACGATTTCAAACGCAATCCCGTATACGAGAATGTAAACTTTACAAGCGCGGACCGACATGCTACCTGTGAAAATCTACTCGACGAGACGAAGGGTTATTCGTCAATTTACGAAAATATTACGTTCGTTAACAAAACCGCGAGTGTGAAATCTGACGCAAATGTGACTTCAGACTCTAAATTAAATAGAGCTTTAGAATCTTTCGATAAAATTCTCTCAGAATTTTCTTCGAGCACATCGTTGACTCCTGAACTAAATACTGTTAACACTCATTTTATTCCGCCTAAGCTTCAAAAATCTAAGACTTGTAGCATTATAGAATCACGCTGTATATTAAAGAAAACTAATTCGGACCCGGAAAGTGATAGTAAAACTCGTAGTAAAGTGGCACGCAATAATTCTATTGACAAAACAACCAGTTTGTGGAATCTCGACGACATGAAAGGAAAAGAATTGACCACTCCGCTGATGCCCCTGGCCTCTAAAGACAAGATGAATCCAGACAAGTATGCCACTTACAAAATCTCATCTAAGAACTCGTCTCGCGTGAACTGCATTAAAACCGAAGATTTGAAAAAACTGGATGTTAAAACAAGAATACTCAAAAAAACTTTATCTAATCCGCCGTCGACACCCGTTCCGGTCGTGTCCAAGACGAAACTAGTGAGTAAAAAAGTAGAGAAAAAAGTGTGTGACCCAAAGAAAACAAAAGCTAAAGCAAGTGCAGATAATGGGCCATCGAATATCAAGACGTGCTTAGAAAGCAGAGAATCTCCCAAGTCACGTATGCAGAAAGCCAAGAGTGTGTGGGAAATAGGTAACGAGTCTTTGATATCACCTAATTTAGAGAGAACGAGATCTTCTACTTCTATTGCGGGTTCTCCTAGTAAGATCCCAGTGATCAGGAGTCAAATGTCACATAATAAATTCAGTAGCACTCGGGCGCTTTTTTCTCCCACTCCAGTTGATCTACCTAATGTAGATCAGGCCAGAGAGTGTGCTCAGAAAAAGAAAACTATTGTTACTCGAAAGAACACTGAGAAGCTAGAAACAATTAAACAACTACGACAGAAATCCCAACTTAATTTAAAGGCGGATCTAAAGCGACAGGTCGATAAATCTAAAAAAGATGACAAAAAAATATCGTCTCCTAAGTCATCAATGAGGGATTACTCTGATGAAATAAACGCCATAAGAGCGAAGCTCGAACAGAAAAAAATAAATAAAAGGGACGTAGTTGTGACTACGCCTGAGTTCAAACGAAATCAATTCGAACCGGAAGTAATTCATTCGACATTGTCTCCTGTAAAATTAATTGTGAAAAAAATTGAACTGAAAAGCGCTTTTGAATCAAAAGCGGAACCGGTTCAATTTGTAAACTGTAAAGTGATCCCAGCGGTGCACAAGGAACTATGCGTGGCTAACACCACGTTCCACAACCACTTGAGCACACTCGTCGGCCGACAGGTGAAGTACGTAGAGTCGATGAACGACTCGAAAACGTGTCACGTCGAGAATGACAAGCTCATACATAAACAAGCCGACGAGAAGATATCGGATACGCACTCTGACTGCAGCGACGACTCGGGTCACGTATCTAACGATGCTGCAAACGATCACGATTCAGCATACGACGCAGAGCATAACTTGAGCCCTGTGAATAATAGTGTAGACGAAGTGGACTGCAAAGTGTTTACCGAACCGAAACAGTTCGGGATAAATGTACCCGATGACGCGAAGAACGTGTTCCCAGTGCGGCCGGCGCGCCGCAACGCGCGGCGCAACGAGGTCGCTAGCGGTACCCGCGCCACCGACGCTCCGAAAGTGGACGAACAGGTACGCGACACTGTTAACATATCGATAACAGCAAATTACAGGTGCTGTTTCGCTCCGTCTCTGTTGCCGCTCTCCCGGCGCAAACATGAAATGTATTAGATCGCTACCCATACCTTATCCGGCTGTAGCCGATCTAGTCTATCTGGATCGACTTGAAAGCTGTCCGCAGTTCTACTGATGACAACATTAATAGGCACTAAATAGGTCGACTACCTTCGTCCTCCAGTTCGGTGACTAATGATGCATATTTCTTTAACAATACATCTCTTCCTTAGTCAAAATGGTGAGGCAACGAAATGCACATAAAATCTTATGAATTGTACAGTAAGAGTGGTATGGCATATCAATGTGCCATCAATGAGCTCTGAATTTTAAATGAGTAAAAGAACCTGTCACATAGTTTATTTTAATAATTCGGCACCGGCATAAATACATAATCAGTCTGCTTAAAATTATTCGTAGTATCAATAAATAAAACATTTATTTATTGATACTATTTTCTACGAGCGTCACATTTCCTCGTTAAAATTCATAATCATATACAATTAATAAGACATAAATTTTGAATTGGCTTCTGTTTTGGTCGCTCTTGATCATTCTATTATACTTTGAAAATTTTTGTCACTAGTTAGTCTATTACGTAAATGTTCAAATATATATTTTTATAGCCTCTCCACGTTTCTGCATAAATGAAGAATTTATTTGGCAGGATTATCGAGTGATTTATAAGGCTTCGTTTTACGTAATACCAACAGATATAACATGCACATTCCTTTAATATGGTATGCGTAAGAAAAATTACATGCGTAAGCTTGTATGGTTTAGTCAATTGTATTGCATAAACATAAGTTGGTAGCCCACATGAAAAAACTTTTCTTGTATGGGAGATAATAATCGCTCCGAACAGCGGTATTCGTTTTGTGTACAGGTGCTCCACAGGGGTCAGCACTGGGGCCACCGCTTTATTTACGCTTTTACTTTCACCAAATGCTTTTGGCAGTTCTCATTATTTCACATGATTCCGCATCTGATCCAACATTGTAGACCGCATAATGAATATCTTTGTGGTGCTCGAAAACTGTTACATTTGATCTAATAGATTACGTAATTGTTTGTATAGATATTTTCATGTAAAACGAGTTTTCGGTTATTTCCGCATAATGTTCTTCTTTTGGTTCCGTGATAAAACCGCTTTCAAACGCAACTACGAAAGTGGCACTTTGTCCGTTTAAAGGGACAGATTTAGTATCCGTTTTGGTATTTCCTGATGCATACAATACGCATACGTTATCGTATCACTATTTATCTTTACGACGTAACTTTTATGACTTAAGAAGCTTGTTGCGTTATTTACAGCCAGTTTAGATGGTGCTAATAGGTGTCATTACTATTTTTTTCTCTTTCTGTCGTTTAACATTACGTGTGTAGTATGTGTCCGTAATTGAAAATGTTACGGGTAAATAATTCAAAAAATTTTAATATTTTTTTTAGAATTTTGTTTTTAAATTGCAATTCCTCACGAGCTTTGTTCGAGAGTGAGCTTTGTTTGAGATATCAACGTTGTTATTAAGCACCAACTTTCCTTCTTCCGAATTCCAAGAATCCCTAAAACGTCTATCACTACCAACTTCAGAATTCGTTTGCTATACGGGTCTCGCAAAGTGCTGCTTGTCACTTTCTGTTTCTAGTTTCCGTTTAAAAGTATCCTCTACTTGCAATTCGAAGATTGTTTTTGTTTGTTAGAGAGTTAACTTTTGTCGGTCTACTCTCACAAATTCTGGGGAACATAAAAGCTTGACAAGCTTAAATGAGGTAAAAGTAATATACCTACATCTCTATTGGTAGTTTCCTTTAAAAGGCCCATGTGAGGTATGAATACTGGAGTTTTGTTTGACAAGGCGTAATATATTAGGGCAATGAGTGAAGATAGAAAATGTAGTCATTTTTGTACGGTCACTGTGTTTTATTAGGTAACTCTTTCACATAATAAATTATGATCATATGATAATCTTCATCTGCGCTTGTCAGTTCCGTTTCACCATTCTACTAATAGTTACATATGTAAAAAATAATATTTGCATTGTGTTGTTTATCATTATAACAATCTGTGTAAAATTTCGTGATGACCGTCTATGTGTCAAGCGGTTACAAACTTTCGCATAAACGTACATTGACTTTAACATTGACTTGCAGAATTTACCTGCATGTTGCAGATTCGTCACTTTCGCATTGCGACGTGGTTACGTGAGAGATTTATTAACGATACGCCTCCAGCCTCATTGTTCGGATCTTAATGTACATTAACAGCTTCATGATGAGCTATTTGCGGTTTTAATTTCACTTGACTTGCGGGCTTTTTTAAATTTATTACTTGATGTGTTGATTGCTTTTAGTGGTTTATTAATGTGTAGGTGTATCTTCAATATTAGCATAGTACAATAAGGCAACTCCCGGCTGTTAGGTGTGACTACACTTCATACACTTGCCTACACTTCGCTCAAAGCGCAGGGTTCTCACATTATTATTTTAATTGTACCTACAGGCTGTAATATAATTGGAAAAGAATTAAGGTATTTATCACAGTATTCTCGTGCTATATTGAAATAACCTTTGTAAATTGCGGTACATATTTACGTATTGTAAGTAAATTAGCAGTAGAGCTCCTTGTGAAAGATTTCGTCCAGGGAAGTACTGCCACCTTACCTATTTCTGCCGCCAAGCAGTAATGTGCGTCTAACGGTTTTGACGGGTGCTAGTGAAATTACAGGCACATGGGACTTTTCAACTTATGTCTCAGGGTGACGGGCGCAGTGGCAGTGCCCCTCAGATCTTTGCAATTTAAAGCTCTGATTTAAAGTGGCACTGCAACTGTTATGGACGGGCGTGTCGCTTACCATCAGGCGCACGACTTGACCGTTCCGTCATTTAGTATCATAAAAAAAAAATTAATATTATTACAGCATCGCTTATTGATACCTTGATTATGGGAATATGGTTATGAAATGCTGAACCATTAACTTCAGGCACTCATGTTCAAGTAACCATAATAAGCAATAAACACGTGTAACATTTTTTTTTAAACATCGAGGGAACGCTTAAATTATATGGGCGACGACACGCGCTATGCAACGCGAGTGCACCGGGAGATTATGCGAATGTGTGCACACTTACAAGTCGCGCTGCTACATTTATATGAATTTACACTACGTGTCTCAGTATTGTATGGTGTCAGCCTATATCTCCTCCTCGCCTACCTTTCACATTACGTCCTACAATTGTAGTACGTTTGGATGGAATTATATTCCGGTTGAATCACAATACCAGTATAAAATGTACAAATTTGACTACCAATCTTGTAACAGACCATATTCGGGAGTAACATAACTGACAATAGGATGCGTTAAATGACACATGCACATTGTTATAAGTTGATATCTTTGTTGAGGCACACCATTACAACTTTGTGTGTATTATATTTATGATGTATTTAATCCCAGGTAATGTTTTCCGGTGAATGTTGAGTCTTAAGATAAAGATTTGTTGTTTCATATTTTTATTGTTGTTAACTGCTATTTAATGAAAATTTTATGCTTTTCTCATTGTTGTGTCGTATTTATTAATTTATTGTATATACTCTTCTTGAATGAAGTAAAAGTAGTTCAACGCAGTCAGCATTTTTCATGAAAACGTTGTCCCGATTTTACTTACGTCACAATTGGCATATACAAACGTATACATCTTAATTTCTAAACTTAATTAGTTCCATTCCAATTTCACTGTCATCATTTCAATTTACGAAGTCACGTTTGTTATTTTGTACAAAATTGCTTTCGAACATAAATTAGACAATAGTCCCCGATACATGCCCATCACGTTCCAGCTTTCGCCGGCGCCCGCGCAACCGCGGGAAAGCTATGTCCTTTCTAATGGTGAATGCAGATGTTTCCGTACCGCACGCGTCGAATTTGAAGATTTAAAGCCACATATTGTTTGACTGCGACATCTATGTGATTTGAGTAAATGTCTACAGTGCTTTGTGGGCAAAATTCAATCATTGGTATTTATAAAACAATGTAAACACTACATAGCCGCTGCCGTGTAGCAGTTAAAGTAATGCGATTAGTCATAATAATGTGTGTAAGCTTATTTTGGAGTATCGCACAAAATTTAATCCACAGCTATTTGCAACGTACCATTGTTAACGTAAGGTCCCTAATGTGTACCATGTGAACATTGCGCGCTGGTCTGTGTTCACCCTAAAATTCACGTAACGGAAACTACGATACAGCAACGGTACTTGATGTTTAGTTCTCAAATATTGTGAAGGATCAAATGTTTACTTTACTATTGATTTGGAATATTTTAATTAAATGTTTACAAAATTTTTTTCATCGTCGTTATGACCGTTGGACCGCCAAAGTGGTGGTCCAACGGTTTGCCCGGTAGGATTGATTTAAAAAAGGAACTTATCTAAATTTATTGTCGACAAGATTTTCTGGGTAGTGCCTTTATACCCGATAGTGAATTCCCATCCTTAGGCATTATGTGGATATTTTTTTATGACATGAAGCGACGGTATGAACAGGTCGTGCGCCTGATGGTAAGCGACATGCCTATCCATCACACTTTCAGGCCACTCGGAGATTTAAATCGCAAAGATCTGAGGAGCACTGGCACTGCGCCCATCACCCTGAGACATAAGTTTACAAATCCCTTGTGCTTGTAATTTCACCAGCACCCTTACCCTTCAAAACCGGAACGCAGTAATACCTTCATTACTGCTTGGCGGCAGAAATAGGTCAATCAATTGATAAGGCAGTGGTACCTACCTAGGGTGGTGGTGCAGAGTTCTTACAAAGTATAGTCGGTAGAAAATATTAATAAAGCATATTTTTAACCGACCGATTTTGTGTAGGGTATGTTATTCAATGCGATTGTATGCCTTATGTTTAACCAGACGCAGTCAAATTATAATTATTTTGTTACATGTCAATTTCTAGAACCTGTTTTCACAAATAAATGAATTATGAATTACTAGCTGCGTGTTCGTCTGCGTAGAATAAGCACTTCGAGTAGCCTACTGAACTATACTAATTTTCGTAATTTCATCCCCTATTTCACCCCCTTAAGCCTGGTTTCAGAGCAGTGCGGATTTATCTGCGTACCGTCCGCGCGGAGCAGCTAGGCGGAGTAACACGTGTGGCGTTAGAACATCGTTTTACAGTAACACGGATTGATTCGCACGGAACACGCTCCACGTGAACTCCGCACAAAACCACTCGTGCGATCCACTAAATTAAATACTCGATTCAGAGCACTGCGGATTCTGCGAATGCGGATGGCCCGCAGGCGGACAGTCCGTACGGACCGTACGTACAGCTGTGAAATCAACCTAAAGATTTATTTTTGTAACAAAATGTAGCCTATGTCCTTCTCCTAGATCCCATTTATCTGTATACCAAAATTCATCAAAATTGGTTCCACGGCTTAGGCTTGAAAACGTAATAGACAGAGTTACTTTCGCGTTTATGATATTAGTTTGGTTAGTGTAGTTAATGTAGTCACATTATACTTAATGTTGCCAAATTACGTAGTCTCAGACGTTCCCCGCGATATTAAGTTATTAAAATATTTCTAATGTGAAATATAAATTACGATTATGTGTTATTAGAAAATTAACGATACTTATGTTTATTGGCGTGTGAATTAATAGTGTGTCGTTAAAATAAACATTAATTTAAATTAGTTATGAGATTTTAAATAATGCATTAAAATTAAAACTAATTTATTATTTATGAAATGTTAACTTCGAAAAATAACGGAAACAGAAAGCAAAAGCTGTATAAATAAAAAACATCTACTATTCAGCGTCATCGTCGTCAATCTATTATAAGTCCTACTGCCGGTCACGGATCTCTTTATTAAGAAAATTTAAACCACAATAAGCTGCCTCCGTGGTCGAACGGATACCATATAGGACTGCCACGCAGAGATCCCGGCTTCGATTCCCGTACCGGGAGAAATATTTATGTGGCAGAGATTCCGGCTTCGATTCCCGTACCGGGAGAAATATTTGTACGGCTTACATTTATTTCTCTCGTGAGTTTGGGTATAATTTGTTTTGAATGAGAAAAGGTACTTGAAGTTAATTATTCTTGTAAGTATAATTGTTATGGTGGTTTTCAGTAATATTAGACTATAACTGATTGATGACTAATACCATCAAACGGGACCAATATAGAACCCGACATTTTGTATTGTTTTGTTTCTGTCATCTACAAATTTTACGTAATGTAACTCAATTTCAACCTAAGTGCATATAAGTTCTGCCTTTCAACCGTCGATATTAAAATGATATACGGCAACAATAATGAAAACACATGCAACTACAAAGTCAATCACTTGTGATAGAAGTATTGTACCAAAATCAACTTGTAAATGCCCGTGGATAAATTTTAATTATTTGTTTTCAACATGTATTTCGATAATGATATCATGGAAGTTGTATTGATACCTAACAATTTTTTTACTTTCGCCGTTTAAACCGTCGATGGAAATGAAACACGTGACACAACAGGAATTAATTGCTATCATTGTTATTGAAAGAGAAAGATACTATTTTTGAATGTAATGATATCGAGATACAGTACTGTAATAAAGAAAAATATAGAGTGCTCAAAAAACACTTTCATTTATTTTCTTTTTACTCCACAAAGTAAAAGTTGGATTGACTCATGCAGCAGACATTGTCAGTGGTAATAAAAATGAGATAGAGGTAAAAATAGCTTATGTACGTCCCACTGCTGGGCACGGGTCTCCTCTCATGCGATGGTTTAAGCTATAGTCCGCCACGCTGGCCCAATGCGGGTTGGGGACTTAACACGTTTTCCGATGGTTGTGAACCTTCTTCTGTGTTTTTTTTTTTCACCGAAAAGATAATGACAAATTACAAATTAATTTCTCATGTAAATTCCGAAAACCTCAAGGCGCGATCCCGAATTCGAACCCTCGGCCTCTGCTGCTGAGAGGCGGTAGGTCAAACCATTAGGCTACCATGGCTTTAAACAAACAAACAAACAAACAGACAAACAAACAAACCCTGTGTCGCGGGTGCCATGGGCATAGGCATATAGACAACCACAAATTACACCCAAACTCACGTCACTTTAGGTATGTGTTAGTCATTGTTATGTATACTCATTTTTGAAGACTTCGGGAGGAGATACCAGATTCGGTTACCGGTACGTAATTGGGAATGAACAGAGTGCATTCCGTCGTTTGTACTCATAGTACAGGAAATTCTATAGTTTAATATCAACTGACAGGTGTGGTTGTCTGGCGCACTTATATTATTATTATAATGGTGATTTTGACTTATTCAGTCAAGAATCTTATCGCGCTGTAGAGAATTTTTTTTGTTAACGATATTTTAGTGAATAATTTGACCTACATATACGTAGACGATACGTACAACTTATATTATGCATTTATAAGTACAACTGCCTTTATGGCCGAACGGTTGTTGGACTGCCACCCAGAGGTCCCGGGTTCGATTCGCGGGCCTTGAGAAATATTTGTATGGCCTACATTTATTTGATCACAAATGTAGGCCATTCAAATATTTCTCCCAGCCCGGGAATCGAACCCGTGACCTCTGCGTAGCAGTCCAGCTTGGTAGTTGTTCGACCACGGAGGCAGTTCTAAAGATAAATTGCAAGGACATATTAACTAGTGAGAGGTTTTTCTGCAGTATTTGAGGTCTATATCGAGAAAAATCATATAAACGCTCAATAAAATATCATAATATTGAAGTGTTGTAGTGTTAAACCAGGCCCGATAAGAATCTTGTTGACTTATTTATGATCCAAGTGCTGCTAGAAAATACGTTATCTTTGAGATCATGAAGCTGGTATTGAAAGTGTACCAGAGGCAGAATTATTCACGGCAAAGCTGCAATTTACAAGTACTCTAGTAGGACAAATTGAGCTCGTATAATTTAGCCAGTAGGTGGGCTGTTGAAACAGGGTTATCAAAAATGAACCGGATTATCTTTGATAACGTTTTTGAATTATGAGTTTGAGTTTTTCACTATCATATATCATCATTGCCAACCTCGGTGGCCCCACGGTTTACACTGTGGATGCTGGGTGAGAAGATCCGGGTTCGATTCCCTGTATGACCATTTTGGGAAATGAGGCATGTCAAATTGCTTCTGGCTTGGGACTGATTTCTGTTGCTCTAGTACAATACTAATTAAAGTTACCTGTAAAAAAAATCTAAATTGCATTGAGGTTGCCTGTTACACATTATAAATGCGAACATAAATTTGTTATTATTATTAAATTTTGTACAAAATTTGAAAATAATAACAAATTTATATTCGTCAACCTCAGAAGAATCACCATCTAAGTAACAGCTTAACTTATTGACGTGGCAACCCTGGGTATAATTGCGCGTACGCAGGTGGCCGATAATGACTCGCGATCTGACCGACAGTCTCCGTGGTCACGTGAGATGCCTTTCGCTACTCGATATACTGGATTCATTTCGATGATGAAAATCCATATTTATAAGCTCCGAATATAACTCATTAACATAACTTTTATCATTATAACAATTTGCTGCTTTTCAAGAATAGTAGCCTAAACCCTAGTAAACCTTTAGTAACAGTAGAGCTCCTTGTGAAAGAGTTCGTCCAGGGAAGTACTGGCCACTATATCTATTTCTACCGCCAAGCAGTAATATGAACATTATTGCATTCCTGTTTGGAAGGGTAAGTGGTGCTGGTGAAATTACTCGCACATAGGACTTATCAACTTATGTCTCAAGGTGACGGGCGCAGTGGCAGTGCTCCTCAGATCTTTGCGATTCAAAGCACTGAGTGGCCCTGCAACTGTTATGTTCGTCCTATCACTTGATTTTATAAAAAAAATAATGAATTTTTACATATTACACAGATCGCAGCTTTTCAAGAATAATGGCCCAACTCAAAATCAACAATGAGATGGTCTACGATTTGTCAATTTTGCTCGGCAGACACATCTCATATTTGTTTTAGAACTCTCTTCCTGATGAATTAGATGCTTTGAGATAGGCCGCTATTCTAGAAAGCTATCGATATATTCAGAATGTGCAACATTCTGTTATAAATAAGATCGAACTTTCCATTGACTAAAATAACTGCGTGACAACATAGAACCGGTAGTACTATTTGTCAGCTTTGCGCACCACATGTTCTTTTAACTGTTTCCTTGACGAATTACACGCACAACGCACACACTCAACCTATGTTGAGTGTGTGCGTTGTGCGTGTAATTCGGGGCTATGCCCCGCACTAGGGAAACCCTGTGTTGCGGGTGCCATGGACGCACATATAGACAACCACGAAATTACACCTAAACTCACGACAGAAATTAATGCAGGCCATACAAATATTTCTCCCGACTCGAATCGAACCTGGGACCACTGCGTGGCAGTCCGGTATGTTCGACCGTTTGGCCACGGAGACTGTCAAATGTGCTTTTCTTGAAAGCCATCGAATTGTTTTAACTTTTAATTGATATACGTGTTTCGTCCTCCCAAGTGAATGTTGTAGGGTAAGTGTAAGGGTGCTGATGAAAATACACGCACATGGGAGCTGTTGAAACGATATTGTTTATTTACACCTAATGTACATACAACAGCTGTTCTGCCTTCATTGTCATAAACTAACGCATTTACATTTTGGTAACTTTCAATGTATTGTCATCTAAAAACATGTCAATTGCGCTGATTTCGCTTTAACAATAAAACTAAATATAAATAAGATTTAAAAAAACCGCTTATAAGGGGTTGTAGATCTCGGTTTGCTGAGTTCAAATATTTTAATAACTGAATTTCGGTAAAAATATCGATTACGTCAGTTCTGATAATAGTGTAGCCAATTCCGTACACTGTTTGTAAACGATAAAACAAAAGAAAAACAGCTATACAGTCGTATGAAACACGGAAGTCAAAGTCAAAGTCAAAGATTATTTATTCCATAGGTAAAATAAATTTACACTTGAAAACGTCACATTTAAGCTACTGCTCGTTCACTACGCTGACCTCCCTGAGAAGAACGAGCAAGAAACTAGTGGTATACCTACAAAGAATCAGTTTCAATTGACGCATGTGATCTTTTAACGCCGTCGCCATGAAGAACTAGAAAATTGTGGCATAAGTTTCATCACACGCACCAAATATAAGCTACCTTCAATTCCTTTGTGAGCAGGTTACCAAAATTCCAACTCACCACATTCTCATCTTACCATGAACTCAGCTCACTTTTCCATTCTTAAATTTCGACAATGACATTTTTCTTCACCTTAATCATTTCCTTCTCATAATAATCATTACATCATGCAGTTGATTGCTCTATTATTTCGTCATTACGGCCACCAATTAGGGGAGATTAAAAACATTTTAACATTCAAAAATGCGTGGTCGATTATGTAAGTTAATTTCTGTCTCCGTGAGTTGATTTAACGACTTACGTGTTAATTTTGTTATTGATCAGGTCATTTGAGTGTCCAATGGCACTTTCCAATTTTTTTTAACATACTTATAGTGCTAAGGACACGGACAATCATGAGTCACGCCCAAACTCAGGAGAGAAATAAATGTGAGGCATTCAAATATTTCTTCCGACCTGTAAAATAGACCAGGGATTTCTGCGTGGCAGTCCCAGGTTTGTTTTCCTGCAGGACTTGAGAAATGGACTCAGGGTGATTTCCGTTGCTAAGGCACTCATAGTACTGGAAATTCCCAGGCACTTAGTATTTAACTGTCTGTTTTATATATGTATATAGTATATAATAATAAGTGCGCATTTGACCTCCATCTCACCTGATGGAAAGTGACGATGAGGTCGACGGCGCATACATACCTAAACCTAAATAATGCCTATTCACATATTTTATTCACTCTCGCCTTGAAAAGGTCGCAAGTTATAGCGTTTGGGGAACAAGTCCGCAGGCAAGGGGTTCCACTCCTTTGTCACTCGCCATATAAATGACACGATCTACACGTTATTATTATTATAATGGTGATCTCTTGACTGACTATTTTGAATAACTCTGTGCGCTAAAGACGATTTTAATTTGTTAACTACATTTTAGTGACTGATCTGACCCCTGTAGGGCTAACACGACAGCGCGCGACTTGCGTGAGAGTGATATATAGCGCGAGATATCTACTGCTCTTGCGCAAGCGAAGCCCTACCGTGCTCGCCTTACTGGATGTGTACAAGTTTCAGTATAGGTACCCTTTTGAAATTAACTTATTATTTACAATTATCACTGAACACTTTCAAAAGTGTTAACGTACAGAAATCATTATGTTCTAGACTATATCGTAACTGCATTAAATTGTAGCAAATTCTCTGCATAATTTTAAAGAAAGTTTACTTGTCACCTGAGTAAATTTAAATTTATGTAAGATGTTGTAACCTGTTCCAGTTTTTGTACCTGTTTTTTTACTGTTATTTTTCTTGAAAGGTATGTTCGTTTGATCATCAAAATAATAAATTAATTTTAAGCATGTCCAAAAAATTTAAAATGTGTGATTGTTGTAAAGACTGGTGATTGCCAGCAGCGAGTGTCCATTTGTTAAGGTGGCTCCATCTAATTAATTAACACTAGATCCCACTATAATTTCCGAAATTGTTCATTTATTAAAGTTTTTGACGGCCTCCGTGATCGAGTGGCTTCCACACCGGGTTACGGGTTCGATCCCCGGCCGGGTCAGTGTAGAAACTATCTTTTCTATACTGTCTCAGGTCTGGATGTTTGTGGTACCATCGTTTTTTCCTATTTCCATAACACAAATGCTTTAGCACCTTACTTTGGGATTAAAGAAACGTATGTGATATTGTCTAATATTTATTATTTAATTAAATCCTTTTCTTGTAAATGCGCTTATTAATAAATTAATGTTCTTCTACATTCATTATTCATTATTCCGGGTTCCACAGGGAGGTATTATTCACATTATGTACATTATTTCTTAGAAGTATAAGTATTTTTTATGATGCCAGGTGACGGGATACTGGTGCTACTGGTGGTAAGCCACACACCTATCAATAAAGATTGCAGTGCCACTCAGAGCTTTAAATAGCAAAGATCTGAGATGCACAGCACCCGTCACCCTGAGACACAAGTTGACAACCATCCAAAACTCAAGCTTAGTAATGATCACATTACTACTTGGCGGCAGAAATAGGTAAGGTGGCGGTACTTCCTTGGACAAACTCTTCCACAATGCGCTGTATCACAACTAAAGCAATTAATACGAGATATCTGATGGTGACGCACCATGTAAACGAACCGTTACCGATCATCTACGAAATTACAATTAATAGGTATTGTAAGCGAAGTTGCATCGACCATCTCATACGGATCTCCTGTCACTACGTGCTGCTGTGTTTATGTAAATTCGCTACTGTAGACGTTGTAAAAGATGCCATTGTTTCCTGGAAGCCTGTGTACGGAGCGCATTATCATAACAAGAACTCAGGTTTCGTGTCCAGTGCTGTAGTGTAAACAGTAAGACAATTTTCTGTAAACATGCGTATGTTTTTTTCTTTCCTGTATTGTCTACATTCATTGATTGATGAATCACTCTATTGTCTTTTGGACCTTGTGGAATTTTAGTGTTGATATCGAAGTTATTGTAATTCATAACGTAGTTTATGCTTTTATATTTATTTCTATAGTTTTTTTTTTGGGATCCCTAGTAAGATTTTCTTATGGAATTATGTAAATGGTTTCTGTCACTGGTTTTTACCTCTCTCTTAATTAAGTTTAGCAGTCAATGATTTAAAAGTAGCAGAAGAGCTCCTTGTGAAAGCATTCGTCCAAGGAAGTACTGCCACGCAAGTAATGTATTACTGCGTTCCAGTTTTGAAGGTTAAGGGACTCACCACACTTTGAAGAATAATAATAATTCACCCACCACTCATATCTGGGTCTATGCCGGGTATCTCGTTAAGGAACAAAGTCCGGAACGAAGTTATATATAAGACTAAAGTTGTGGATATCGTCAAGAAATGTAGCAAGCTGAAGTGGCAGTGAGCTGGCCACATTTGGCGCAGAACCGAAGAGCGATTAAGTAGACGGGTTCTCGAGTGGAGACGACGTCTCGGCAAACGTAACGTGGGATGTTCTGCAAGATGGACCGACGATCTGAAGAAGGTCGGGGGTAGAGGTTGGATGCGGAAAACGGGTTATCGGGCACTAAGGCGAACACTTGGGGAGGCTTATGTCCAGCAGTGGACTGCAATAGGCTGATTAATTGATTGATTGACACACTCATAGCCCCGCACTAGGGAAAACCCTGTATCTCAGGTGCCATGGACACACACATAAACAACACACATTGCACCCAAACTCACGAGACAACCACCCCTATGTTGTGGATATTCCCCGGATTCGCACGAAGCGGTTCGCTTCCACATTTATTTGGCGAGCGGCTAGGGAGTGGAATTCCCTGCCTGCAGACTTGTTCCCCGAACGCTATAACTTGAACCTTTTCAAGGCGAGAGTGCATAGGCATTATTTAGGTGTGCATGCTACATCGTCGACCTCATCGTCACTTTCCATCAGGTGAGATAGTGGTTAAATGCGCATTTATTTTTTATAAAAAAAAATGAAAACAAATAATGTAGCTCATACAAATTTTTCTACCGGCCTGGGGATAGAACCCGGAACCTCTGCGTGGCAGACCAGTGTGGTAACCGTTCGGCCACGGAGGCAGTTAATTGAATAAATCGGAATCGATTGCATAAAACGTTGCGCGTTTTGCATCCGCTCTCATTACCGACTTAAGCTGTACGAAGCACAAATCCGGTCGTGCATGGAGTACTGCTGTCACCTTTGGAATGGCTCTGCTACATATCAACTGGCCACTTTGGATTCAAATGACAATCGTTCCAAGTGCTTATAGGTGACTCGGAATCAGTGAAGGCGAACCTGCAGAGCCTTGAACACTGCCGTAAAGTTACCCGCTTATCGGTATTTTACAGGATATATTACGGAAAGTGCGATGGAATTACACGATTAATTCCACCTTCCCCTTTTCATCACCGGGGGACTAGGCGTAGGCTTGGGTTCCACCCTTATGTTGTGGATATTCCAAAGATTCGCACGAAGCGTTACGCTTCGACATTTATATGGCGAACGGCTATGGAGTGGATTTCCCTGCCTGCAGACTTATTCCCTGAACGTTATGACTTGATCCTTTTCAAGGCGAGAGTGAATAGGCATTATTTAGCTGTGTATGCTCCACCGTCGATATCATCGTTACTTTCCATCAGGTGAGATGGAGGTCAAATGCGCACTTATATTTTACAAAAAAAATTCGACACGAAACGCCCAACGTCATTTTCCCTCTTATTACATGGACTTAAAGATTTTTCTGACCGGTTTAATACTAATCCGTGTCGATAAGTGTGTTGACTCCCTAAAGGTGCTAGTGAAATAACAGGCACATGGGACTTCTAAACTTATGTCTCAGGATGACGGGCGCAGTGGTAACATCCCGCAGATCTTTGCGATTTAAAGCTGTCATGGATAAACGAGTCGCTTACCACCAGGCTTACGACCCGTTCGTCCGGTCGTTTAATATAAAAAAAGACCAACGATTCTTTATTGTATTCTGGAGTTTAGCAAGGACGCCTCATCGGTTCGTTAATATTTTTGTTACATAATGATTATTTAGGACATGACCATACATTTAAAAAAATTGACGTCTTTAATGCAAGCAGCGTCATAGACACAACACAATGAGTTAAGCGCTTCATGGGAAGGTCATAACGTTTTGTCGCTTCTGGTTTCTTAGCTTCTATCTACTGCAGCATCTTCACACTAATTATTATGTACCATTGTTCCTTCTTGCTGAGCTTTTGACATTTGTATTACAGGCACTTGACTTGATTATATGATAAATGCTCTTGTTTTATGATATTAAATTACGGAACGAACAAGTCGTGCGGCTAGTTGTGAACGACACGCCTGCCCGTAGTAGTTGCAGAGCTCACAGCTTTAAACCGCAAAGATCTGAGGGGCACTGCCATTCCGCCCATCACCCGAAGACATAGTCAACATGAAACTACACACAAAAGTCCCATGTGCGTGTAATTTCACCAGCACCCTGACCCTTCAAACCGGAAAGCATTAATGCTCACATTACTGCTTGGCGGCAAAAATAGGTAAGGTCGCGGTATTTCAATGGACGAACTCTCACAAGGTGCTCCACAGCTACTAAAATGAATATTTGCTTTATGTTTCACTTCAAGAACCCATAGCACTGTTACTACTTCTTCTTTTCATCAATTCATACTGATTTTTGTTTGATTTATTATGAAATATTGGCCTACAGTACTGAGCAAAAGATATATCTGCATATCTTGTGTCAGACAACTCACATGAATTGAGACACCCGAGACTTCAGATATACCTAAGCCATCTTCCGGTAGCGGAACTTTTTTTCTTATCATATCAAGTGGCGAGACGAACAACACATAACATTTAGAAATTTAAAACGCAAGATCTAAGAGACACTACCGCTGCAACCATCACTCTGACACGTCAAATTAAGTCCCTTATGCCTGTAGTTTCACCAACATCCATACCTTCAAAACCGGAACGCAGCTCCATTACTACTGAGTGGCAGAAATAAATATAGTAGCAGTCTTCCCTATGCAAACTCTTTCGTAGTGCTATTGAATTCTTCCACGTATATAGATATCAAGAAAGTTTTATATTTTTCTGACCTATCTTCCGTAATGTATCTTGACCGCCACCTCTAGACTTTGATAATGATAATTAGAAGTTAATAGTACACATTAAACGTCATTAAGCAATAACCGCCTAAGAAGCGATGAAATAAATCAGTCATTCCCACTACGAACAATTTATCAGCATTTGTTTACAAGTTATCGCTTTAAGTTCGCGCCGATCAACGCGTTTCTAATTATACAGTTTATTGCGCGGGCTTTGACTAGAGATTTGTTTGTGGTGTTCGGTATTAGCTATTATAAATACCAGCTATATAAACGGATAAACCGTTTATTGAATATACTAGATACGGGCTCACATTAATGGTTAGTCATAAAGATATTGTCTTCGATTTGAAATCACAGGGCTACCAACCAAAACAAAAGGTGTGCAATCAAACTTGCAGAGCAGTACTATCCTCTTTGTCATAACTAACGCAGTTTCATTTTGGTAACTGTCGATATAAAATAATTCGAATAACGTTCAAAACATCCGCTGTAACATTTCTTAACGATGGTTTTTAATCAATTTTAAAGCAATGTACGTATCTGGAATTGCAGCCTTGCTCACAACTACAACCCTACCAGTATCATAAGATTTATTTGCATACCGACGATAGCTTTCTACGATAGGGCCTAGGTTTCCTGGGAAAGTGCTATGTTGCCCTGGCATCTAATCAGTTGTAGTCAATTGCACGTCGTTGATTGCTAATAGGACAAGAGCCGATTAGATTTCAATAACTACTGCCCGATCTGTTTAATTATGTGCATACCTGTATCGTTTTGTCTATCAACTAGTTGATAACTTTCTTATCGTCTGAGAATAAAGTTCCCTATCTATTTACATTTCAATTTGTAACTTCAGTCATAGTCGTTATGATGTGTCCTGATGAGACAGCGAGAGCCCTTTCACTTCTATTATAACAACACGTTTAGATTTCAATAACTACTGCTGATCTGTTTAATTATGTGCATACGTGGATCGTTTTATCCATCAACCAGTTGATAACTTTCTTATGGGTGTGCTGTTGTGCAGGACAGTTTCTGTCTAAGAGGGTTTCTTCTCTTAGACAGAAACTGTTGGACAGTACTAATAGCGTTATAGCTGCTACAGCTCGCAGTTGCGACTTGTCCATACTGGATTTCAATAATTATAATTAAGTATACCCATTTATTGTATGTAAGAAGTTATTTGTAATATATTATTCTAATTTAACATTATTGTAATTCTATGGATTTATTATGTCTGAAATAAATGCTTATGCTAGTATTAACCATTTTAGACTCTCACCTTTCCCAAGGCCTAAAAGATATTATTGTTGTTAGTGAATACAGTGTATCTATCTTTCGATCTGTACACCTTCTACATAGTTTCTTTTTCCGTATATATCCAACCTAAAGTTTATTCAGTAAATTTTACAAATTAGTTCTCATTAGTGATCTTGATTGACGTTGATTTGTGATGTTGTCTGTTTGTTGTTCTTTATCTATTTTGTCTGGTTTGTTTTGGATACGTTTTGTTTTTGTTCCACGTGTACTAATAATACTGTTCTTTGACTCATTGTAGTCGTGCAATAATAATACCATATAGAAATAAAACTCTGTCTGAAAGGCTAAGTTATCTAATTAATTGTTGGGCTGGCACACTTTGTGGAAATCCAAATCAATATCAAGTTCATTGAATCTTTCCTTATGACTGTTAAACATTATAAAATATAGGACGAATAAAGCTTACTCTTTATTACTAAAAATAAATGAACTTTCTAAACGTAAACAGAAAAGTATCAACAAACAAGTATTACAATGTTTATGGAGCTAACAAATTCATTTCAAACCTCACATTCTCTAACAGTACAAGGACAGTTTTCACCAATCATACTTGCGTGTGCGCTATCATAGTCATTTGACATTGTCAGGCGAGATGATGGATATTCTGACACTTATTGTGTTAACGCTGCAAAACACTGCACTTACTGTTGACTTGCAGATTACTAGAATTAACGCGTGCACTTAATATAATATAAGATGAACTTAGTGTAGGACGTAACAGAAATGACTGACAGACATTATTGTAACGTTTGAAATTATGAAAGCTGAATAATTGGATGATGTAGCGACATACTTTGTTTTCAATAGAAAAGGTATTCTAACATTGGTTGGAAACGTTTAATCAAGCCTACGTAGGTCACGTGTTATTAGCGTTTAGAATTCTAAACATTACGGTTTTGTATCTCCTTATTAACAGAGTTTATCCAGGTAAGTACTGCCACCAATTTCATTTGACGTTACTGCTACAAAGCTGTAATATTAATTAGGTGGTGACACTACAGGCAAATGAGGCTTGTGAACATTATGTGTCAGGGTGGCGCGGGCAGTCACTTGATTTCTAAAAAAACCTGAACATAATAAATGACATAACATGTCTTCAAGGTCAGAGTGGACAGGTAGGCGAATATGTGTAATTCTTCTCCAAATCTTCCCAGTCCACCGGTTGATACAAACGCGAGAGTATTTCAATAAAAACAAACATCAATTATATCAGCTATAACACCGGTTGAGTAAGATGATACTCGTACATGTTCAACGTACCAATGTAAAATAAGCGTGTCAATGCAGTTAGATACAACTGGAGTGAGGTGCTGTTAGCTACCGCTGTTTGCTTTTTACTTAGATACGCTACTCAGATAGGCGATGCTGTGTGTACTTGAAAACTAATGTTTTCTTTGACTTTGACGTCATGGGTATCTCTACATATTTTGTTTGGACATTCTGGTGGGTTTTTTTTCCAAATGAGTTTAATTTAGACATTTCTCAATGCAGGATATTACGTTTGCTGAAAACTTATATATACGTATATCAAAATAGTTTTAATCAATTTTTGAGGTCTTCTGTTTTTTTTTGAATGGTTCTGACTGTAGTTCTTTGTTTATACAATTCTCTACGTCTTCTCCCAGACACGATTTCGAAAATTCTTATCATCAAAATTGCGAACAAGTTTTAGTTGTTATAAAACTTCTTCTAAGTTTTGACATTGCCCAGCTGTGATTGTAAGCTTTTCTGACGTGTATATAGGTACACATGTAAATTTATATGATGTGTCAAAGTTTATGTTGAAAATTGGACTTTTGGTTTTTCACACAGCGTCCAGTTGTTCTAAAGAGTGGCACTTGGTATTGCTTAATCTATCTAAATTGACACAGTTTAATTTATAACCTGACAGAGTTCAACCACAATACATTTATAAAATTTTGTTTGAGTGTTCTTAAGTAAAGTTAGGTCCACTAGTATAATAAGAAATTTCAATATTGTTAACGAACCTCCAGTAAATGAAATTTTGCCTATATTAAAAGCATATGGAAAGGAAGGTAATGAATGATATGATGCTTTAAAAATGGTGCAATAGAATCAGTGAAAGATAAACTTTTGCCTTTGAACCCAAATAAAACGTATGCACGTCAGAAATTCATAAGGTCTCGAATTTGCGTCAGGTGTCTTACGAAAAGTAAATTTAATGTAACTTCCAAATGACTACGATTCGCATTGTTTATTATCTTGCACGCATATTGTCTTAATAAAGCACCTGTCTGTCAGAACAAATGATGCATCTGCTTTAGTGCTTTTCAGAGCGTAAAGATGGTAAGTAAAGTTAGTTTCTGCCCATTCAAATGAACCTATCTCATTTACATACAAATCGTCCGTAAATGTTACCGTGGTATCCTCTTTGACTTAATGGAAAAGAATTAAAGAATGAAATAAAATGGTCATGAAACGATATTGTTTATTTGCACTAAACGTTACATTACGACAGTTTAAAAATAATTTTAGCCAATTTCGGACTCTGGTTGCTTATTATGAAACCCGGAAGATGTGATATCCGAATGCCTGATAATGTTTATTAAAAAGTATAAAAATGTATAAAATCATTGATAAGAAATCTTATTTGAAATTCATTCTAATCCAGCGGCAGCGGTTAGGGAAACGAACGCGCATTTACAATCTTTTTTTATTTTATATTTACAATCTTCAACCTGTCTGGTAGGCGTGGCTATAGTTTGGAGTTCTTCTACGGAAGCACTGTCATCATACCTATTTCTGCTGTCAAGCGGTAATATGATAATTACTGCGTTCCAATTTTAAAGGGTAACAGTGCTCGTGAAACTACAGGCATATGGGACTAATTACCTTTTATATGTCAGGGTGAAAGGCGCAGTGGCAGTACCTCTCAAATCTTAGCGATTTAAAGCTCTGCTTGGCATTCTAAGTGTCGCAGGTAGACGTGTCGCTTACCATCTGGCGCACGACGCCTTATAACTTGAAATCATTAAGAAAAAATCTTATCACGGTATTCCTTTTTATTTGTCTGCCAATATTTCAGAACACGAAATCCTCCACAAAATGGAGGTACTCTACTTATCGTCGACTGTGAAAGACAATAGAAAGATATCCTTGAAACTGTCAACTGCCACTTGCCAGGCAATTGGAGTCGTAAGTTCTAACTAGAGATTTGCCGATTTGTTGCTATTAGTATCTGTTGTATATCGATACCTTACTTTCTCAAACTCATATCTTAAAAAGAGCGATTATTCAGGAGATAGCTAAAATTTCTATTAGTTTATATTTCTTATCAAGGGTGTTAATTTGGATGCATTGCTTTAAGAATAGCTAAAAGCTAGTGTATGAATATGAAGGAAATGTTATGTAAAATCAGTGTGCAAAATTTGTATATACAATCCATTTTTTGCATTTCAGTAACTTTGTGCTTTAAAATACGAGTTTGAGAAAGTAAGGCGACGATATTAAAAAAAACATATTACTGTAACATACTCCATACTCACGGTCTTTAATCGTCATTATTCTGTAACGTCGTCTGATTTACATACAAATCGATTTTACGACCGTAATGTTGAATGAAACACAATATGAAATGCATACGTAAGAACTGGATCACTAGGTTTTGGGTTAATTGTCGTATGGACTATTGTAATGGTATGATATTGCCGTCATTATGAGTACAATAAGTGGTGTCGTTATGATAAGAAGAGTTCCATTTGAGGTTTATATGGTGTCATTAAATCTGGAGAATTTTTTCTTCTTTACGCTTTTGTGTAGACTTCTATATTCGCGCTTCGCATTTATGATGAGTCCATATCATTGTTTATGGTACTCTATATTATATGATATGATATTCTTATGATGATATTCTTGAATCTTAGTATTCGCAGACAAATATGCATATGCTTTGATTTGTGCGGTAACAGCATGATTAAAAATTATAATTCTTTCTGGTTTATTGTTATTTGGTTAACTGGGAGATTCTTTGCAAAAGCAATTCTTTTGTAAACAAAACCTAGGTTCTCGTCGGTATAGTCTTTTATCCTTTACAAAGCTTCGTCATTAACCTTGTGGCTTCCATATTTGGTCGATATATCGACTATGAAGAAAGAGAATGTGAAAATAGCATCTGGTTTGACTGACAGCAGAGGCTGTGGGTTCGAATTCAGTCTCGCATCTCTGAGTGTTTTGGAAATTGTGTGCGAAATTTAATTTTATATTTACCATGAGGTTTTCGGTGAAGGAAAATATCGTGATGTAAACTGCACGTTTAAGGTTCACAACCCTCGGAAAACGCGTGAAGTCACCAACCAGCAGTGGGACGCTATTTAAAGTTTCAATCATCATTATGACGATTGATTAAAATTTCAAATAAAATATTTTCAATAAAAGTATTATTTGCTGCTTAAAGTGCACTGTCTAAATATGGTATCTCTATGCTGTCCTACTTTAACAGATCAAGTCGTAATAGCACCCGACAGATGGACACTGATGTCATTATTTACGATGCCTCTTTAGGATCCCTGCTCAATGGATATTTATGTACTAACACTTGTACTAATTGTCCTATAATTGTCCTTTATTCATTCGGTTTGCATATATGTATATCAGCTTATTGTTTGTATCGAATTTATATTGGAAGAAGGCCATGTTGTTATTGAATAGACCTAGTTTCTGTATAATTTCAATCAATTGGTTATAATTTTGAGTTAAGTTGGACCTGATGAAAAACTAAGCTGCCTAATTCATACTATTCATAAACGTCCCAATCCAGGCGCTAGTGACTTTTGTTATGCTGACAATACATCTATAAGTGCTAGTGAAAAGCGTTTTTTGAAACTTACATCCAAAGAAGTCTCGTTGCTTGAAATTACCAATTCATTTTTTAATTATAGTGTAGGAGTAAAGTAGAACACTATCGTATTCCATTAGATTAAAATACATTTTAAACTGGCTTTAATTAAATCACAATAAATATGGAATAAAATGTCGCTATTGGACATGTGTACTTAAAAAGTAAAGACTCAGCAATTTCAATGTTTTCAAAACATCTGAACAGGTTTTGCTTTGATCTCTTTATTTATCGATAGTGACGAAAGAAATCCTTGGTGGCAAACATTCGGCTATTTTTATATTCCTGTCAATTAAGGTGGAGTCTGGGCGGGGTATAAGTCCTGTTTTTCAATTTGGCAACAAATCCTTGATGACAAGTTGACAAATATCATGGCATTTTGATTAAGATGGACTTAGAACACATGGATTATTTCCTATATTTCAGTTTGTTGAACGTACATATAATATATCAATTGCTCGTCCAAACTTGCTGATTCACTGTATGACCACCATTACTACACTTGCTATTGGAAATTGTCGATTTATAAAACGGAAAGTGTTTGGTATTCGCCCACCAACCGTTGCGAAACAGATTCACTTTCTTTTAATACTATATGTACTCGTAATGCGCGAGTTGCAACTCTATTTGAAGTTCTTTTGATTGTTACTGTTACTTTATTGCCTTTAGCTTTCCTTTTCAAATGTATTCTTTAAATTCATTAAGCACCTTGTAAGCGAAATGTGAAATGATTTAGAACTCAAATGTATGTACAGCCGCACATGCTGTATCTATAAGGCCCAGTGAAAATTAGCGTGACGATCTGATCGCGGCCGTTGCTCTAGCTGAGATTTTCACCACAAAACATTTGGCAAGAAGACTATTTAGTTCTGTGTTTATTTATATAGTTCTTTTTACTTTCTTAAGTTCTTTTCTGTGTTATAAGTTTGTAATCATTGTATTTGGTTCTACGGTATACAATAATGTTTGACATTTATTTTTTACTTATACACGTACCAGCACCCCGTCTTTCATTCCTACCTTCCCCAGCAGAGACTGGATCACCACTTACTACACGTTCCTGGTATATATTTTTTCCTTGGTCGACTTGCGCCAGTATTTTTGTACACGTTTGTTTGATCTTGGTATTTTTAATCTCTGATCTTTTTAAGGATATCCTGCTCTTGTGGTTAGTATAGTTAACATCTACTTCTTTTAAACAACTGATTTTCACAACGTGTCAAAAACGCAGGAAAATTAGTAAAACGGTTTTAAAAGGTGGCAAACGCTGTTCTCTATTAATTAAAACTTGAGAGTTGTTTATGGTCTTTTTATTATCCTGCTAAAGCTACTATGTTGCTTAAACGAAGTGAAAGGTAATAAGAATAAATGTTAAGTGAAACTTGATATTTTTATAATCTCTTATACATCATCATCAACCTATATAAGTTCTACGACGTAACACAGGTCTTCTATAAGGAGAAAGTTTATGTCATAGTCTAAAACTTTGGCCTCTTGCGAGTTGAGAGCTTCACACATCTTCGAAGAGTTTTGTGAACCGTCTCCAGTCTGAAAGTTTCACATCACGATATTTTTCTTCACCGTTACAGCCAGTGATCATTGACTTACTTGCATCATTTCGTTAGAGCATTGGGTGGATCACTAAAATAAGAGTCAAGTATTCTACTAACTCGTTGCCCCTTCTAATCTCTCCTCATTCCAAACTAAACGTTTTGTAACAGTAGAGTTCCTTGTGAAAGAGTTCCTACAGAGAATTACTGCCACCTTACTTATTTCTGCCGTCAAGCAGTTATGTTAGCATTACTATGTTCCGGTTTTAAAGAATATAATTACTGGTAAAATTACAGGCGTATGGGACTTGTCAACTTACGGCTCAGGGTCATGGGTGCAGTGCTAGTGCCCCTCAGATCTTTGTGATTTAAAAGCTGCTTTGACCACCATACACAAGACTTCATCCCGTCACTTAATATCATAAACAAACCTAGCGTCTTTGTGACTCACCAATAGTAATAATACGTACGATTTGCAACAAAAAAAAAATGTTACTCTCATGTTATGCTGTACTTTCGTAATTAGATCCACTGCTTCAGTTCTACGAATAGAAAATAGAAATTAAATTGAAATTGTTCACAATACATTAATATGTAACCTTATTTATCAATGACCCATTCGACAGCAACTATCAGTTTGAAGTTTTGTGTGAAGCTGTTGATATTGCTGCGTTGTGTGCTTTCTAGCGTGACTTGTGGTTCGATAGCTTATCTTTGGTAAAATGTATCCGTTATTAAAAGGATTTCTAGATTAGGAGTTTGTTTAGTATTTTCCACGCTGATGGTGTGTATTGGCTGCCTTGCGACAGTTGTAAACGATGCCGTATATACGTAGCTAAGATTAAAATTTTGTCCTAGTTCGTAAGGACACCGATAATGTTTTGGTTTTTCAAACAATTTTAGTTTCAATTCACCAAACCTACAAATAATTCTAATATTAGGGCTGATGATGTACTTTTGTCATAAATTTCAAATTTGATAAAAAATTGTGGTTAGATTTTGATACCTTTAAGTATTTACAGTTTCATATTGCTCTAGAGAGTGTTATTAACCCTTATGAAGGCAGACTTTTATCCTTAGCTAGCATAGTTTTATTATCAATTATAACCAAATTATTATGATTCAAAAAACAACTTTATAACGCAAACCTCTCTCAATTGTTTCAGATTATGTTCAAAGGTGGCGTCGTTGGCGGCCTGGACGCCCGTCGCGACGCTGCCCTCGCCAGAGTCCTCGTCAGACTCCAAGCCAGAGCTCGTGGCCTTCTCGCCCGCCGAAGAGCCCAAAGACTCCGCACGCAGCACACTGCGGCTCGGTGCATACAGAGAAATGTCAGAGCCTTCCTCACGGTTCGTGACTGGCCATGGTGGAGGCTCTTGGTGCGCGTCACACCGTTGCTTGCAGTCCACCGCACTGAGCATCGGCTTAAACAGGCGCAGGTAAGTTTCTTTATTTATAATTCGATACTTCGACAGTTTTTTGTTTATTAACACTAATTTAGTAATTTAATTGGGAAAACCGTGGCAGACCAATGGTTTGACAGCGGTGTGATTTCGGATCCCGCCTCGCACCACTGAATTTCTCGGAACTTACGTGCGAAATTTACCTTGAGCATTTCGATGAAGGAAAACATTGTGATGAAGGATCGCTACCTTCGGAAATGATGTGAAGTGTTAACTCGCATGGGCGTGGCGGACATAGAACTTTCGCCTGAGAGAAGACCCGTGCCCAGCAGTGGGACTTGTAAATGTGTTGATGGTGATAGTTCGAAATAGTATTCATAAAAAACCATTCTTCACCTTATGAATCTAAAACACCCTGTTTATCTGCTATATTAACTACATGAATTTACTTCTATATGGAATAGTTTCACGAGTACATATTATAATATAATATATATAAGGAGCCTTTAGTCTTACAACGCACACAGCAGTGGCCACACAATATGTCAATCACAGATGTCGCAACGCAGCGCATGTCGCAGGTTATCAAACGCCGGACTCAAGCTACAATAGTGCTTCCTGCTTCTATAACCATTCACAGGTCAATGATCTTAGAATAATATTGTTGTTAAGAATACTCAAGGATAATTTGTTCTCGCTTGTGAACTGATCTTTTAAAGAGTTCACATAAGAAATTTTAAAATTCTTGTGCAAACAACACGAACTTATGATATCTTCTTTACATACTCTCATTGCATCAATGACAAGATTATGTAGGTAATTAAAAAATTGTGTATTTTCCTTGATATTTTTTAAATGTAGAAATAACCTAATTAATTGACGTCCTTGAATTTGTATAATTTGTTTGATTTCACCATCCAGGAAGATTTGACGTAAATTTGTGCTATTGTGGAAAGCGAACAATGCGAACACCATTCTATCCACTGATTGGGTAACTGTAGATGTGAGTTAAACTTATTTATCCGTCTCTAGACGTAGTCGATATGAGCTTTTACGACTGTAGTATAGATTTTTATGGAGCGAGATTACAGGTTATTTTTAATTAATTCGAAACTTCTGAACACAATAACAATAAACCATTATTTTATTTTTTTCACCGTTTATAAAACTATGAATTATCGAATCAGGTTTTGTGTTGTAGAAGGTTCAACCTTAAACTCCACATGCGTTTGGTGCGGTGTTATGTCTTCAGTATCTTGCTTTTTGGTAAGGAGTGTTGGACTTTGACTCCAGCTCAAAACTGTAGTCCTTTGAGATGTAGCTGTACTGTACTATGACCATATCGTGAGTACAAAAGCTCACCAATGTTGAGGTTCTTCGTCGAATGGAAAAAAAGTTTGAAATAGAACTGTAAAGGAAAGATTCTTCAACTAATAATGCAAGAGAAAATCCATGGAAAGCGTAGTCGTGGGAGAAAGAATATTTTGTGATCGAAGAGTCTGAGAGACTGATTTCACCTTAGCACACGTTCCCTCTTTCGTACAGCAGCCTCAAAAATGAGAATAGTCATGATGGTCGCCATCGGTGAGAAGCGGCACACTAAGCAGACGAAGTGTTGTGGTATTGCCCCGGAGTGAGTTCAATTCCCTTTAGACCAGAGTCAAAGTCAAAGCAAATTACACTTGAAATCGTCGTACTGATTAAATTCTACTGCTCATTCGTAAGGCTGATTCCCTTTGAGAAGAATGAGCAAGAAACTCTAGGGGTTGCTCTTTGTGAATACACATTTGAGTACATTTATCATTACAATATTTAAATTAAACATCTTAGATTGAGAATACCCGAAAGAGCTAAACGGGTCACTACCACGGATTTTTGTCATCCAAGTACGCAGGTGTTGTGTACCTTTAGTATAAAATTTTTACTTCAGTATGGTTTTAAACCTCGCAAATGGCATATTTGAATATCAATGGGAATCTTATTATAGAAGCGTATACATTGCCTCTTAAATGAATTTGAGACTTTATGAAGACGTCTTGTCGAGAAGAGCTAGTTTATTTTTATTCCTCATATTAATGTTATATCTATCACTATTTTTCATAAAAAAATTAATATTTTTCTTAACACTAATAAAATTTTCATAAATGTACTGTGAAGTGTAAGAATGTTAATCTCTTTAAACTTATCGCTTAAAGACACTCTGGGGCCCAAATTGTAAATTGCCCTAACCGCACGTTTCTGCAGTTCAAAAATTCTACCAAGTAATTGGTGTAGCTGGTTGGCACATGGGACTTTTCAATTAAGGCTCCAGAGTCCACCATACTTAACAAGAGATTACGCTTGAGCCGGTCAGAAAAAGTTTTAATGCAGTAAAAACGAAAAAGACGTTGTTTTACTTCCGCTCTGACCGTCAACGTGAAACGCTCGTCTTTTTCGCACTCGTACATAAAGCTTTTTCAGATCCGCTTAATGCGATTCCCTGTAGATAGGTGTGGCGACTCCCTTATCTGTATAATAAATTGTAACAGAATTCCACTATATGTGTTTACAACCCAACAGCGTTAGAGGAAGATTGTTAAAATATAAGCCTTCTTTATACTAAGACTATCTATTGTAGATGGAGGATAATGCTTGTTCAACGTTTGATGCCCTTGCTGATAGGGGAATAATGTTGCAAAACGTTATAATCTCTATTACGTCTCTATTCAACTTCATTCTACCTACTATAAATCGCTGCTTTTCAAGAGTAGTGGCCCAATCCAAAATAGTTCCTTTTCTTTATTTATTACTGAGATTGTTCAGAAAATTCTAAATTTTATTATGAATGGCACAACCAAGCTGTTCATTGGTTGAAATAATCGCATGAAAACGTTGAGATGGTCTATGTACATAGTACTTAACTGGTACATTGATCTCACTTTGCCATCGTCAACACACACATTTACATTACATTACGAGATTTTGTCTATCGTACACTGGTACAATTTTAGAGGTTGTGGAAAATTGTAATATTTAAATTATGCTACGATTATTTTAAATTTTATGATTCCTAGAAGATAAATGACAATCCGTTTCATATGTTTACATACGTAGGTAATCAATATAACTATTAATTAAGTGTTTTTTTGATATAACACGCGATTTTCCGTGTAAAAGCGTTAACCACTGGAACGTTTACCTTATGTCCATTTTGCGCGGCAGACACGTCTCAGTTTTTGTAAACCATGTTCCTAATGAATTAGGTGCTTGTGAGATAGGCCACTATTCTAAAAAGTTATCGAAATGTTCTATAGTGATTTGATGACCTCGGCGACTCAGTGTTTTGCAATATTGCAGGCTTCGATTTCAACCCCGAAAGGAAATAAACTTTTCATAATTGGTCTTTGTATTTTGGGCTTTGTCACAGATTGTGTTTTTTATGATACCAAGTGTTATGATAACAAGTCGTGCGCCTGGTGGTAAGCGACACGCCTGTCCATAGAAGTTGCAAGACCACTCAAGACGCTGAATACCGTCAATTACGCTTCACTTTAAAGCATTTTTAGCAAGATCTGTTCAACTTGTGGCAGTCAAAAAAATGTGTATTATTCTTCATAACATTTGTTGTTTCCAAAACACGATTTTACAATATTTTCTAGATTAAAAAAATTCAAACTTTCCTCTTACTCTACGCTTTCAACGCAAATATATCCGTAATGTACCAAGTAAAATTGATAAAATTTTGAAGAATAAAGTATTATCCAATAATGACAGCCGTGGTTGATTTATTTTTTCCGTTTTGAATCTAATTTTGGAAATAAACCCTTTTTGAGACGCCCGCAAACTGTTGGTAGTTTTTTCTCTTTTACTCATACGAAGGTCGGCAGTGATAGCTGAGACGCGTTGTTGGATGGACCTATGTCGTATAATTCATTTCATAATTGTAATATAGTAGGTGTGGCTTAAAACATCGATCGCTCAATGTCATCGACGCTTTTCAGCGTCTGAAGTCGCAAAGATCTGAGGGGCACTCTCACTGCGCCCGTCACCCTGAGACATACATAAATTGACAAGTCCCATGTGCCTGTAATTTCACCAACACCCTTACCCTTCAAAACTGGAACGCAGAATGTGAGCATTACTGCTTCCAGTGGCATTACTTCCCTGGACGAACTCTTTTACAAGAACTCTACTGCTATTAAAATTTATACTAAATTTCGTTGCTTCGGTACTCTTAGTACAGGCGTCTTTAATTCGACATCACTGACACCTCTAGCAACCATCTCCCATAATATTGATGTACACACAAAAATCAAATTATTTTCGAGATATTATTCTAATAATACTCAGAAACGCATGTAAGCAAAAGAAAGTGCATCGTTACTAACAAATACTCACAACGAGCTATGACAAAGATGTAATCATTATCACTTTCATTTTTCTCCGACACTGGCACACGCGCAATCTACATAATGTAACATTAATTACATGCAAAGGTATTATTAAAATGTTATTAGCATTTATTAACACACCTTCCGTATTATGTTGTATTACCATTATTGGCAACACTAAGGATGGATAGAACTTTGCGGGTTGTATTTTTGTATTATGGGCAACACTGTATTCTAATTCTACCATTTGGTTTCATAATAACAATAATGCTTGTCAAACCATACCAGTGCCCAGGTCAAACTCAAACTCAAACTCAAAATAATCTTTATTTCATAGGTAAGCATTATTACACTTGAAATCGTCACAATGGTTAAACTCTACCGCTCATTCGTAAGGCAGATTCCCCTGAGAAGAATGAGCAAGAAACTCTAGGGGTTGCTCTTTGTAAATAGCATTTACAATATTTTTTTCTTTTTATTTGAAACATCAGAGATCGAGACTACCTCCATGAGCTAAACGGGTTACTACCACGGATTTTTGTCATCCAAGTACGCAGAAGTTGTATAATAACCTTTAGTATAAAGTTTTTGTTTCACTATAGTTTTAAACCTCGTGAAAGGCAAATTTTGTATATCAACCGGAATCTTGTTATAGAAGCGTATACATTGCCCCTTAAATGATTTTTTGACTTTGTGAAGACGACTATCAAGAAAAGCTAGTTTATTTCTATTCCTCGTATTAATGTTATGTCTGTCACTATTTTTCATAAATAAATTACTATTCCTTTTAACATAAATTACATTTTCATAAATGTACTGTGAGGCTAGTGTAAGAATGTTAATTTCCTTAAACTTATCTCTCAAAGATACTTTGGGGCCCAGATTGTAAATTGCCCTAACTGCACGTTTCTGCAGGACAAAGATTCTATTGATATCGGCGGCATTACCCCAAAGCAAAATGCCGTATGTCAATAGACTGTGAAAGTAACTGAAGTAAACCAATCTAGCGGTTTCGACGTCTGAAAGTTTCCTTATTTTTTTAATCGCGTACACTGCAGAGCCGAGCCGTTTTGATAACTTACTTATATGGGGACCCCATTGCAATTTAGCATCTAACGTTATACCTAGAAATACAACTGTATCCACAAGATTCAATTTTTCATTTCTAACTACAATGTTTGTAACCGTCTCTCTAACATTGGGTAATGTAATGTATCTCCAGATAAGACTCTGTACTACGAGTATCGGAGCAAGAGAATCTATTCTAGGACTCTGCCCAGAACACAAAGATCAAGAAAAATTTATTTCGGGAATCGAATCCGGTGGCCTACTCATTCAGAGCCTAGCAACAAACCGTTGGGTCACCAAAATTGCCAAACTGCTATTGACCTTTTTTTTATAATATTATATGAGGGACGAACAAGTCATGCGCCTGATGGTAAACGACACGCCTGTCCATAGCAGTTGCAGTGCCACTCAGAGCTTTAAATTACAAAGGTCGGAGGATCACTGCCACTGCGACCAGCCTGAGACATAAGTTGAGAAATACCATGTGCCTTTAATTTCACCAGCTCCCTTACCCTTTAAAACCGGAACGCAGTAATACTGTACTTCTATGACAGTAGTTCCCTGGACGTACTCTTTCAGAAGGAGGCATGCCACTACACTATAATATAGTAGCAATAAATATAGTCATCATCATATCAGCCGGAGGACATCCACTGCTGAACATAGGTCTCACCCAAAGATTGCCAGGCTAGCCGGTTGGACGTGACGTGCAACCATCGGTTACCCGCCCTTACCAGGTCAGCCATCCATCTAGTAGAGAGCCGTTCCACTGAACGCCTTCCGGTTCGTGGTCTCCATTCGAAATGCTTTCTGCCCCAACGACTGTCAGTTCTACGAGACACGTGCCCTGCTCGGTGACTTTCGTTCTTCTACGGATGTCCATAGCTCGTTGAGTGACTTCGAGCTTTTTCATGACGCCCATAGTAAGTGACCACGTCTCAGAGCCGTAGATCATCGCTGGCAACACGCACTGCTCGAAGACTATTGTCTTCAAAGACTGTGATATTGCAGACAAACCGAATCGAATTCGACGATTGGTCTCTTCCTCGAAGTTGGCTCTGCCTAATTGGACGGTTTGTACGAGATATACATCGACCCCTCCTACCTAAAGTATCGTATGTCGAAATTGCCAAGTTTACAGAGGAGCCTTTTAAAGTTCTGAATTCACTTCAATAAGCACAACAGGTGATGTTAGCATTTCACAGTTTTATTCGACAAAGCACGTTATTACTCACATAGAGTATTATAAAATCCTAGAGATCGGTTAGATGATCTATTAGATGATCACTCTATTTGAGTAGCGATCTTTGCCGAATAAAACAGAGAACTTTAAAACGCTCTTCTGTAAATTTGGCAATTTCACGATACTTTAGGTTAACAAGTTCGAGAGCAGAAGTTCCCACTATTACCTATAGTAAGAAGTTGAATTTAAAGTGTAAAAGGAGACGTGGCTTCTGCACACTACTTAGGAGCTTCAGTAATAACGTTTTACAACATTATTCCACTATCAGACAGCGGCAGCGCACCAAACATTGAACCAGGATTATCCCCTGTCTATAATAGAGAGTTAAGCCTGTTGCTACATTCCAAAAGAACCGGCTATTTTTATCAAGATCAACAAGTTAAAAAAGCATTTATTCAGTAAAATAAAAAACAAACAAAAACTGAATCGAGAACCGGAAACAGAGTCAACGTTTTTAAAACACGATATGCTACAGTTAAAATTAACCATGAATAGTGTCAAGTGGAGTCGATAAGGAAATGTATCCTTTGATCATATTTGTTTATGAAATACTTCTATATTATTTCCTTTTTATATATCTTTGTTCATTCTTAGTGTTGTAAATCAAGCTATCGATAGTATACTACTATCAACACCTTGAAAACTAGTAACATTATCGATAGGGCTAAATATCATTGATTGACTAATAACGTCGATGTTTTGTAGAAAGGGCGAAAGCGTCATTTCGAAAAATTTATCAGGGGTGAATTTTTTAGTTTTTCACGACTGTTTTAAAATATTTACGTCATGTTTTAAATTCAATTTCAAAACTTATTACTCATTCTTGTCAGGGGAATCTGTCTCACGAACTAGTAGTCGAGGTTTAATCAATGTGTAATTTGCTTACATATGAAATAAAAAGATCGAACACACAGATATTTTTTTCCAATGCTGCAAAACCATGCTGCACCGCAGGTACACGGGTCTAGTTTTGGACTGGACCCGTGGCACAGATGGCTTGCGCAATGCTACGGCGCAGCATGGTCGTGGGTTCAAGTCCCACTGGGTCGACGAAAAAAATTTTTTTTTGTGTGTTCAATCTTCTTATTGAAGTAGAGGAGTTATTTAATAAAAAATCTCAATAAATACATAATATGTAATAAAGCTTATTGAATTTGAGATTACCATAATATGTAGATATTTCACTTACCATTGGCAGGTAGTCAATAAATATTAAATAATATTAGACAACATCACATACGTTGTTCTGTTCCAAAGTAAGTAACTGAAGCACTTGTGTTATGGAAATCAGAAAAAACGACGGTACCACAAACACCCAGACCCTAGACAATATAGAAAAGTTGGCATTTCTACACTGACCCGACCGGAGGTCGAGCCCGGGTCCTCAGACATGGCGACTATATGAAAACCGTTGTACAAACCACTGAACGACGGAGCTCGTCAATACCGCAGTAATTCCTTTCTTTCCTCAATAAGTTCGTGTATTATCTTTTTGTTATTTTCAAATGGTTAACAGAGCCATACACAAACCGATCTTAATACCTGTCCTGGATTATTTACGATCTATGCTACGGCACAGCATTGGTAATTAACTTGTGCATTTATACTACCTTCTGTGTATTCATGCATTGATTAGTTTTACCAAGTTTATTACAAAGCTTTCAATAATGAAATAACATAGCTTTATGAATAACATAGTTGGAAAATTTTGTTTCATACATCAGCTTTAAAACAAAATTTTACACTTTATGACACAGTATTTCAATTTTATTGTGATAAACTGGCTATAAAGGCATTACGAGAACGTATTTTGAATCAATGTGATCCGCCTTGTGTTACAAAGTTTTTTATGTATTTACACTCTTCCAAGAAATTGTGCGCTGTACTATCACGCAGTCCAATCAAAAACTAAACAACGAAATTAAGAAATCTGTGTCATTTACAAATTAAAGTCATATATCTGGTCACAGCGATTCGAAACCGCAACCTGTGAATTGAGAAGCAACCGTTTTCTGACTGGGCTACCTTCGCCATTATGCGGTAAATAAATGAATAACTATTTCAAAAACTTCCGCTCTTGTAGTAGTCTACTATACAGTGTGTTTTTTTTATTGGAACAGTATGGGGGAAATCCGAAATTGTCTTAGAAACCTTTAAGTCGTTTTTTGTGAAAGAAATGTATCAGCATTTAAAAAAATTAGTCAATTTTATTAATTTTGCAAGAAAAATATTAAATTTTACCAACTTCTACTGTCATTGTTTTTTCTTCCGAAACAATGAAATGATCCTTACATGAAACCGAGACGATCAGCACTAAAAAAAGTAATCAATTTTATTCATTTTTAACGACAATTCTTCTACAGTTTCGGATTTCTCCACACTGTCGCAGTTAAAAAAACACACTATATAAAGAAAACTTTATGTTACAAATGAAAAGGTCTCAAACAATGTAAAGAAAAGAAGTGAATGCCATCATAATAAAAACAATAACCTCAAACGAGTCTGACGTCATCACAAGCTTATACTCGTAATTCTAAAAATAAGCTCGCCCTTAAACTTCACAAGTGCGCCTACAAACCTCAGATTGCAGCTGTGATGTCTTTCTACGCGGGTGGTACTCATATCACTTTAATATCGAATGTTTGTTCAACACGTGTTCAACTTTTTCAAAAGATGGACGTAATGACAATTTCTTTTAAATGTTTTTGTTCACACCGACATAGTAAAGGGGTTTGGAAGTAAAGGGATCTATTTTAAAAATTCTTCAATATTTAACCTCCTAAGACTCTGCCAACTGTAATGAGAAAATCAGTAAACGTCCAATCTACATTTAAATGTACTAAATATAATTACATGCTTCAGGCCCAATCAAGCAAGCAAATTGAGGACATATCTCAGTTTTATATGAAAAGCTTATTTTTCTATATACCGTATGGTCGTATATAATAGCGCTAAATTTGAATGCGATATGTTCATTATAATTTACACTAGGCTTTTACGTGATCACAGGAATAATATTGTTTGGGTCTGAAACACTTAAAATTGCTTTTGGATGTACAAAGAGCCTTATATATAGCTATAATTATTATTACAAATTAAAAATGGCGGTAGAATTGTTCATATTACGTAGTACTAGCCTAATGGTTTGATGCCTAGCTTAATGACCGTGGATTCGAATCCTAGCCCTCATCTCTGAACTTATATGGGAAATTTAATTTGAAATTTACCTTGAGCTTTTCGATAAAGGAAAATGTTGTGATGAAACCTGCACGTCGAAAGAGGTTGACAACCCTCGTAGGAGACCCATGCCCAGCAATGGGACATACCAAATGGGTTGATGATGATGACATTATTTTCAGCGTACGCGAGTTTCGATATTTTCAATTACACTTTGGTACTGTTATTTTACAAACTGTCATTCAAATATGTCTCCAAAATTAACCACATCCTGTAAACGTGACCATTTAAATGCAGTGAGTAAATATAAATACATCCTTCTACTGCATCACAATTTGAGATCTCGAGTTCTTGCTCGTATTAAAACGACAACACAAACAAGAAATGTCTACGACGTATATAAAATTGTCAGTCACCGTGGGAATACAACTCTACACTACGCCCAACATAAGATGTTCTTTCAAAAGAGCTAAGGTACCGGACAGGTATTAACCACTAGATAATAATAAAAAACAGTAAACGAACATATTAAAAAGCTGAATGAAAGTATTACTATGACGAAGGATGAATATTTGAAGAAGAAAAGCCGATGTAGGAAGTGCGTAGCGAATGTTGTATTATAAAGACACTTTCCATTGAATACGTACTACTATGGTATTGTATAACAGGCTGGTGTCCGCAACTCGACATCTAGGCGCCTGTTTTGCGTGTGATGAAAGCAGGGTCCTATTCGTATCAACTGAACCTTTAAGAATCATTAGCATCCTCTTGGATTTGCTGAAGATTTCGTGTAGCGAACTAAGCACTCCAAGGTACTTCGCTCTTTAGTTGGCTATTCCCGTCGAGTATATAACCAGAAATGGAGACTAAATAAAGGGCCATCCATCCCTGGCAACTCATCAGGCAAATGGGCATTATATCACTTTTAAATATCAACTCTCGTTTGCGATGAAATCACAAATTACAAAGCTGAAATAATACAGCGCCAACAACTGACCTGTGTGTACGTCTCCGTATATTCCAAAAATATTATGTATTTATTGTAATAAAGATAATATCCCTAACTATGAGGGGGCCGTTCCAGTTGGTGGTGTGGGCAAAACAGCAAAACATCTAATTACAAAAGAAACGGAATCACTTTTCTTTTTGTTTTTGTACCTTAGTTGCTCTTGACCGATTTCTTGAAAGAAGCCATTGGGAATCATGTTACAAGTACCCTTTATCACCGCAAAACAATAGTGTGCAAAATTGTGTATCCGCCCCAGACGAAACGTCATGTTGTTTTGTCATTACCGGATTACACAAGTTAGTAGGAATAAATTGCTTGATGACTTTGAAAAGTTCAAAGACAGTGCATCTATAATCAAGGTATTTATTCGTGTAAACTAGTCGTTAGTTAACTATAAGAACAAAAACATTTTTAAATATTTCCGTCCTGATTTGACGCAATGGTTCTAATTCACTGGACAATTAGACTTGGTCTTAAGTTATAAAATACATTTGAATTGTCTGCTTAAGATAGCTATCTAAAAATATTAAAAACACTACGTCTAATTCATAATAAGTTAAAAAGTGATGGGCCAAGATTAGATCCCTCAGGCACTCCAGTTCTAAATCATTTCTAAATAGGCATGTCGTACTTCCGGACGGGACGCTCTTCACAACCAGTCACAGATCATCTCATATTACGTGGATACTCCAACTGGACGTGACACGTTAGCACCTTAAGAAATAGGCCAACATTTCTCCCATAGTATCAACACCAGTAAAGTTCAGTAAACTTCTGAGTAAACCTGTTCTTAACATAGATGGCACTGCGCCCTTTAAGTATCGGTTAACTGTGATAATTAAAAGTTGATTTGTAAAATAAACTGGTTCAAAGTGAAAAGATTAAATTTTAAAAAGTGAGACAAATACCGTATCTATAATTAGTAATAACAAAGGAATATAGTACGCAACTCTATCTCTGTGGTCGACTGAAAGAAAGCTCCTGATACTCATTTTTTAAATTCATTTGAAGATATATTGACTATCAGGTGTTACGTGCTTCAGATGAATGAAATAGAATGTGATTTCTCATTTTACTCACACGTCCACACCAACTCATGAGCTCAATTCTTATCCGTAACAAATTTGACGAACTAAAAATCATCGCATTCACTCTCTATTACTTAAAAAAGGCAACATGATTTACAGATGTCACAAATAATAATTTGGCTAGAAATTATTGATGTATTGTATAATATAAATCTTTTATTGCCTTATTTCCATCAGGGTAGGGTAAAAACCATTCCAATTGCTACTATCCTGATACACATTGTTTTGTATTATGTATGGTCATTGTGACAGAAATATGTAAGGTAGCAAAATACTTCCCTGAACGAACTCTTTCACCAGGAGCTCTACTGCTAATAAAATTATCTATGATATAATATTTATCATTTATTTATTTACCACACATACAAAATTTCATAATCACACATACAAATTTTCAAATTTCATTGCATACCTTAACACAAACACACCCCACACAAGCACACCCTCCACACACGCAGGCGCAGATTTATTTGAACAACACGATTAAAATTTGTTTTACTTTATTTGTATATTATGTAAACACTATTGTACAAGAAAACAAATTGCAAATTTTTTGACAAAGAAATCTATTTCTTTGTAACGTTCTAACGTTATTGTACAAAGGCGAGCTTACCTTGCAATTTTTTTAACAAAGAAATAGAACGTTATTGTACAAAGGCGAGCTTATCCTATAAAGCGATTTCTTCCAGCTAACCTTTGAATAATTGAAAGGACAGTTGGCTCCTGAGATATATATATTTTTTGAATTGTAATTCATGTGACAACTGGCAAATAATAAAATAAATAAATAAAACACAGAAATGGAATTTACAAAACAATTTTATTTCAAAAATAGTAAGCTACGTCTATTCGTAGCAAAGGGGACAATAAATATGCTTTTATGTATTCATATTATTCATACATCTAATATATGTACACATACCAGTTATCGTGTTCCACATAGTTATTTATATTCATGCAGAATTTTGCATAAATAAACAATATATTTTTCATGCGATGGTTTAACTTTCTTTTATGTTTCTTTATGACGCTCTGACTTGAGACCCGTTACAGTATGCGTTTTTCGTTTGAAATAGTCGCCATTAGCATTGACATCTTGACACAGAGAGATGAGTAAGCAAGAGATATAGATATAGAGATATATAGATGTAGAGAGATATAGATAGAGATATGTAGAGAGAGAGAGAGACATAAATTCCTCTTAAGTTTACTGACTGCTGTTAAATCAGTTAGTTAAATCTGTAAGATCAAATTAAATGTGAATATCAATTATAAATAATAATAATATCATATACATATGGCAGATACACACATACATAAAATGCATATACATAAATATATACATAAACAGAATATTATATTATAATCTAAACAAATGTGATGTCATGAAAAGAAAAAAGTAAAAATCCGCCGAAAAATTCAATCATTTGCATCCATTATATAAAAGCAATAAGAGACAGTATTTTTCAGAATAATACGTATGATTCGTTACAATCCATTTTACAGAAAAAGTAAATAAACATGTCACGACCCTACCATAGACAGTTTAGTGATGGCCAGTGGCACTGCCAACTACAAATTAATTTATTCATTAAATGAATGATGATATTTTCATACACTGTTATGTGCATGGTATACTTATACTGCTGATGATTTTTCATATATGACCTATAAAAATAAATTTAAAATTTCCGAAATCTTCATTTTAAATCCTCTTTCAAATCCTTACACCTACATATTTTCTCGATTGTGATTGAAATATTTGATTACAAAAACTTGATATTTGAAAGAACCGTTTTTTTTTCGTAGAGCACTTTGCAACCATAGACAATGCATACTTCTACATTTGAAAAATAATCTCACTTTTAGACTAACATTTTTCAAATACGATTTCAAGTTGTTATTCAAATTGTTGGAAAAAGAAGGAGATATCAAGTCGAAATCTTCAAAATATACGTGAAGGTGTTACTTATTACATTTAAGGAGGGAAATGTTAAGAATTTTAACCAAACCGGTTTGCTTACTTTTACTGCAAAATGTATTGAAACAGATTATAATATCTTTAGTAGTGTCGAACCTCCACATACAAAAACGAAATCGCCTAGGTGAGGACGTTGCGTTTACAATATATCGATAGTTTCACTTAAGTTCCATCCATTACATAAAAGCAATGAGAAACTCGACAGTCTTCTTAAGAATAATACGTAGTATCTTTAGTAGTGTCCAACGTACACGTACAAAAACGAAATCGCCTAGGTGAGGACATTGCATTCACAATATATCGATAGTTTCACTTAAGTGATAAAACAGAGAGCTGTGAAACAAGAAAAGTAGGCTATCGTAAAAGACTGATAGGTAAATTTTACGATCACATTTCTTGTACACGTGATGTTTTTTCTATCTACACGTTTACATATATAGATATGAGGAAAATTTCTTTTCAAGTGTGCTCGGTAGATTTATATAATCCAGTTATTAGCTTTCACCTATTCATAACTATCTCAATATTCTTAAATGTGTTCTTAATCTCATCATTTGCTTGTTTACATAGACCCTCACTTCAATAAACGACGCATCTAACATTTTTGAATAAGATCGTAGGTAACTTTCAAAAGCAAACATTCTCCATTTATTATCGTGTCTGTCTTATTTATATTTTAGTCTGGCATGTTTGGCTCGAACAAGGTAGACGATTTTTACGCCCTGTTAAGAAAGTATGAATGATCTTTAACTGAAAGACTAAGTAAGTCCAGAAATTAACTAGTGTAAACTATTTTTCAAAATGCGAATACTCCAAATCTTTTAAATGTTCCCAATTTCAATTGTAATCGTATCTTAATTTTATTTATATTTTGAGTTGTTAATCAATTTCATATTTATTATATGAATTGTGCAAAGTAGTGAGAAAAAAGAAATAAAATTCATTTATCTGACTACTACAGGCGACGCCACACAAGAAAAAAGAAACAAAATAGAAAAAAAAAATTAAAAACGTAATGAAAGTTTACCTTCCAATGAAACGTAAACCACAAATATAAATATTTACAAAAAATCATAAACATAACAAAAGTAATATTAATTTAACGCAGATTATTTACATAAACAAATTAATAGATACTTTGTGTGGTACCAGCCAGGCTACTAAAAAGATACAAACTCAGTATTTGGTGGAAAACGCAATTTTTTATTACAATCAATGTTATCACCGGTTGGAAATACGGGCAGATCGTTTTGTTACCCGCATGTAACTTTCTTCAAACAGTTCATATCCGTTCTTACACAACTCGCCTACTAAATCCGTTCAAAATCCCCTTTCACATCCATTCTGATTTAACCAAAAGTCCATGGATCAGATTTCACACCAGAAATGCCTGTAACATTTCCATTAAACATAACTAATATCACTTAGGTTTCGTGACAGCTACACATTCCAAATCAAACCATATATCGGATCTAAATCGCGAATATTTGTTTCTTTCGAACAATCTAACGTTCCGGCCTTAATGCAGGTCCAATAGCTAATAGTAGTTAATAGCCTTATATAAGACTGGCTGAAGGGACTACGGACTACGCTAGTAGTAAGTAGCGCTGCAATGGCGCGACTGCGGCACATTTACACCAATTCGTCAGACGACCGGGGCAAGCTACCCGGTGTAAATAGTGAGTCGTCTAACGACGGCAGTTTGCGGCTGAAATCGACCGAAGTGACTGAGTGCGTCGCCTTCGGCAAAGCGTAGTAGGCTGCCGGAGGGGGCAGACGCCTCGGTGTATATGGCGAGTCGACTGCGTCGACTTCGGCAGGCGAGGTAGTCTGCTGAAGGTTGGCAGATGACCCGGCGGTAAATGTGCCCTTAGTACACTTATTGTGACTACAAAAGTGACGTGCGTGGCTGCAGCTGCGTTTCTAAATATTGTATTAAAATTGGGAGACGCGCAGCTGCAACGTCACTGTCACGCCACTGCATCGTTTCTACAAACGTCTAATTTGAAGGCGCCGGACGACTTCTAAAGATTTGATACTCTGATTTATATCCGAAAAAATACTTTTATTTCCAATAAATAAAGATCACAAATGCTTGGATGAAACCTATAAATCTCTTTGTAACAGTAAAAACTACAGCACAATAATGCACTTCTAATTGCACATTAATTCCAGTTCGTTAACCTGTCTCTTGTCGTAGTAGCAACACAAACAACATTGTCCACAAAATAAAGACATACATTCCATTGTAATACAGTTCTGCTCTATTTACTACCTGTTTCACTTATTTAAATTTACACAAAGACTGACTCTTGAATGGATTATGCAACAGATGTATTTAGGGCTGGACCACGGTTACCAGTACGCATAAGTCTTCTAAACAAGTTTCATATGGTGTATCATGAGCGCTTTAGCATGACACGTTTAGTATGGACGCGGTGTTGGAGCTTGCTGACAAATGGAGTACAACGTTTATTGTCATACATATGTCCCTGTATTCATTTTAAAATGTATGCAGATTAGGAGACTTTCATATTCAAAATGCTACAACAGAATTAACAGTCCCGGCGTCTCTGGGCGCTAGATTTAGAGGTCCCGGAGTTTTTTATGATATCAAGTAACGGACGAATAAGTTGTGCGCCTGGTGAAAAGTGACACGCCTGCCCGTAACAGTTGCAGTGCCACTCAGACCTACATATAAGTCGCACGACCTGAGGAAGCACTCAGAGACGCAAAGTTGACAAGTCCCATATGCCTGTGGTTTTTCCTGTTGGAATTCCATTAGTCTTAAACACGTGAACACTGTGCTGCTCACATTACTGGTTGGCGAAAGAAATCGGTCGCAGTGCTCGCCTGGACGAACTCTTTCACAAGAAGCTCTAATGCTACTAAAGTCAATGCTCAATGGAACTAATTTTGTAAACGAACTGTGTAGAATCCCCGTGATTCTGTACTACTTTGGTATAGGGAATTTCCTGGTTTTGGAAAACAGGTACGATTGTCTAACACATTATCGTACCTGGGAGTTGATTCAGAACCTTACTATAACTCAATTGTCGACCGATTCGATTTGATATCGTACGATTTAACTTCATTTTTATTCACAGCACCCGAATGGAACGTGAAACTGTCGTAATCGAAACCGAACCGAAATGACGTCACACCCGTACGATTACTCGAACTGATTGATCGCCAAAGGCTACAAACGTTCAGAACACTGTTATTGAATGGAAGTTACTGAAGATCCTATTATTTGCAAAGCCAAAATGTAATATGGAAATCTGTTGTTATTTTAAATGAAATCTGGATTTTGTTCAATTTTATTAATTTATTCTAATGCAAGACTACTGCATTCCTATATTTTAGGCCTTTAAACTCTTAAAAATGTATATAAAAGGATTTCATTTTTTTTTAATCTACATTCGCCGACTAACTCCGTAGTCTCGAATCAAACGTTTTAACTCGAATGTTCTGAATATCTCGGACAGCGCCCTTCGATTCGAGAATGATGTCCAATCCAACGATTCGGTTACAATATCGAAGAGTTCTGAATCAGGGTCCTGGACGCATCAAAAGACGCATGATGCGAATGTTGCTTCATACTTGGCATCTTCTTTTGATTTGATCGAGTATTACTTGTTTGAGAGTTATTGTTTCGGAAGGATGGAGAACGAAGAACGAGAGTAGATCCTGGTTTGCATGGTATACATTTCTTATAGTCTTTATATCACCTAATGTGTCCTTGAAACTTTCCTATACGGCAATCGATTTATAATTATGACTTTACATCGCACAGTTTCATAGGTTCGTGGGTGAACATCAATGCAAAAACAAAACTAGGGCATGAGAAGCATGTAGTCCGTTAGAAACTATTGATTGCATTGGAAAATCTAGTTATTTACAGCAATAACCCGGTCGTTGTTAAGGTCATCACGATACAAAACAATGTATGAGGTTTTAGTAAACTTTCTTGCACACACTTCATGCTTTTTTCCCTTTACGATAGGTGGAGACCACAGCACATAAATTGCTGCATAGCAGCTTGTTTTGTTATGAATCGACTTATTTTGTTTAGTACAAGTATTTTTATGATTCTCTCGTTGAAGACCTCAAATATTGTGGAAAGATCACTCACTACTTGATGTAATAATCATTTTTCTTACAATTAGTGATTTACTCATTATAGTCACAACGGTATTTAATTTACTGTCTTCAAAAAAAGGAAATTCTCTATTCGACTGTATTTTTTTTGTTTGTGAACCGATTTGAATGATTCATTTTGATTGGAAAGGACCCCCTTATAACCTAATGGTAGCAAATTAGGGGATGAAACCGGTTTATTGGATTTCATCCACTTTCCATTAACCGATTTCAATAAAACTTGGCAAATAGACGTTCGAGGGTGATTCGATAAGTCCGTGACTTAGAGACGAAAAAAAAATTTGTTTTTAAATTATGGCTTATTTTTCTTCGTAATCAGTTTTTATCTTCAATCTATAAAAAAAAATTTTTTGTCAAATTGAAAAGCAAACCTCAGCTATCACTTCCTTGTTTGATGCAAATCGGTAAAGAATCAGATAAAAAAGTCAAATGGGACCAAATGTAATGAGTACGGGGGTTGTGGCATTAGTTCGTATCATAATTAGGCAAATTTTGATGTTCTGATTGTAGATTAGAAACGGAATGCTCGACATTCCGTATTCTCCATCTTCAACAAATATGTCACCCACACTTAACTTTTTATTTCTACTTTTTTTATTTTCGCTTTTTTCTGAAAAATGTTTTTATTTACCCTTAAAGTCACTTATTTACCAAATTGCCCTTATAACTCCACAAACTTTTGAGACTGGGTTTTTTTTATAAAAATAATGTTTTAATTATACTTAAATTACTATTTTGTGTTATCTTTGTAATTTTAATATCAGTAAGTAAAAGATTTCTTTTACACTTGCTACGAACCTGACATGTATCTTTCGAATCACCCATAAAACCAAAAATTATTATTATTTTTTTGTTTCAGTAACTTTTCCTTTAATAGTAGACTAAATATACGATTTTATTTAATGCTAATTCATTTACAAGCTATATTTAGAGGATGGTATTTTAAATTGACAATAAAATGTGTGTTTTATTGATAAAAAATCAATCTCACCCAAAGAAAAATTCCTTTGATATGACTTGACTGGAATTAAAAGAATTGTTGACATAGTATGAAACTAAGGTATAGTCATTTTAGTTTACTGCCATATACCTGTTTCTGCTATCAAGGAGTAGGTAATGTTAGCATTGACCGTAGTATATCGTCGGTGATAGTGCATTATAACTCGTAACTGGTATTGGATTACACACCACACATACACACGCACACGCGCGCGCGCGCACACACACACACACACACACACACACGCACACGCACACTCACACACTCACACACTCACATACTCACACATTAAATCTTAAGGCATTAAAATTGTTTTTGAGTGGAGATCGTAAATCGCATTTCCTCATTGCTATTCCAGGAGAATGTTCTAAGGAACCTTTATGGGTATTGCAGTACGTCACAATTCTGTTGTACCGCTTTATTGTTTGATTGCTTCTGACAAGATTTTATTAAAGTTATACGCCTTTACGAACTTTTGTTACGGTGGATTTATAATTTATGTTCACAATTTTAAGGTATTTGGATTGACGACGTAATAGCTTATATCATGACATTTTAATTCTGTGTAGGTAACCTAGTCTCAGCTCTGTTGAATATAGTAACGTGGATCGTTTATAAGACGTTAAATTTTTGCTGCTTACAAAATTGTCTGCTTGATGTGTGACCTAGTGTACCTAATTGATGATAATTTAGTCGGTAACACATGGTTTTTTAAACAAAAATATAAAGAGATAATCCAGGAAATGGACAACAGATCTACCTGTGTGCTACACTGCAGCTTCAGTGCGGTTGTAAGCTCTTCTGCCAAAAGGTGTGATTATGGCAAACGAAGTGGGTCTATCAGAATTTATCTGTAATGAAAATCTGTGCTTGATCATATCACAATAATGTTTTAATTTAACATGAACTTACTTAGACTTATTTGAAAACGGGATTGTCACATATAAACTACTTTAAAATGATTAAATTTACAACTAATAAACTTAAATAGGATGTGTAATCAAAATGCTAAAACTATTTTTAACTGTTGATGATCAACTGTTAAAAACTTCACTTGAAAAGGATGAAAATATCAAATTAAAAAAAATTACACACAAAGTTGTTAATACAGTGATGTTTTTGTTTTCAAACTCTGTTACATTTGCGTACATATTAACTGCAGCTTGAGAATAGGCTATCAAATAACACTGCAGGTTGTTATGCAATGTTATAACCTTATAACAAAGACGTCAGCTGTATACGCGGTCGACCGCAGGTATTCAAAGGGTTATCTTCAGATGCTGTCGTGCTTATTAACGGTGAAGAGACACAAAGTGTACTTATATTGAAATAATGGTGGCATATACCTTAGACTCGTCGATTCAAGGATTAAAGGCAAGGACCAATTGAAGTTGACCCCGAACCGCGTCCGTGAATAAACCGCTCATCTTCATACGCATAAAAATTTTTTTGACGTTGGAATATGGGTGCTTTACTCACGATAAAGTTTTGCTTACTCAGCTTCTCGGTGTATGATTAGTTCAAAGTCGTAGTATTCTGAAATACTACGTTATTCTATAAAGGTAGCGTTACGTCTTTTAGTAGACCATGTCCACTTTTAAAAGCTGTGTAAGATCGTATGTCTTATTCAATTGCGACAAAAAATACAGATAAGGAAGTTAGTGAGTAAAAGAATCTGACGATTGGCTGACAAAATCTTGCTAAATTTAACATTTTTAAATAATAGTAGAGCTCCTTGTGAAAGAGTTCAGCCAGGGAAGTAACCTTACCTATTTCTGCGCATTACTGCGTTCCGATTTTCATGGGACTTGTCCACTTATGTCTTAGGGTGATGGGCGCAGTGGCAGTGCCCCTCAGATCTTTGTGGTTTAAAGCTGGGTAGAGTAACTGTTATGGACAGGCGTGTCGCTTACCACCAGACGCACGACTTGTTCGTCCCGTTGGTATCATAAGAAGAAACCTGAACATTGACGACATAAATATTTATACAACAAGTTTCAAATGTTACACACAATTTGCTGCAGACAATTTACATCAGCACCGGGAACTTAGGAAACTAAAGATAAATCCTACACGATAGGCAGGTAACCACAACTATGCGAACCGAACGATCTCTAACAGGATAGTGGTACCATAAAGTTAAACGGGCGACTTCCTTATAACGTGCCATTGTTGTTGAGATGGTTTAACACACTCGCAATGCATTGTCATTAAAATAGTTTGCAATGTGACATTATATGTATAATACGTTGTGGTGAATGACCTTTGGAGTCAGAGGATAATGAACGCGAACCCGAAACATAGTCTGTTGAGAGCAATATGGTTGCCCACGAGTTCACTCGTTGTACAGCGAAAGTTAAGATAACTTTGTGTAGAGCTTCTGTACATATTTTTGTACAAGCGCATTTTGGGCGAACTATATGCCCAGGCACCACAGTGCTCTGCATGTACATTGTACAGTAATGCATTTAGGGTAGACTACTTTGAAGACGCTTTGGGGTAGACTACTTTCAAGTCACAACGCACAAGGGACGCACATGCTTGGTGCGCAGAGTAATGGCCAGCTCCTAGAGCTTCTTGAGCTGCCGGGCTTGGTTGCTCGTACGTACCAATTATGTAATGTATTTTAATTTCTTCCCAAACTAATATCAACTGTAATTTTCGTACATTAACACATGCAACAATGACCTGATTGATAAATTAAGGACGTTTGCTGCGTGAGGCGAGACTGGTTGTTTCTGGATTCAAGTATTCAAAGCGAAGGAATTGGTTGGTTCAAGAAATCAAAGCGAAGACCAGTTCAAGACTAGTGAAGAGTTGGCTATTAACGTTACTCACTAACAACTCTATTTGTCATTTCTGTCAGTAAGGGAGAGTCTCGATATGAATAAGAATATCTCAAATACTGAGTAATATAAATTACTTATTTCTGAGTATAATATTCTAGAGCGACGGTATTTATTATAATAATATTGACAAAATAAAAATTAATTTGCATCATCCTTCACCGTATCTTTAAACTTTATTATTGTCAATATATATCATTCGACTTTCAAGGCAGAGGCACAAGGAGTGAACCTAAACCCAATCTTATTTGTAAATCCTTTCCTAAACGCATTTCTCTACATTCTATTATATCAAACTCTATCGCAAGAATCAGCGATTTCCACATTCCTCGATAACGCCGTGTTGTTAATGTTTTCAGTGTTACTACTTATTAGCTGCATGATGCATTAACTACACTAACATGCTGTAATCTCTCTCTTGTGCAGTTTTTGCTGCGCCCGCTCCGCAGTAGCGCTTCCGCGATACATAGCCTAGGAAGTAACCGCATGATATTTATATTGAATATGATTATTCAGAAACTGACACATTCGATTGTGGTTAGTTTATTTACTATGTCGACATGCTTTGGGTTTAATTACCTCGATGGCTGAACGGTTAGCACCGACCCTGTCCTATCGGTTCTAAACATTTGTTGGTCCCAGCCAATTTAGGAAACAAATTTCTTTTAGACTCTGGTGCTCTAGGCAGATAAAAGAGTAAATTTCGTTGATATCTACATAGTACTCATCAGTACAAGAAGTTGTCTAGTTTAAGACCAGGTCATTGTTGTGGAAACTTATTATAGAAGCGTATAAGCGTGAAGACGACGTCAAGAGCAGCTAATTTATATTTATTTATCGTATTAATGTCTTGTCTATCACCAATGTTCATAAGAAATTATTTTTCTTCTTATCATAAACGCATTGTGATGCTATTGTAAGAATGTCAATTTCTTTCACCTTCTCTCGAAGACACTCTGGGTCCTAGATTGTAAATTGCCCTAATAGTACGCTTCTGCAGGACAAAGATTCTGTTAATATCGACGGCATTACCTCAAAGCAAAATACCGTGTGTCAATGAACCTACCTATTGCTGCCGCCAAGTAGTAGTATAAGCATTACTGCGTTTCGATTTTGAAAGGTAAGGGTGCTGGTGAAATTACAGGCACATGTGACCTGTCCACTTATGTCTATAAGGATTATGCGCGCAGTGGGAGTACCCTTCAGATCTTTGCGGTTTAAAGCTCTGAGTGGCACTGCAACTGTTATGGACAGGCGTGTCGCTTACCACCAGGCCCACAACTAGTTCGTCCCGTCACTTGGTATCGTAAAAAGATTAAAAAATATATGAAAGCAACCAATCTAGTGCTTTCGGATTTATTCAGCGTCCAGGATTAATATTTGACTCCACATGTCTTCATTCTGTTTAATGAGTTACTGCTCATGAAATTAATTTAGTCTGTGTCATCGTCCAATAATTGGTCCGCGACGTCCGATCTAATATGAACGCATAAATAAGCAATACGCTTGTGTAAGAAACTGGCAATTTTCAAAGGAATTTCGTTATCTGCACAACGTAGGCCGCCTGCGCCGGCTGCGTCTAACTTAATGGTTAATAGGATTATGTGTTGTGAAATTTGCTAGTAACGGGGTAGAGCCGATACGTTATTAAAATAAGGTTTTAATATACAGACAGTATTGTTAGGGACGTCGGATGCCATTATCAGTTGACGAAGTATTTTAAACTATAAATTTTAATGATAGCGTATTTTTTTTATTCAAATGTATGTGCGCACTTGACCTCCATCTCACCTGATAGAAAGTGACGATGAGATCGACGATGGAGCATGCACACCTAAACAATGCCTATTCACGCCTTGAAAAGGTCCAAGCTATAACGTTCAGGGAACAAGTCTGCAGACAGGGAATTCTACTCCATAGCCGTTCGCCTTATAAATAGGTATGGAAGCGTAACGCTTCGTGTGAATCTTTGGAATATATGTTGTGGACATAGGGATGGACGTCTAATTCCCCGATAATGGAAAGTAATTCCATCGCACATTCTCCGTGATAAATCCTGTAAAATACTGATAAGCAGGCAACTTTACGGCGGCATAAGCCTCTAGACACGCTTGTCAATTGAATCCAAGGTGTATATACTATTAATTGTATTGGTTTCTAAAAGATCTTTCTCAGAGACAGGTCATACGAACGTCGAACATTTGTTATGCAGACGTGTTACAGTCGCTACAAAAGGTTTGTAGTATACAAGCTTTAGTGTGCATAACCGATTACATATGTAGTTTTTTGACGATTGTACAACAACTGTAAACTCTTATATAGCCCAGTAGAAAAATTCCGCGATATTGCTGCCTTTCAAGAATAATGGCTCAAGCCAAAATAAAGCACTATTAACTAGCAGTAGAGCTCCTTGTGAAAGAGTTCGTTCTACCTATGTCTGCCGCCAAGCAGTAATGTTATCATCACTGCGTTGCGGTTTTTGGTAAGTAAGAGTGCTGGTGAAATTACAGGCACATGGGACTTGTCAACATATGTCTCAGGATGAAACAGTGGCATTGCCCTTCAGATCTTTGTGACTTAAAGCTCTGAATGGCATTGTAACTATAATGGACAGGCGTGTAGCTTACCACCAAGCGCACATTGCTTTGACGATGACTGCTAGTTTCCTCACTATATTTTCGTTCACCGAAAAGCTCATGCTAAATTTCATATTCTTCTTCTTTTTTAGACTTTCTGATCGTCTAAGATGTAGGCCCCATTCAGTTTATGCCCTCTTTCCCGGTCTTGACCAGTTTCTAACCAATTTGTTGCCGCCAGTCCTTTGATATCGTCGTACCAACGCATCTGTAGTCTTTCCTCTTGGGGGTTTCTCGCACCCCACGGTCTCCATTCCACCACTGCCATGCACCAAGAGCCTTTCTTGCGAACGACATGGCCAGATTACTGCCACTTCAATTTCACAACCCGTTTACTAACATCGCTCATTTTAAATTTCAAATTAAATTTAGATAGATAGAATCTTTATTTACCACTATGACAAATACATACACAGACACATAATACAGACATTAACTTAGACGTAACACTGTAATATATATTCTACTAATATCTCTCTTGGAAGCCATGGAAATGAAAAGGCGCTGACTAAGCATAAATGACGCTACTCGTAAAACCCAAAATAAAACCAATTTCATTCAATCCAAATTCTAACCAATGCAATTCAATCCAATTTAATTTCATCCAATTTATTTTCTATTTAATTTTTTTTAACACCCGTGGCTAACTGTGGCACACACAGTGGCTAACTCATATTTCCAATTTCTGCATATTTAAAATATACTCCAGCAGATTCTGCTGTGTTCTGCTGTGTCTGCTGAGTTCTTTTTGTGACGCTGTTACGGATAGCAGGCGGAATATTGTTCCAACAACTAGTGGCTGAGTATCGGAAACTCCCTCTAAACGAACGTTACAAGCAGAAACACAATTTTCGACCTGGCTCCAAAGCAAAATTCACATGTAAATTCCGAAAAGTTAGAAACGCAAGCTTGGATTCGAACCCACGATTGTCTGAGAGGCGGTACGTAAAACCATTAGGCAGCCACGGCTTTCTGGCTATCTGGTCTCAAACTAGGAAATCCCAGTCCTATAAGCAGAGCTTCGAACTTATCTCAGGTTGCATTACCATCTGGGTAACACCCTGGGCACCCAGACCAGAACCAATTTAGAAAAGTTTATGTCCTTCCGGGAATCGAACTTGAGTCCTCCTCATCTAATGCCCACACTACTATCCGCTAGACCACCGAGGTCATCAAATGTTACAACAAAAATGTGAACAGCAGCTAGTGATGGGGATGATTTGAAGACCAACTCTCAAGTGATAACTTACCAGTCCATGACGTAACAAATCCGTGCATCGAGTAATCAACTAAATCGTACTTGAGAGACAGTAGATCAAACAATTAAGCTACCACGGCAAATGTAAGAAAATAAGAAGTAACAAAACGCACCAGACGAGGTAACGCTAAAAGAAATAACGCTATTAGAGTAGAGCACGCAACGCCTCGCTCTGGCGGACATCTCGAACGTGCTTTCTTTAGGAAAACTCATCTCACTTATGACTACGCGTAATGACATTTATTCTAATTGACTATGTGAAATAATGACGATGAGAAAATTATTTTGGGAGAAAATCGACCGCAATTACATTCAGGCGAAAAGAAAGAATAAAAATGAGGAGCCTGTTTTTGACAGTTATCTTCACAAAATCACAAATTCATTGATGGAGTAATAAATACGCTACAAAAAGATTCCGATTGTAAGAAAAAAAATGCCATTTACGAGGTCTAAAACGATAGAGGAGCAAAAACTATGCACTAAATGCATTATACATCTTCTGCGTACTTGCATGACAAAAATCCATGATAGTGACATGTGTACCTCTTGCAGGTTGTCTTGATCTGTCATAGTTGGATTAAATATTGTAAATTGTAAATGTATACAAATAGCAATCCCCGGAGTTTCTTACTCGTTCTTCTCAGGGAACCTTACGAATGAGTAGCATAATTTAGTTATAGTAATTTAGTAGCATTTAATCAATATAACGGTTTAAAGTGTAATTTGCCAACCTATTTTCTTATCGTATCATTGCTTCTTTTATTATAAGACTATATTGACTTTGGAATGTATGTTGCCCCTTAACTGCGCTATCCATGACCTCGTAGAGATTTTCCCTCGTACATGTATTAGTTCGTAACAATAGACAATGTAATTCGACGATAAAGACTATCTATGAAATGTCTACTAACAACGACTTCTTAGCCGTAGCGCCATCTATAAGAAATCTACGAAAGTATTTCGCCACCTAGTTAGGTACCTTTACAGCTACCAGCCGTGACTAGAGATGTCGCTATTAAGTTTAGTTAAATTTTTATTGAATGTCAGAATGTTTCATCACCATGATATTTATTTTTTGTCAAATAACTCCAGTTTGTTATAAATATGTCCGATTCGTATCAGGCGGTCTACTCTCGATCTCCGTCCAACATCCGTCCGAAACAATTACTGTCAAATAAGTAATATTCTACAAAATGAAAAGACAAGTATCAAGTATCTTGATACTTGATACTTGAAGCTTGCTTCATTCGCATCACGCGTCTTTTCATTTGGTCAAGTAGTGCTTATTTGGCAGTAATTATTTCGGACGGATGTCGGACGGAGATCGAGAGTAGACCCCCAGTTCCGAATCCAAGAAATGACGGTCCGAAATGCCACTGGTATCATTTTATCTCTAGGTATACAAGTGATATTCGTATCGGACTAAATGCACAAGCAACATTCGAAGTGGGTCCGAATTTTCTAGATTTATATATAGGAATGAAACTATTTTTCCGGATTTAAATCGCGTATATTTGTTTTTTCAAACAAACCGACGTTTCGGGCCCTTTACAGGTCCCATGGTCACGGTTCAACCGTGAAATAGTTTCATTCCTATGTATAACAATCGCGAAAACCTAAGAACTCGATAGATTTATATAGTCACGGATTTGGACGGGATACAGTCGGATGTAATGCGCTTATAAGTCCGTATCGGTTAGATGTTCTGATCTGAGTCAGATCTAGGGATGCGTCTCAAGGCATCCTTTATTAATAGATTATAAACATTGACGTCATGGATGACAGCATCCCTGGTGACCACCTGGTAACCTTGCACTTGTTTGTTTAGGACTTAATTAAGATCTTGAGCTTTATGCTCAATTTACATTGTCGCGGAAGGGATTTTTGTTTATTCTATTATTTTGTTTAAATTTAATTGTTTTTGACAAGCGAGCAGTCCCGGGATCACACGATAGGGAGTATTTGGGTCATTCGGGTTAAATTTTAACTTTGTTTTAAAGTTAAAATTTAACCCGACTCCGGACCATTCAGACCCCAAAAAACTGGTCGCGAGTCTTCCGGAAAATTCTCACGCGGTCTCGGGAATTTTCTTAATCAAAAATAAATATATATTTCATTAAATAGACATCTCAAGATTGTTTACTTTTAGTTAAGTACCTTAGCAAATGAACTATAGTGTACGTTACACAACTGATATAAAATTCATTATTCTATTTACAATTTGGTTAGGGAAATTCGGTTCCTAAGCCATAAAAGCCAATTGTAATGCGCGGTGATTTAAATTGAGCTGGTTAATTGAGTGACGCAATTGATGATTAAACGAACGTACCTATAAATGAAGTTGTATCATAATTATCATCTGTTTCATCAATTTGTTTTATGCACATACCTAAACGTTGTTTTCTATTTATTTACAGGAAGAATTGGAGACCCTGCGAGCTAAATTGGATAAGGTGGAAGGCGAGCGCACACATTTCAAAAACGAATCTGAGAAGCTTGAAACTAAGGTAAGTTTAGTTTAACCAATTTGACCAGACCTGCAATTGGATTCTATATCACACGCAATCGTGTTTGTTAGACGTTTTTAATAAAGCTACAGAGACGACCTTCAACCTTTTATTTATTTTTTCATTATAAATAAACTGTAACAACCAAAACGTTTACATGGTAATTACCTTTTCTTTTTTCTATTTTTTTTTATAAAAAAATAAGTGCGCATTTGACCTCCATCTCACCTGATGGAAAGCGACGATGAGGTCGAGAATGTTGCATGCACACCTAAATAATGCGAAAGCGAATAGATCACTCTCGCCTTGAAAAGGTTCTAGTTACAGCGTTCAGGGAACAAGTCTGCAGGCAGGGAATTCCACTCCCTAGCCGCTCGCCATACAAATGTGGAAGCGAAACGCTTTGTGCGAATCCTCGGGAGACTAGATGTGAACGAGTGGAACCCTCGCTCACATCTAGTCTCCCGAAGATGGAACGGGGTAGGCGGAATCAGATTATGCAATTCCATCGCACACCCTCCGTGATATATCCTGTAGAATACCGATAAGCTGGCAACTCTACGGGCGGCGGTGTGCAAGACTCTGCAGCTTCGCCTCTACTAATTCCGAGTCACCTACAAGCCTCTTAGCACGCTTGTGTATTGAATCCAAGGTGGCCAGTTTGTATTTAACAGAGCCATGGCAGTGGCAGCAGTACTCCATACATGACCAGACTTGTGCTTGGTACAACTGAAGCAACTGTCCCGGTGTGAAGTAACGCCTCACCTTGGAAAGGATGCCAAGCTTCTTGGCTGCATTTTTGGATAAGGATGTATCTGCCGAAGTTCAGATTGGACGACAGGTCCATTCCAAGCAGGTGAAGACGATCGGCTATCGGTATGGATATATCACGAAAAGTCGGAGTCAGGTGAAAGGGACTCCTTTTAGTGGAGAAAAGACACGCCTGCATTTTGGTAGCATTAAATGTGACAAAATTGGCATCGCCCCAATCGGAGATTACCTTAAGTGTCAAATTCAAGCGACTAACCGTGGACTCTCGACAAGACCGGATTTTTTTCTCCACTGATCCTTGCATTGGTCAAGTACGTGTCCACAACTGTGCTGTCATCAGCATACCCAAAGGTACCCAAATCAACATATCGTTTATATGCAGCAGAAAGAGGGTTGTACATATACTACATACATACTTGATGCGCTAGATTTGCTTTTCAAATCAGTTTGCTAATTCTGTCGTAAAAGATGCTAGCATCCAGGACCTCCATGAGACCTTGTTTCGTACGCGCGTTATCGGCAAGGCAAAAGTGCTGCACGGGGAGCGCAAACAGCTGATGTCGTCGTCGGCCCGTGCGGACATATTTACTTGTTCGGTACAAACAGATCGACGTTGCTCAGTGTTTCGGGGTTATCTACTATACGTAGCAGAAATTTTTGTAAAAGAAAAACGGAAGTAAATGACCTCCGTGAACTAAGCAAAGGTTCAATCGTGCAAAATAGCTGTTTTTCATATACTTGATTTTCCCACCCTTCATCCGTATAAAATTAATAAAATATTTTTATCCACAAAACATAAATATAAGCGAACAATTAAAATAAGAGAAGAGTAATGTGGGCAAAAAGGATAAAGACTTTGGTGATCTTCAGGTTTCACCTCTTGCTATTAGCTAAATATACAAAATCTCAACTACAATCACAAACACCGCCACCGAAAATATACTCTACACGTGTTTCGTCTCTTTACGACGCATCCTCAGGTGTTGCTGATTGTTCGACACTCGGTCGAAGAATGGTAATGGTGGGAAAATTAACTGCGTGATCAAAAATTCAACAAGCGTAGCCATTTTGCGCGAATTGACCTTCACTGGCTTCGTGGTTCGTAGCAAAGTAATTTTCTTCCATTTTTATTAATATGAATTTCCTTGAGTAACGCCTAAATAATATTATAAATTACTTTTCGTGTCGGCAAAATTTGAAACCTCGTAACTCCGTTTTTGGACGACGTCCGTTTTTCCTCTTTAGGCGCAGTTTGACAATTAAAGCTTAGAATATCTTTACTGGACCAAAGATCTTAAAGGTTTAATTGTAACGTAATGGATTGTCATTTAAAATAATTTTTAGTAAGTTCACATTAATTGGAGATATGAGGTTTGCCAATTTAGCCATCGTTTTGTAAAACGTCTAGAAATGTCCAATGTTTTCCCACGAAATACAAACTTCGTCTATTTGCAAAATATTATTTAATTGATCTAAGAGTAAATTAAATGAAAATGAGTATGAAGGTATGAACTGAATGAAGTGAAAATGAGTATGACTTTTAGTAGCAATGGATCTCCATGTGAAAGAGTTCGTCCAGAGAAGTACTGCCACCTTACCTATGTCTGCCGCCAAGCGGTAATGTTAGCATTACTACGTTCCGGTTTTGAAGGGTGTTACACGAGGCGAAAGTTTTCGCGCGGCCGCCGCGCGCCGTCCGCCCTGTTATCACGCACATTAATGGCAAATCTGAATTCTATTTACTAGGCAACGAAATTTAAATTCCTCTGAATAATACAAGCGCGCGGGCCGACGCATACATCAAATTCCAGCCAGATTCGCTCTCGTGCCCGGAACGCTCGTTTAAGTTAAAACGTATATGCTAAACAAATAGAGCGTATTTTGCCATGACAGTTAGACGCACGCGGACTCCGCTCTTCGACTGTGGTGAGCGCATTGAAATTCGTGTCGAATAAATTCGCTCTAAGGTTGCTGGTGAAATTACAATCACATGGAACTGGTCAACTTAAGTCTCAGCGTGACAGGCGCAGTGGCAGTGCCCTCAGATCTTTGCGATTTAGAGCTCTGAGTGGCACTGCAACTATTATAGACAGGCGTGTAACTCAGCATCAGACGCACGACTTGTTTGTCCCGTCACTTGATATTATAAAAAAAGACTATATTATTTCAAGCGAAACACGTTGTTCGAAGACAGGTTTCAATGCAATACGAAAAATGAGTCCTTTGATAATGTATATCGCAAAACAAGATATATATCCAGCGAAGGACCAATGGCCTTAAGGCCTCGGGAGGTTATCGGCTTATCGATATTATAGCTTTTTGTTTTTTACACTTCTTTTAATATTGGAATATGTGTTAGAGAAATGTAATCCCAGGATGGCTGTAGACAGTTGTTTATAGAAGTTTTAAAACTATTTTTCATCGTACTTGCACGTAAGTACACTGATTACATGCAGTCCAACGTAACTCATTACAGCCATGGTCGATAATGAGAAGAAAATAGGCCCGAGGTTTTATTTAATAATAATAATAATAATATACGTTTATTTTCTCCACAAACATAACTGTTATACATGTACAAAATTAGAAGCATATAATAAAATTTTACTTCTACATTGTGTAAGAGACTGGAACCTAAACTAAGCGTAAGCTTGTAATATAGGATGCCAGGTCTCTCACCTCGGATAACAAGACTAACAAAATATTGAGAAAACACAAAATATGAAGCGGAGCTGCAGCGCTACAGTCGCGGCACACGCGCCCCTTACAGACTATACTATAAAGGCTTAGGTAATTAACTAAATGTGAACAAATTGTAATGAAGTATTTTATAATATGGACTTCAGCCGTAACTCATACTGCCAGTATAGAAGTTCTGAATATAGCTAATTTGCCTATAAATGTAAATAACTTTTTAATTCGATTTATTTTATATTTTTATATTTGTTTTGAATTTTATGCAAAGTTTGGATATTTAGTATTTTTGAACCGTTGTTTGAAAGTTATAAAATATTGAAAAAAATAATCGTCCTAATTGTATAAATATAATAAACCCTTAAATCTCTAGGGCGCGTTACGGGTTTAGTGTGGATCTCTTCTAAGAAAAGGGTGTTTGTCCAAAGTGTGTCTCACAACTGTGGTCTCTTACGATAGCTTCAAAAGTCATCCGAGAGTTTTAGTGAATTGTTTACAACATGTCACTTCCGCAGGCTGCGCAAGATTCGAACAGGCCAAGGCTGTATTCGTCTCGTTGTTATTTTTATAAATTATTCACCAATTTTATCAATATGCGTTTCTCTCACCTGACGTGACGTGAGTGAGCATTTGAAACAACATCGTTAGAAATAGTAATTCTTTATTTAAATTTACTTGGAAAAGTCTTTGCGTTTTCTTCTTATCAATCCGATAAGAAAGTAACCGTTGTCGTACAATGAAACAATAGCTAATAATCACCAAGGCATTAGAATTCACTGGAGAGGAACGCGCCGCCCACAGTACAGAACTAGACCTGATATCCTTGAGGACTTTGCGCTTGCACAGTCCATGTCACACTCGTTCTGTCATTACAACCAGTTACTGGTTGATTGTGGGGAAAAAAAACAAAAACTAAAGTGACAGAATAAGGAGTAACGGTACAAAATTCAAAAAAACGACGATTTTTTTTAATTCCAAGAAGAATTTGGAATCGCGCGAAAATTACGTGCTCTTCTAACTGGCCAGCGTTTTAGTGTTAAATTTAAAAATGGAACGAAATGAAAGTGGCTTGGCTAATTGTAGATATTAAAAGAGTAAAAAAAACTTGATCGGTTAATTGCTTGAAACGTGAAAAAAAAAGAAAATCTGTGAACATGTCGACTTGATCAGATTAAATGCATGTAAGTGTACAATAATAGCTTCTTTAATGTAAAAATAGTTTAACGGTGAAAATAGATATGTATCTTAATAATTGTGTTCAAAAGGAAGAATTGTAAATTGAAAAAATATAAATCAATAAGTAATGATGCTATTTTTCCGGATTTAAATCGCGTATATTTGTTTTTTCGGTCGGTTTGTTTGAAAAAAAACTAATATACGCGATTTAAATCTGGAAAAATAGTTTCATTTACTATGTGTAACAATCGCGAACACCTAAGAACTCAATATGAATCAAACTACAGTGTCATGACTTATCCAATAAGTGAAGGTATTATGTTTCTTCTTGTTATCGTATGGTGGTGAAAGGATTTTCCAATCAGCGTAAGTACCTTATCGATTGTTGTCCGGGGCAAGTCAGACGTACAGGAAAGGGATGGTATGTACGTCGAGCGGGCAGGTAAAAGGTAAAAGATTGTATAGACTAATAAACTTAGCACTATAGTAAATCTAAGTAGCAGTAGCACCTTATCTATATCTGCCGTCAAGCATTAATGTGAGCATTACTGCGTTCTAGTTTTGAAGGGTAAGCGTGTTAGTGAAATAACAGGCACATGGGACTTGTTATGTCTCCGGGTGACGGGTACTGTGAGTGCCCCTTAGATCTTTCTTTGTGATTTAAAGCTCAGAGTGGCACAAAAACTCACTGCACCAGGCGGTGACACGTCTGTCCATAACGACGACTTGTTTCTCTCGTAGTCACTTAATATCATAAAACTTTTTTTTAGACAACTGGACAAATCAAACAACACAATCAAATAAGTTTCTGAAATTAAGTTTTAATTTAAAAAAGCATGACTTGCGTTTAGTGACGTTGTTGTTTTTAACGTATGATGTATTATATAGAAATACAAATATGTATAAAGGTAATGAGAAACTTTAAAGACCATTTCCCAAAAGTTGACATTTTCGTTATACCTGTGCGGACGTTTATTATTATGTCTGTAATATTATGGTTGTTGTTACGCTTTTAATTATACATATAGTCATAATTATAAGTTGAAAGTATTAATCCTATCAACTTATAATTGGACTAAACTAAACCAGAGACTTTTATAGTGGTTAAAAACACAGCAACGCATTATTTGTGACAAAATAATAATTAAGAACGTACTTATCTGCGTCGGATATCTAACAACAAAAATGATATTATGTACTAGCTTCCACTTTCTAGTATTGCATTACTTGGCGATAATTTTCAACAAAATAGCTATGTCCTCGAACGATAAAAAAAACGTTGTAAAGTTTTTTTAACATTAAATTTGTGTTGCAAACAAAACAGCACGGCTCGTAATCTAAAACAAAGGCTGTCAAGACGTCACGGTTGCATGACCTACAATTTAAAAAAATATATACGACATTATGTACAGTAGTTCCTTGACCGCGATATATTTAAAACGAAAGTGTGAAAAGAGTTATGTAATAAAATACAGGTACATTTATTTTTGCACCCCTCGTTGGTAACGAGGGACAGGCGTGTGTTTTTCTGCTCGGCTAAAACACTTTTTGCCGTAATTGAAAAATTATTTAATAAAAAAATGTGTAGGTAATTAACAATACAATGAACAAGAATAATTGTTGAGTAGATTACTAAAACTGGGTTGTCAATAAAGAAATCATAATGTTAAAAAAGTGATACTATTTTTTCCGTATCTAAATAGAGAAGGTATATTTATTTTTTGAAAAAACAAATATATGCGACTTTGATCCGAAAAAATAGTTTGATTTCGAATGTGTAAAATAACATTGTATTAGATAGAGCTGGAAGTCCAAGGGAGTCAGTAGGACATTAATTAAAAAATAATATAATAGAGCCTCAGTCCAATATAACACTAGAGAAACCCTGTATCGCGGGTGCCATGGACACACATAGACAACGACAAATTACACCCCACGACAGAAATAAATGTAAGTCATACAAATATTTCTCCTTGCCCAGGAATCGAACCCGTGACCTATGCTTGGTAGACCAGCACGGTAACAGGTCGCCTACGGAGACCGTTAAAAGTTATAGGCATTTAACAACAAAAACTTGCATTTCTAAGCTTGTCAAAGTTTTGGACTGGATAGATTTAGTCACAAAGAAAAATTTATCAAGTTTCTAAATCAAACAGCATAGAAGAAAATCCCCGGTTGTAGACGAACGGATACAGGCGGACATCGAAGTAATTCCTGAGTAGTCAACTTAAACAAATCTTTCGAATATACTTAGTTTTTTTAATTATTTATTGATATTGGCTATAGATCAGAACGTAATATACTTAAACTAAAAATTAATTCGTTTAAAAACTGTAACTACAAAACCCACCATTACTCTATAAGAAATATATGAAATGCTTGATATTGTTTAGAAAAATGCGACAGAATGTTTCACTTATCGAGCGCTTCAAGTCCAAATTTCTATGACTCGACGAGAGAATTATTTTATTGTTACGATTGCCTTTTATCGTCTTCGCGCTGCAATAAAATAATATTATTGAAATGTCGTAGTAAAATCTGAAATATCTGAATCATATTTTAATGCGTATTAACATAATAATGTCGGATATTTACATTCTTTGTGCGTTTGAGACATGTTTGTAAACTTTTTAGGGTTTCGTAGGGTTTTAGAAAACCTAAAAATCAGAATTTTCATATCTGGTGTATAAATAGTAATATTTGGTGGCTATAGTTATAATTTAATGTTATATTTGTAACAATAACTTACATTATTATTTATATTACTTAAACTACTTACATTAGTTTGCTTTTTATTTTTACTTTATATGTGTAACATCGACTTTGGTGGCATGGCTTACTAGGTTGCAATCACCATATGGTACTGGCAGAAAACCAGCTCTGTTTCTGCCATTTCAGCCAGGGTTAGGGTGCTGATGAAATTACACACACACACAGAGACACACATGGGTCTTGTCAACTATGCCCCTCAGTTATGGACAGGCGTGTGGCTTACCACCAGACACACGACTTGCTAGTCCCGTCAAGCATTATTAAAAATTGTCATTATATATTCATTCATGCATTCATTCATGATTTTTTTACTAAAAATGACAACTAGTAAAAAACTAAACTAACACGGAGAAAAATCGATTGTGACTGTTTTTTACATTGGCATTTCTACGTATCTGATAGAAAAACACATGGCACGACATCCCTTAATGTTAGTTTTATAAATATCAAAGTACATTTACAAAGATAATTGTCGTGATAATATGTCAATGATAAATTATCACTTCTAAAAATCTTGCATTAGAGTAATATAAGTTTGTTATTGTAGGTATACTTATAGATTACAACACCCTAACCGTAGCTCCATGTATATACGAGATACATTTCGTTGTGCTATCTATGATGCAAATAAGTAAATAAATTTAAAAAGTATGCTTATTTTACACCGGATTTATAATTAAGCACATCATCGTTAGTATCTATTACTATTATATTTATTATTACTGTTTGTATTACCGTGTCCCTCGCTCCATTTTCACACGACTGCGAAGTGATTTATGTTAGCCACGAGATTTTCCACAAACATACAAGAGTCCGTTCTATAGCGTTGTTTTATTAATTGGCTGTTTTTCAATCGTGAAAGATGTTTGTAAATATTTTTTTGATTTTATGTAAAGTTTGAACTTTTTCGTTAATGTACCGTACAGATATTTGCCAGACGATTCTGAACCTAAGCTGTAAGCTAAGAACATGCTGTAGGCATATTGGAATCGAAAATGAAACTATTGATGAAACTATTACCAGTCCTCGGCTTGTTGCAACCATCTGCTGCGAGCAGCCTTCGCATATCGTCACTTCATCTGGCCTTACGCTACGTTTCCCGAGCCATGATCTCCGCTCAAGGACTCGCTTTCTTTACCGGTTACTAGTTCTTACAAATATGACCAGCCCCCTGCCACTTCAGCTTGCTTATTTTACCAACTATGTCAACGACCTTGATTTTCTGTCGGAAAACCTCATTTGGTATTGTTTGTTTGCTTGTCCTTCAGGGAAAAAATTACAAGAGAACAAGTTATATGATAATCTCAAACAACATCTTTTCGGTTTCAGTTACATTGTTTATTCAGTTTATTATTATAGTGTTCAAGAACCTCGCTAAACAAATCTCCTGTAACTCATATTCGCATAACGTAAACATCGATTAAACGCTGCGCCGTTAAAAATAAATTATCCCAATATTACATTCAACATTATTTAGCACAACACATAAAATCACGTTCCGTTTTCAAAACAAACTCCAGACTTTAACCTCGAATTGCAAGTCGGAACAAAACTTTCGCGTTTAAGTTTACAACACATCGAGAAGTCGATAATTCCTAAGTCGCTAGCGAAAAGTGAAAATGTTTAAAAAAATGTAGAAGATGGTACCTATAATGACAGGGAATGTGTTAACAATACTGGTTACAGCGTGTGAAAATTGTTTACTAGCTTTCAATTCTTTTGAAAAGTGCGTTGTCTATCACTGAGTTTCCCTTTAACTTTGTTGTTTGTGACGAGTGTTTATGTTTTTATTGACTTGTTAATTAGACTTGATATAAAGTAGTCACCACACTCGTTAACGCGGAACTGCTTAAGCCGGTCCGAAAAAGCTTCATGTCTATTTACATCTTAATCGTTTCCTCATTTCCGAGCCTCGTGACTCTACTTCGTACTGCCAATCACCTTTCTCCATCAGTTGTGCTCAGTCGGAGATATGATTTGACCAACGTTTAACATTTCTACCGCTAGGTATTTTTCTTTCCACTCTGTCACTATCACACGCTCCAGCTTTACGCAAAACGTGGCTAAAATAGCGTATCGTACGCTGCATGGAGATTGTGGACAAACGCCGTGCATTGTCTATGTTGAATTCCCCAAATACATATACATATATATAGATATATCGGACTATGCATAGCATTTAACGCCAACACATTTAACAACACAAATAACATTTGACGCCAACACCACATTTCAAATGTCCATGTAATAAGAACAAAAAGACGTTACGCGTTTTGCTTCCAGTCGGGGCGCTCTAACGCGAAACGCATAATGTCTTTTTTCGCTCTTATTGCATAGACGTAAAGATTTTTCGGACCAGCTCAAGCCGATTTGTTATGGATAAGTGTGTTGACTCCCTTATGAAAACATTGATCTGGTTTTGGTTAGATGTTAAGTTTCATATTTGTGTTTAGGCGCTCACTAGGCACTTGTCCGGAAGTTATAAGTATAAATAATAATGTGTTATAAAGGAAGCTCTTTATAAATTTATTTGAAGTGGTCTGGGGCTATGAGTTAACAACCATTTGAGTTCCATTTCAGTTTGAATTAAGATGGACTAAATTATGAACGTACAGGCTGGACTAAATTCGTTGTATAAATGTCCAACTTCAAACATCCAAGACATTCAAACCTTCAATGACATTCGTCTTACATTTAAACTTCTAATATACAAGATATTCTGTAATTCTGGCCCAATTGCATCTTTAGGGAGTCACTACACCGGCCACAAAATGCTAGATGTCCGAATAGGCGCGGTCCGAATTGAAGTGAAACGCGCAACATGTTTTTTTTATGATATACGAAGTGACGAGACGAATAAGTCGTGCGACTAGTGTGCCCGATGGTATGCGACACGCTTATCTTTAGCAGTTCCAGTGCCACTAACAACTTTAAATCGCAAAGATCTGAGGTTCACTGCCAACAAACGTCACCCTGAGACGTAAGTTAACAAGTCCAATGTGTATACATACTATAATTTCACCTGGTCCCTTAACCTTCAAAACCGAAACACAGTAATGCTCACATTACTGCTTGACGGCAGAAATAGGTGAGATGGCAACACTTCCCTGGGCGAACTCTTTCACAAATTCTTTTGCAAATTTGCTGCTACCAAAACTTTTCGCTCCTATTCCATGGACATAAAGTTTTTTTGACAGGCTCAAGCCGATTCTGTGTTATCAAAATGTGGTTACTCCATTATTGAATGCAGTTTACGACATCACAGTCAAAATGAAAACCATTTCAATTTTTGTACCACTCGAAACTCGTTAATACGTTTTGTTACTTGTAACTAGTCCTACTTCAGTTTGTATCTATATATATACACGCATTTGTGTGTAACAAGTGCGCATTGGCAGACGTCTTGCGGTTATTTCTTTCACTTTTGTTTTGTTGCCGACCAAACTGGTGTTACTGGCCAAGTCCAAAACTGTGGTTTTATTTTGTTTTTTTCATACTGATCTTTGCGAAAGATACGTTTTGAGTTTTTTGACGTATTTTTATATAGAAAGTACTTTTGGATGTACAAGTCAAAGATTCAATGTTATAATAACGATTAAAAATGTAAACAATTTCGATGAATTTCACGAATCGATTTAGTTCATTGATTCGATTTACAAAAAAAATCACGAGATTCGGTTTTTATAAATCAATTGTATTTCGGAATATGGCAGAATATAAGCGAAAGCTGTGGAGTACACACCGTATCTCTCTGTAACGTCATGAAGCCATATTTCATTAATTGGCATTGTATTAGAAATTTTTAATATCAATTTCGATTGCTAGATGAAAAAGAAAACTTATTCAAAAGTCATTTAAGAACCTTTATTACAAAAGAGATAAACAGAATGTTTTGGTAGACTAAGTAGCCGAACTAACTTATCAAACCAAAATACTGCTTACGGCTTAGAGTCCTAACTCTGTATTGTACTTTGTTCATTACAACAAGAATCTTTCGGATGTTATGAAGGCAAAAGAAATTTATTCATTTTTTAATAGAAATGGCTTCTTTTGCAATTATAGAGGCTGAAATTCTTTAATATCTAATGTACAATGGAAGTTAAATGTGTATTCTTCATGTTATTAATCAGCAAAATACGAAAAATCTTTTTAGCAGCTTTTTGTAAAACGCTCGTAATAATGTCAAAATTTTCGTCGCAGTGGAACTTGTGAAAGAATTCGTCCACTGAAGTGTACTGTCACTTCACTTATTTCTGCCGCCAAGCAGTAATGTCAGCATGACTGTGTTCCGGTTTTAAAGGGTAAGGGTGCTGGTGATATTAAAGGCACATGGGACTTGTCAACTTATGTATCAGGGTGACGGGCGCAGTGATAGTGCCCCTCAGATCTTTGCAATTTAATGCTCTGAGTGGCACTGGAACTGTTGTGGACAAGCGTGTAGCTTACCATCAGGCGCACGACTTGTTCGTCCCGTCACTTGATGTTATAAAAAAAACTGTCACTTTACCCATTTCTGCCACCAAACAAATAAGCACTAACAGAAATCTGCGTTCCGGTTTTGAAGGGTAAGGGTGCTGATGAAATTACAGGCTGACGGGACATAAAAAATTACGTCTCATAGTAACAGGCGCGGTGCTGATCAGATCTTTGCGATTTAAAGCTCTGAATGGCACTGCAATTGCTATAGACAGGCGTGCCGCTTACCAGCAGACGCATTGTTCATCCCGCTACTTAGTACAATAAAAGATGCTGTTTTTTATATTACAGTGTATTGGTTCTACATGGTAGAGATTATACATAAAAGTGTAATCTGTAATGCAACCTTTAAATGTCAAATATGTCAGTGAAATAAAAAATAATCTCACTGCTCTTCAAACTACCGATAAACAAAATAGACTGCCCACCATATTACCATTATGTATATTGTTTACATGAAACTGATCACACATCAACCCAATATTAGCGAGGCATTAAACGAATATGCCAAGCGTCAGCCAAAATTACGGTCATGCATGTCACGCAAACAGTTTTAGCTTTAGTCTTCTAAGAATTAGACTTTCATGCTTACTGTTCCAGTATATACACATCTAAGTAAACGTCTTTGAATATAGGCCACAAAAATGTAATAAGACAGATGCACCGTCATCTATTTTTGATACAAAATCAACAATTGGAAATAAAAGTATTTATTCGGATTTAATAATATTTCGATAATGTTTGTTTTTTTTTTCAAACAAATCAAATATTCGATATTTAGATCCGAAAAAAAAGTTTAATTTTCAATACTGCCGTCCACTAGCTAAAACTCGGCTAAGTGTCATGTGGTCAAATATCATTTTTAAACGGCTTATGATAGAGCTCAAAATTCTCTATTTCAAAACAGTCAAAGTTAGTTAACGTATCGGATATATCGGAATTTACCCTAATGATGCTTAACTAAAATATCTTTAAACAATTTGGATATTCTAAAACTGGGTTATGATTTCTTTTGATATCTCAACAATGATTTTGTCACATAACCGCGTTTTAGTTAAAGGACGGCAGAATGTGTAACACTCGCGAAAACCTAGGCACTCGGTACAAAACCAGTCATTTTGTTTTATTACAGTCAAACATTTTACAGTCACAATTTACACTTACGTCTGTATTTACCATCCCACAAGCATATTTAATAGTTTATTTTAGCATAACTCATAATCATATCGAGTTCTTAGGTTTTCATAATTGCTCATGAATGATGAAACCCTTTTTTCAGATTTATAATGGCGTATAAATTTGTTTCTAATTATACGATAAACAAGAATCATTATTGCATAAATTAGTTAAACTTGGTTCTGTCAATTAAAGAAATCATGTTGGAAATGAAATAATTTTCCAGATTTAAATCGCGTATATTTGTTTTTTTCTTTGTTTCAAACAAACCAACGTTTCGGTCCTTTCGGTTCTTTAAAGTCGCGGCTGACTCTATCTTCTTGAGTCAGCCGTGTGCAAGGGACCTGTAAAGAGTATGTTGGATTGTTTGAAAAAACAAAATAATGTTCGCGAGTTTAGATCCGAAAAAATTGTTGGATTTCCTAAATAATTCATAGCTGTTTCTTTTTTTGCCTAAAAATTACCGTAACATTGACCTTTTCTTGGTACGGACCGAAAATTTTATCGTTTTACTTCACAAACTACGGAATGCAATGTTTATCTACTTATCTATTCAACCCTTTTTTACGATTCTAAGAATAGTTTTCTTAAATTTTTTTCTAATAGAATCATGAGTCGATCATTATCATATTATGAGTGACTACATTCTGTAGTTAAACTCTATGTTCATTGCCGCCAAAGTCCTGGATATTTGCCATCTTCGGATGTTATTCGATATTATTTTTTACGCACTATACTCATGGACATATTTAGAGTAACACTAAAAAAATGTTGAATTATTCAATGGACCTCTTTGATCGAGTTTAGATCGAGAGGATTGCATACTGGTTTTCACGGTGTTCGATCCCCGGCCAGGTCAGTGTAGAAAACCAACTTTTCTATAATGTCTCAGGGCTGAGAGTTTGTGGCACCGTCGTCGGTTCCAATTTCAATAACATTCTTATTCAAAAAATAATTGAACATCATGGCGATGAAACATTCTGACATTCAATAAAAATTTAATTACTAGTGCTTTAGTTACTTACTTTGGGATCACAGCCTTGTTTGTGATGTTGTCTAATATTTATTTATTTATTTGTTTACCAGATCGTTGGATCGAAATCAAAAGTCAGTTCGTTCTGTTATATATGGCCAGCGGTTCATATGAACATTGTTATCATAATTCATCCTATTTCTAGTGTTCCTGTAAATATGTCCATAAGTGTAGAATATTGTGTTTCGAACTATTTCGTCTCTTGCTGTATATGAAAGTTGTTATTGTATAACTGTTGCAAAAAACAAGAAATTTAATTGGGTAACATGGAATACCGCCAACTCGTAAGAAACCAATTTCTGAACATGAACGATATACGTTAAATAATAAACTCGCTTTATCTTTTTGATGGAGTATCCCACGGCACAGTCCACTATATTTGCTACAGAAGACTTGATTTTACGATACACAAGTACTATAAACGTTTATTTGGCATTTTCAACTGAGAAAGATTTCTTGCTTTTCTATACTTCCAATGAACTTTACGCCATCATTTTTTTGGTCCTTCGTTATACAACACGAAGTATGACATCTTATTTGAATACTCTCATTGCATCAATGACAAGATTATGTAGAATTAAAAAATTGTGTATTTTCCTTGAAATTGTTTAAATGTAGAATGTATAATTTGTTTCGATTTCACTTTCCTGTAAGATTTGACGGAAAGTACTATAGTGGAAAGCGAACAATGCGAACCTCATTCCATCCATTGATTGGATGAGTCTAGACCCCATGTGAATTAAACTTATTTGTCTCTAGATGTTGTTGATGTGAGTTTTTATGACCGTAGTATAAATTTATTACAGGTTATTTTTAATCAATTCGAAACTTAAAAA
>NW_020653575.1:1304848-1327235 GCF_003589595.1 Hyposmocoma kahamanoa | reverse complement strand
CCTACAAGATATCGTTGTTATGGAAAAATAATTTCACAAGTCGTCAGTCTTTGAAAAACGTCAACGCGTTTCACAAAGTTATTGGTTGCTAAAACCTTTTTGCGTTTACAACTTAAATTTACTGCGACATTTCTATCCGAATAACGATTCCCATGACGTCTGGTGCTTTGATGTTCTAAAGTTAATTCGCTTTTAACTTTGCGAGACCTTTAAATTTATATTTTTGTAGCCGTTCCTTGTTAATTACAACATATTTTCTTTTTCATCTCATTTTTATTAAACATTTTTTATGTTGTTTTCAAACTTTGTAACAGACCATGATTCATCGTGAATGTTTCAAATATTTCTCAATCTTAATCTTTAAGATTATTTTTATCTTCTTTTATACACTATCTTTCGTTTTGACGTACAATAGAAAATTTCTTTTAAATATTCTACAACCATTATTATGTCAAATCGGTATAATATTTAAATTAGGAACAAACATAGTGTTTTAAAAATCTTTAGCAACATTATCGATCGAGTTTTTAGGTTGTTGCGATTGTTATATATTGTAAATGAAACTATTTTTTTCTGATCTGTATCGTGTTTGTTTTGTTCTTTGTTTGTTTTTTTCAAACGAACTAACAACGTTTCGGACTTTTACAAGTCCCAAATCTACATGCCGTATATTTGTTTATTCAAACAAACCGACTTTTCGAGCACAGGTACTCATAATTCATCATAGATTTTAAGATTTTTGAAACCCGGTGTAATAAGAAGTTATACTGCGATAAGAAAGGGATTATTTGTTATTTAGCTAGCAACATTGGTTGAATAACTTTTGGGCACTAAAATATTTGACTTGAAACTGATATTCAAATTTTTTAAATATATTTTCACACTAGGGAAACCCTGTATCGCGAATGCAATGAACACACACATAGACAACCATAAATTACACCCAAACTCACGAGAGAAATAAATGTTTGGCAAATGCGTGGCAGTCCAACATGGTAACCGTCTGGCCACAGAGGCAGTTAATTTACCAAGACAACGTTGTATATTATCTTGAAGTAAGACAAATTAAAAGAAATACAATCATCCATGTTGAATATTTTATTAAGCATTTTTTTCTTCTAAATGTAAGAGCGGGTCGATGCCATATTGACATCAGTAGGTGTTAATCACGGCTTAAAGAACCAATAACCTGGTCTCAAACTAGGGATTTCCCCGTAGTATGAGTAACAGAGCAAAGAAATTCACTCCGGGGCACTATCTAGAACACCTGCACTAGAACCAATTTTAGTAGAGCTTCTTGTGAAAGGTTCGTCCAGGGAAATATTGCTAATTACATATTTCTGCCGCCAAGCAGTAATGTGAACATTCCTGCGTTTTAATTTTGGTGATGAAATTGAAGTCCCAAGATTTGTCAACTTATGTCTCAGGGTGACAAGCGCAGTGGCAGTGCCCCTCAGATCTTTGCGTTTTAAAGCTCGGCCGTGAAACTACTATGAACAGGCGTGTAGCTAGTGTATATAAAGAAAAAAGAAATTAGACAAATTCATTTCCCAGATAATTGTTGAATTATTTTAGAGTAAAATTATTGATTTATTTATATCATCAGAATTCCAGTAAGTAATATTTGAAAACATTCACAGCGGCGAAACATAGCCTAGTCTGTAAACTAGTATATTACTATAATGCGCATAAGCAAGCGTGGCCTTCACGGTTTCCGGTCTGATGCTCTACAGCTTCTGATCCATTGACATATTTATGGGTTGACACCGTTATTGCTAATTTTGTTTATAGCATCCTTTATTGCTTTTTGTCTTGTTTGATATCCTAGGTTGATTACGAACAATCTATAGCAGAATTGTATTTTTAATTGTTTGCTTGTCTTTACTAAGCTCTTTTGTAGTTTTTGCCTCGAATGTTTTAGTTTAATTTATATATTCCAGTTACAGAATATTTAGTATCGTGTGCAAAATCAAATGATCGATTGGCGTTGATTTCTCTGTGATATATTGATGAACAAGTTTTAGAGTTACGAATGTTGTGATTGGCTAAGCTTTGCAATTTTGAAGGTCCAATGCGTGTCAGTCGCGCGTGCACTTCGACATCTACGTAAACTAAAATAGTCGAGCGGCACTGCCCGGCGACCGAGTTCGAGGCGTTGGCGCAGTGCGTCCGCGGAGCCCTCGTGCGCCGGTTCTATTTCCGATGTGCCCACGCTTCCCAAACCGACCGCGACTCGCTTGCTGAACCCGCCAGTGAAATGGCACTAGACTGTCAATGCGGGGACTTCCGCTAACACCAGGAAATACAATCGCGTAAGCCAACACCATGCCGCACGCGAACGATACTCCTTCTGCCAACGTCAACGGCCACAGCCCCCTTGAACTCCAGATACCACAACACAATGGAGACCGCACGCCCATCAACGGTGCTCTGTCGCCAAATTCCAATGGGCCCCTATCTCCTCCCATTTTGGATGCGACCCCAAGAAAACCGCCAAAAGCGCCTTTCTGCCGACCTATACTGCCAATGAAGAAATCGCAAACTTTGCCGATAAATTTCGACGAAAAAGTACCTCCAAAAACATCCACATCTTTACTCAGCGGCAGGAAACTCTATGTTACCAAACAGTTAAAGGAAGTACAAACTATTCTACAAAATCCTCCAGAAAATGGAAGATGTTTGACGACACGGCCTCCTTGTCCATCTTACAGGCGAAGTATGTCGACGGCTTCAGTTGAAACAGGTTCCATTTCAGAATTGGCCAGACGACATGAATATAGTAATTTGATTGTTTCGCGATCACCCAGTCCATCTCTGAGTTTGAAGAGTTCAGGCAGCCAATATTCAACCTGCAGCAGCAATGGAACTTTCGTACCTCTGTCTCGTTCCTCCAGCATGAACTCAACGCATTATAACAGGACGCCAACACCGCGAAGGATATACCCGCAGTCTTGCGATAATTCTGTTGGAGTTGACTTGAAGGAACTCAGATCTAAAGAACAAGCGCCTGTGGTCTTCGATGCCAACTTGCAATTTGTTCTTGGATGCAATAAGCAACCAGTTCGACAGAGGATGAAGCCTGTAGCGGCTTTCATGGAAGAAGGAACCTCTTCGAATTATTTAAGCAGCAAAATAGACAACTTTTTGAGGAGAACAGACCATGTTATGGATGAATGGCGCAGATTGGGCCACAAAGATGAAACTGACCTAGACATGTATTATGATGGGAAAAGACGAAAAGTTGGAAGATCCAAGTCTGCCACTAACATTATGATTAAAGGCTTCACATTGTTCAGTAGGAGTGGTAGTAGAGCCAGCAGCGTCACTAGATCCACAACGCGTGGAATATCCGAGGACCGGACTAGCGTGTCCGAAATGGAAGAGGTTGGTTTATTTGTATTAGGATTAGGCTTAAAATAACACGATGACTTTTAATAAACTCTCTTTCGAAATTTACTATTTAATCTTGTTGTTACGTGACGACTTGGCTAGCAGTAGTAACTGTGGAATTTACCAGAGATTTACATCAAAACAATAGTACTTGGTGTGAAATTTTGAATATTTTTTTCATAAGTTGTCCCAAACATTAATATGACTCATCGGTAGTTTTGTAAATGTTGTAGTAAATCGTTTTGCGAGTCTCGTAAAGATATAATCTGTAGTAACCCGCTGTAATAAATCGCACTCGGATGTTTGGAACAGGCGATGGCGCTTCTCGCAATCACCCGCCTCCGATAATACCACGACTATGGTTGCCAATTGCTTTTAGTGTTTCGTAGCTAACAAGAAAGGATTATATGGGACGTTTTACTATCCATAATTCATTTAGTCATATCCATAACTATATTTAGGTCACTATTCCTAAAACTGCTTTGATTTTTTTTGGACAATTTTATAAATCACAATGTTATTTACGTGCTCACGGCTATTCTCGTAAGGATCTCACTTCCAGATTTGAACATTTTGTTAATGTTCTTAGGTTTCATTTTCAGTGAGCAATTATGAACACTATAGTCATCTGTAAGAGCTGACAAGTTACTTACAGTAGCACTGATATTGTCGTTTAATTTTCTCATCTTGTCATTCGAACTGCTCGTGATTACTCATTGTTGTGTTGAGAACGCTGAATGAGGTGGTCCTGGGTACGATTTGGGTACGATCGATAGCACTATGGGAAAGAATCTTTTCTAAATTCCGTTGCTCTTGTATTCATGGTACCGGGAACTCCGTAATAGTTTGATCAGGTGATTGGTATGTTTCTCTGGCACATTATTTCATTGTATTTCAATGCTGGAAAGGTAAAACGTCTAACGTGCATTTGGAGCATATTATAGTAGAGCGATTTAAAGTAATTTTTTTAAGAAAAAAATCATAACTTTAATTTTATTTGCTATTTAGAAAAGCTAAAACTCTATTTTTCCATATAACAAATCCCTCTCTTGTAATATTTTTCAAATGCACGTTAGACGTTTTACCTTTCCAGCGTCAGTTTATTTATTTAATCTTTTTTGCACTATTCAATAATGTACAAATTGCCGACTTAATGCCATAAGGCATTTTTTACCTGTCAACCATTGGGTCAAACAGAAAATAAAATAAAAGATTACACTTAAAACAAACACAAAAAAATACCATAACGTCGCCTTACTTTCTCAAACTCGTATCTCAAAGTTACTGAAATGCAAAAAATAGATTGTATATACTAATTTTGCAAGCTGTTTACACATCACATTTCCTTCATATTCACACACTGGCTTTTGCCTATTCTTAAAGTAATAGATCCAAACTCATAGGAAATTTAAAACAAAATAGAAAGTTTTGCCATCTCCTGAATAATCACTTTTTAGAAGATACGAGTTTGAAAAAGTAAGGTAAAATTATATTTATTCTGTTTATTATATCTATCGTGGAATTGCTAAAGTTATTTATTATAATTTTTCTGCTATTCTGCGCTCTTTTTCCGTAACTAAAGTATAGACATAATTTAAGAAATTGAGTTATCAACATATCTTTTTATATATTATTTAGTTTCAGTCTTATTGTTAACCAAAATCAGCGTAATTGACATTTTTATTACCAAAAAAACTTTAGGTGCTAATATTTATTTATTTATTTTATTTTTGAGGGTACAAACAGCTTGTATCACAATGTAATAGAAACTATATAAAATAATTATAAGCAAAAACATTTCCCTACTGATAAACTATAGCAAAAACACTAGCATTAACAACACTAAACAACTAAATGACATTGGACACACACATGACACATTATAGAAGCAATGTAACGTTACGCATCTAATTTCCGTAACGTTACTTTAGTAATAAAAAAATGAATTAGATAATACTTTCTTAACGTACGCACAGTTTGCGTGAGACAAATCAAAATCGTAAAGAGCAGAAACTTTGTTAAAATTATTATTCGAATTATTAATATCTCGAAAGTTACCGAAACGCTTGCTTGCTTTTATAGTTTATTGTCGCGCGCGGAACTCAAGAATTCCAATGAATTAAACACTACATAATGTTTTTTTCATTGTTGACTTGTATCACAGTTTTTATAATTTAACACACGTCCAACACATTCTTGGCTGTCCCTCATCGCGCTTATGTCACACAGCGTCAAACGGAAGCGGTTGTTTTTCTCGTTTTATGTTTGTAAATTGCTTGTTAGTGGTCATAGAGTTACTAGCTCTGAAAAGTGATGGAAATTTGAGAGAATTAGTTATTATTTACGGGTTATAATATGAATGAGACAATAATTTATTTATTTAATAGCAATAGAGCTTTTTAGTAGCAGTAGAGCTCCTTGTGAAATTTCATCCAGGGAAGTACTGCCACCTTACCTATTTCTTCCGCTAAGCAGTAATGCTCACATTACTGCGTTCTAGTTTTGAAGCGTAAGAGTGCTGGTAAAATCACGAGCACAGGGACTTGTCAACTTATGTCTCAGGAAGACAGGCACAGTGACAGTGCCAGTGACATCTTTGTGGTTTAAAGCTCTGAGTGGCACTGCAACTGTTAGACTGGCGTGTCGCTTACCCACCCTTGTTCGTCCCGTCACATGGTAACCAATCTACATAAAATATAATTACTTTATTGTAATTTATTTAAAATATAATAATTTAAATTTAGTATAAATCTAGTTAGTATAAATATAAAAAATCATCATCTTCATCATCGACCAATTTATACGTCACATAGCTTGGCACGGGTCTACTCTCAGGCGATGGTTTAAGCCATAGTCCGCCATCCTGGCCCAATGCGGGTTGGAGACATTACACATTTTACGAGAGTCGTGAACCTACTTCGACGTGTAGGTTTTATCGCGATGTTTTTCATCAACGAAAAGTTCCTGGTAAATTTCAAATTTAATTTCGCACGCAAACCATTCATATATAAGCTCACGCCCTAGTCCCACAGGAGGGGTAGGCATAGAACACCACTTTACTCTATCCTGACACAACTTTCGAACCTCACATACATCAACTACCCTTTTCATAGAACTTCTTTTATTCTTGTCACTTCGGATCCCAGCCTTTTTGAGGACATCACTGATCTGGTCAATGTAAGTCTTTCTGGGAAGTCCTCTTAAAACCACATCATAAATCTGTTTGGTAAATCTTCTTACATCCATCAGCTCTACATGCCCAAACCACCTCAACATTCCTTTCGCTATTCTAGTCACTAGATCTAGATCCTTTTTCAAGCCACATCTTTCACGCATTATTGTATTCTTCACTTTATCACTCAACTTTATTCCACAAATTTTCCTCAAAGATCTCATCTCCACGGCATTAAATCTTGCATGCTTCTTCTGCCATATCAAACTCTCACTACGAAACGTCAGTGTAGGAACCAGCAAAGCATTGTCTATGGACTTGTGTTCTTTTTGGGATAAGATGATGCTCCCCATTAGACCATTTATGGCTCCATTTACAGCGTTTCCCTTTCGTACCCTTCTTTCAATGTCCTCATCAAACTTTCCATCATCAAGACGTTGAAAAAAGTGACGGGTTGAACAAATCGTGCGCCTAATGGTAAGCTACACGCCTGTCCATAACAGTTACAGTGCCACTCAGAGCTTTAAATTCCAAAGATCTGAGGGGCACTACCACTGCGTCATTCACCCTGAGACATAAGTTGGCAAGTCCCATGTGCCTGTAATTTCACAAGCACCTTTACCCTTTAAAACCGGAACACAGTAATGCTGACATTACTGCTTGGCGGCAGAAGTAGGTAAGGTGGCAGTATTATCCTGGACGAACTCTTTCACAAGGAGCTCTACTGCTACAAACTCATTCACTTGGTCAACGTTCATAACTGTATTTTAATCTTACATACCGTTCTCACGTTCTGGTCTCTTTCAAAAGCCATCACTTTTGTCTTCTCTGCATTAATCTTTATACCTCAATATAATTTCCAAATGACTCATTCATAATATCCAGCATTTTTTGCAGATCAAACCTTGATTTAAAAATTAATTGAGTGTGAATATTTATTTCCTGATTTGTCTCTTTTCAACGAACAGCTATTCTGAAAATACAATTGACGTGTTTCTTGAATTGGTTTACTGAGTTCGGTTGGCACGTATTTATGAATGGAAAATCCGTCAAACCACCGTCGAGACCACCCGTTCCGGACGTCATAGTTCCAATTTTAACCTTATAGCTGATGCATTGGCTCGTTAGTGCAGCTAAATGTTTTATATGTGTTGGTATTTCAGGGTTTAATTGTTTCTCGAGATTTTCATATTAACTATGTGTTAAATCTAGTAATTCGTTTACATTTTTAACCAACTCGCAACAAGAAGGAGGTTCTCAATTCGACTGTATTTTTTTGTATGTAATGCGATAACTTTTTGTTTTTGGATTTGTAAACCGATTTTGATGATTCTTTTTTGTTCGAAAGAGGGTACCTCAGTATTGGTCCCATTTTAATTTAAAGAAAATATTCCAAACTAACCGTCTAATTTGAAGGCGCCTTTAGAGTAAAGAATAACGTTAACCGTTGTTTTGTTTTATCGCAAATCCAGAATTGGCTTTTATTTATAAATAAAGGCCTGATTCGACTTTCAGACTGCTATTAAACTTCTACTCCAACAGTGTTATTGGAAATTTTCCATTACCCTGTGTAGTTTAAGTTCGGCTATTCAATGCAAGGATACGTCACGGATTTATTACGCCATTGACTGGCATGTTATTACTTGAGAGTCAGCGATCAAGTCATCTCCCATCACTCATCTGCTGTATTTCACGTTTTTGTCATAACATTTGATGGTTATCACTGTAGGCACTAGATGAGGAGGTCTGAGGTTCGATTCGCGGAAAGACAAATTTGGAAGATAGACTTCGAAACTGGTTCTGGTCTGGTTGTTCTGGGTAATGCCACCGGTGTTATTTCGTTGCTCACCAGAACAATCGCGAAAACCTAACTCTGTAGTTACAACAGTTAATCCCGATAAAAAACTTAACCTACCTTAGTCTTTTGTTATAAACAAAAACTTGAAATTAATACTTTTAATGTTTAGAAAATTATAAAAAAGACCTCTTGTCTTCTTCCACAGCTATCAGAAGTCGGTGGCGAGTTAGCCGAGGAACGTGCAGCGGCGGCCCTGGCAACGGAGCGCGCCGACGCCGAAGCGGCGGAACGCTTGCGCATCGAACGGGACAACAGAGACCTGCTCAGTAACAACCAGAGGTTGCAGCAGGTGAGAAACAGAATTATCTTTTCATTTAATTTTTTTTTTAATTAACTGACCTCCTGACCGAACGGTCATCATACTGGTCTGCCACGCAAAGGTACCGGTTTCGATTCCCGGATCGGGTGAAATATTTTTATGGCCAATATTTATTTATCTCGTGAGTATGCGTGTAATTTGTCGTTGTCTATGTGTGTGTCCATGGCAGAGGGTTTCCCTAGTACGAAGCTATGAGTATATGTTACGTTACGTTATTTATTTATTTATTATCAGCTTTATTAAAAAAAAACAAGGCAAAAGCGTCATAAGAAACAGGCACCCAAATCATCACTGCGCTCCATAAGTGAGATTAGTCTTAATAAGAAACTTTCATAAGTTATCACAGGTATCACAGAAAAAGCCATTTAAACCCAGTACAATGCCGCAACAAGCAAATAGACAAATTCGTGAAATCTGCTAGCTGGATCCGTAGCTTAGTTGACAGGGTAGTAGCCATATTGAGACAACAGATACTGGTTCTAGTCCAGTCGTATCGAAGGAAATTCTTTTTATGTTTGGCGGCCAGGACTTACCTCGTGAAGGCACCTTGCACATCCAGCATTGAGTTTGTTAAAGTGTCACAGTTTTTGTTTTGTTCGCAACAATGTCTACACTTTTTGAATAGCGAACATGTTTTAAAGGGATTTTAGTAGCATTGAACTCTTTCAATGCTACTAAAATCCCATTTAACACGAGTTCAAAAACATAAGACAACCAGTGTACATGAGCGATACTTAAAATAATCCTTAGAAAAGAGTTTCTCATGTACACTGGTTGTCTTATGTTTTTGAACTCGTGACGACAGTTTGAGGTAGCGGGGAGCGGGTGAGAGGGAGGATAGTGTTGCCAAAACGTAAATGTAATTGCTTTTACTGTGCGATGAGAAAAATACTTACCAATAAATGCTATTATTTAAGAAATAGAATAGAACAATATAGATGGAACTGACACAATTTATAATTGCGCAACCAACGTTTGGAATTATGTATCCATAAAAATAGCAAATGAGTATTTTCGCAACAAAATAGACGAATATCATTATAATAAAAATATCACGATATTCATAAAAAATTAAATTTATATATTTTCGTAGCAGTAGAGCTCCTTGTGAAAGAGTTCGCCCAGGGAAGTGTTGCCATCTCACCTATTTCTGCCGCCAAGCAGTAATGCGAGCATTACTGCGTTCCGAATTTGAAGGGTAAGGGTGCTGGTGAAATTACAGGCACATGGGTCTTATCAACTTATGTCTCACGATAACGAGCACAGTGGGAGTGACCCTCAGATCATTGCGATTTAAATGACGACGTGTTCGTCCCATCTCTTAACCTCGTAAGGCCCAGTGTACATTAAAATGTTCATAATATGTGAAGCATTAAATTTTTTAAATACTTATAATATGACATATATAATGTGAAAAATACTGTCCATATCCTTTTTTTATTGCCTGTCCCCTTTTATAAACGCCGATTGTGCATTTAAATGAACGAAAAATATCGTATACAAATGTAGTATATATATATATAAAATATATATATATAAGAATACATTGCACTACATTTAGTGCAATGTATTCTTAAACATTTAATATATATATATTTTACTAAATGCAATTGCACACTCTAATGTACATTTGGGATTTAGCGCTTCTCCCATTAAATTTTGCTGGGCCTTAGGAGGTTAATAATATTTTTTTAAAACATAACTGCTTGGCGGCAGATATAAGTAAGGTGGCAGTACTTCCCTACACGAAGTCACACACAATGAGTTATGATGTAGCAACGAGAACCAACAATAGACTAAAAAATGTCATAAAACAGAGACTTTTCAACTTATGTCTCAGTGTGACGGGCGCAGTGGCAGTGCCCTTTCAGCGGCACTGCAACTGTTACGGACAGACGCGCCGCTTACCACCAGGCGCACGACTTGTTCGTCCTGTCACTTAGTATCATAAAAAAGACAAACAAATAACGCTTGACTTTTTTAACATTTGTTCCCTGTCTTATGTGTACAGGCATCGGAGCGTCTGGAACTTGAGCTTTTGCATTGGCGCTCTGCCGAGGGCGGAGGCGCCGAGCCTTCAGACTCGGAAGGATCTGAAGCTGACGCGACAGCCGGCGCTGACAAATACAAGCGAAGATATGAACAAGCGCACCGGGAGCTGCAGTTGCTGAGAGCTCAGCTTAGGAGACAGCATGAAGATGACTTGGAACAGCTTGTTACAGTCAAGAAACAGCTTGAAAAGAAGGTAAGTTACTCATTCATATCCACTTGTTAAACCACGCCCTTCAAATGTTTAGACTCGTCACAGACAGGAACAGTTATGCTGACTTGACTGCCAACGTTCACTAGTTCGAGAGGCACTTGAAGAAGAAGAACTACTAGACCATAATTTACGACCTCAGTTACCCTAGAGTTCACAGTAATTTTAGGATGCTGTGATGGAAATTTTGTTGCCAGACAAATATAAACCAATAAAACTAATAATATAGGAAAATAGAATTTATGAGCAAGAAATAAATAAATAAACATAGAAAACCGTTTAGTACAGGAGTCAATGAGTACAGGGTTAAAAGCACGATAAAATAAATAAAATAAATAAAATAAGCTTAACATTTACATTTTAAATTAAATTTCATAGTAGCGGTAGAGCTCCTTGTGAAAGAGTTCGTCTAGATAAGTACTACCACCTTACTCATTTCTGCTGCCAAGCAGTAATGTGACCATTACTTTGCGATGTGACGGTTTTGAAGGGTAAGTGTGCTGGTGAAACTGGAGGCACATGGACTTGTCAACTTATGTCTCGGGGTAACGGGCGCAATGGCAGTACCACTCCGTTTTTTGCGATTTGAAGCTCTGAGTGGCAATTGCGCTGCAACGTTATGGACAGGCGTGTAGCTTACCACCACGCACAAAACTTGCTCGTCCCGTCACTTAATATTATTTAAAAAATGCTCAAAACTCTATCATTCTCGATGTGCTCTTGACGTACGGTGCTTGAGCAGTGCTGCAAGTGGGTATCCAACCTTAAAACAACTCACACAAGTTTAAGAATAAATGTGCTGGATACGACATCGAATGCATGGTAGTGACACCCACTTAATGTAGTTTGTTAAGATGTCTGGACCGCCACACGGCCAACATCATTAATTTAACCGTTCAACATTTCATAATAATTCCTAAAACTTTTTTTTGTGAGTAATAAATAAACATTTAAAAATAAATACTTTCAAAAAATGTCAAGGGCACAAACTACACTGGCATCTAAAGATTCGTTTTGACGCAAAACCATTGCCAAGTGTTACATTAGTTATATTACTATACTTTAGTTAAAGATTATACTTTGGGAGATCCGCCAAATTAACGTTATACATCGCACCGGCAACACAGATTACCCATGAGTATATACAACCTCAAATGGTATTGGTTAATTCCAAATAACAGTGTAAGTGTTGAAGTAATCACTATAGAAAAAATATATAATAAAATTGAGGATATATACGTTATGAAATCACGATTCTTAAAAATTTTCGCGACAGAAAAACAACACAAACTTACAAGAAAACCCCTATATTTAATAGGCACTTTACATATGCCAATGATATTTTTATCAACTGAACTAAATAGAACTCGGATAGTATACGATATAAGTTTTTCAAATGGCTTTAATTTCGTTTGTAAAAAAATACTTTCTCGACCCAAGCAAAATGATCCGTATGAGTACGGGAAAAATTTGAATTCACGCTGAGGTAGTCAAGGTATCTTAGTAGTTATTTGTATTTGTATTGTAGAATATTGTCATGAAGTATTATTTAATATTCGAGTTTAATGCCCTGAAATATTATTTAACATTCAAGACTCGACCACCGAAATTAGGTAGAAAAAACTAACCTGAAAATCACTCGTATAAGTTACGCTATTTGTGTACCGATTTTGAAGATTCTTTTTTTTTATTAAAAAGGGGGTACGACCGTAGTGATCCCATTCAAATTTGAAGAAACTATTTCACCTCTAAGTGTAGCAAATTAGGGAATGAATTCGGTTGATTTCAATAAAACTTGGCAAATAGATGTAATTCTACAAACTTTAAAGGTCGGTTTTTTGTTTATAAAAACAGTTGTAATTTGAAATACAACTAACAATCTGTTTCGGGCTTTGTACAAGTCCCATAACTGAGTCAACCGTGACCATGGGACTTGTAAAGGTCTCGAAACGTTGGTTTGTTGTGGTAAAGAAAAGAACAAATATACGCAATTTACACCCAATAAAAATAGTTTTATTTTTGGCTATGTATTTAAAGTTTTATAGTTACTTTAGAAGCAGCGTGTATAATGAAAATACACACAATATGTCTATTTTAAAACTCAGAAAATGTGTTTACTGTGAATGTGGAAGTCGTTTAGCTAATAATGTTTTTGCTAGAGTTTTTTTTCCTTTTACTGTTCACACATTTGTCGACTGTCAGCTGCTTATAAATATACGACATCAGTTGTTTTGTTACGCTAAAATAGAATTTGGCATTAAGAGGGAGCAGAGAAAAAATTCCTAATCTTCGATTTGATTTTAGAAAGGTATATCCACTTTAAAGTTAAAAATAAAATATTGTATGAGTAACTACACGGTATATTCAAGCATAGACATTAATCAGAAATATAAAACAATAATGTTTCCTCGATAGATAAAAATCACGAAATGACCTCTAATTTTCACAGTTTAACGATTTATCCTCGAAATTTTGCAGGTTATTAGGACAAAAATTACATAATTAATTATATTTATGCATGATCGACAACTGTCACTACGGATTTTTTTAATCCCTTTAGTTTTAGAGTTATTCCGCTAAAACGAATTTGGTACTTTTAATGCGCAAAATTCAATATCTCCTGTCGCATGTCACGCGAACTTCAGGCATATATTTGTTTCACAAATTTGGGCGGAGCCAACGTCAAAACTTTTTTGGCATGAGAGCTCTTAATTAATTCGATAGTTCGAGATAGAAATGCTTTAACAGCCAGAGAGTGTGCGATGGAATTGCATATTTTGATTCCGCCTTCCCCTTTCCATCATAGGGGGACTAGACGTGGGCTGGGGTTCCACCCCTATGTTGTGGATATTCTCAGGAATCGCATAAAGCGTTTCGCTTCCGCATTTATGCGAAGCGAGCGGCTAGGGAGTGGAATTCCCTGCCTGCAGACTTGTTCCCCGAACGCTATAACTTGGACCTTTTCAAGGCGAGAGTGCATAGGCATTATTGAGGTGTGCATGCTACATTCTCAACCTCATCGTCACTTTCCATCAGGTGAAATGGAGGTCAAATGCGCACTTATTTTTATATATAAAAAAAGAGTATTCTATTTATTATTCACCAAAATTAGTTTTTTTTACGTAAATCTACTTAGAGACATACCAATATAGTAAATATTTTGTTGTTTGGTTTTTGCGCCCTTTATACTACGAATTGTCAGATTGTTCTATTTTTGTTTTAGAATTAATGTTTCACTGATCATTTTATTTTAAAAAACAATGTCCTCAGCTAATGATTTAATAATAATAATAATAATAATAATAATAATTTATTTCATTAAAAGTTAAGGTACTGCTAAAATCAAAGTTTAAGAAAAAACCTATTATAACAATCACGCCTTTCTGTGAAAAACCTAATTGTGAGCCTTTCTCCTTGTGACTACAATCAACCATATGACAATTTTTTTTAATATATAATTAATCATAATATATAAAAATTCCACTTATTCAGTAATTCCGCATAGAATGTTATATTTTTAAGAAAAATCGACCGTACTATGGGAATATTTTTAAAGTTGCGCCTGAAACTGCATCCTTTAGTATCCCTTATTTTTTTCGAATGTCCAAACATTTTAAAAACACTACAGATGTATTAATTTGTCATATATAAAATCCCACTTGTTCAGTAATAAATGTTACGATTTTAACAAAAATCAACCATGTTATGTCATGCCATATCAACAGTGCAATTAAGATTGGAACCTTGATGAATAAATTGAAGTACAGCTTATATTTTTCCGAATGTTCAACAATTTTTAAACACAGTCCATGTGTGTTAATTGGGCACTATATACATATAAACCACATTTGTTCATAAATTCAGTATTTAATGTTAACAAAAATAAACCATATGTAAATATTTTAAGGTGTACCGAATATTGCATACTTACATTTTTTCAAATGTCCAAATATTTAAAAAAATACTCCGGTCATATCAGCCACAACTTGTTCTATTATTTAACTTTTTAACTACCTCCGTGGCCGAACGGTTACCATGCTGAACTGCCACGCAGAGGTCCCAGGTTCGATTCCCGGGCTGGGAGAAATATTTGTATGGCCTACATTTATTTCTCCCGTGAGTTTGGGTGTAATTTGTGGTTGTCTATGTGAGTGTCCATGGCACCCGCGACTCAGAGTTTCCCTAGTGCGGGGCTTTGTAGAGTGCATGTGTTATTATTATATAAAAAAAACCAGTACTTAGTCTGTGATTTTTTATCTTATGTAAGCTCGTGTTTATAGAACACTGGCCGAGCATATATGTATAGATCATCGAATGAGATTACGGTTTATCTGAAAAACATTCTCGAGATCATCCTTGATGATGTGCCGGGCCGATATACCATCTTATTATCTATCAGTTTGTTGTACTACGTACTCCTAAAGAAGTATGTTGCAAGTTTTGTAAGAACTATCTATTTGAAATTGTTGGATAACATTGAATTTGGTGTTTTCTCTTGTTGTGTTTATATTTTTGTGTTGAATTATTCCGACATAAAGGCTGAATATTGTAGACTGAGTGATTGAATATATACATAAATACAAACAACATTTACTGTAAATGTAGTAAATCGTGTGAAATAAGATTGGTTGGCCCCAATTTATACATATTAGGTGAGTTGTACGTATGATCATTTATAGTAAATGATATAAATAGTGATATATGTATATTGGGTCTAGTGAATTTTGTTCATATTAGTATCATTCTCTAAAATATCGTAAAATAAATATATAGGTAGTAAATGTTATCAGCAGAGATTTTTTTAAGGTAAAGTATATCATAGTGTTCATTGAAGTAACATGTATGTGGAGTGACTAATACCTCCCTTTAAGAAATCGGAATTATTGTATTTTATTCTTTAGATCAGTAGCTAGCAATTACTATGTTAATATATTTAGAAGAAAAGAAAAAATTGTAAGGTCAAAAACTTTTTGCTTTTTTCGGCATTAAAATTTTTCAAACATTATCCACTTTGTGATCGAAGTCTAAAGACGATTGATGTTTTTTTTTATATAAACATTCTGGTATATATGTGGCCAGTGCCTCATATGAACCTTATGAACATGGTTACCATAATTCCACCTTCTTTTGCGTTCCTCTAAATATATCCATGACTATATACATATTTTTCGTCAAACGCATATCCTCTACTCTGTAGAATTCAATACTCAATGAGCTCCAGTCGGTAATAAAACATTATAATGTCTCTATAAATAGTGCTACATGTTTGATATTTATTTAAATTGCAGTCTCTGCATTATAAATGTTTTACGCAATCTGCCAATCCACGCACATCCGTTATGTCGTAACTTGTTTTTTTATTTTTCTTATAATATCAAGTTTATTTAGTAACCGATCGTTTTATGTTCATTAATCATTTGTTTTAAATACTTACTTAGTTCAGTGACAATTCTTGTTGAATTTATGATTAATTCTAACGTAGGAAGTTAAAGGGTCATTTTCAGGTTCAGTTAACTAATTTCGCTGGCAATTTTTATTAATGTGTTCAAATGTAATATCGTGACATGTTAAATAACTAATAATAAAGATGCTATGGTTGAATATTAACTAATACTTCATGATAATATTCTAGAATATTTAAATAGTTAAAATTGGCATCAAAATTAAGGTAGAGAAAACTAACCTGAAAATTACGCTAAAACATGTTTAGTGCAGGCGCCATCTTTGAATTGTGATGAACAATGAAGTTAATAATGTTGAAATCAGGAACGATCGCGTAAAAAAATAAAATTTTGTCAAGCAAAAATTTATTCTTACTTATGACCTTTAAGAGCGCTGTACAATTTGCTATACAGTATAAATAAATTTGCAGTATAAAATAATATAAATTTTGTTGTGGGTCATTTTAAGTTTAGTGTTCTGTACTTTTTTTCTGTACTAATTTTTATCATTAGGGTATTCTAGTATATTAACGTGAAATATTAAACGATACTTTTATTCATACAAAATTGCCACCGAATTTAGAAAGAGAAAATGACCCTTGTTTGTTTGTCTCGTTCGAGAAAGCAATTTTAATCGATTAATTATATTCATTAAATTCTAGGATATTTCAAAAGTGTAAGTTGAATTGAAACCATACCTTAATTAGACAGTTGTAAGAGTGAAAATGCCTTAATTGTTTTATTACAGTGTCATGTGAGTTCAGTGTTATCCAACAAAGTTATGTTGACAGTGAATATTTTTATTTGTCGAAAACTTAATTAAGTCACTATGGAAGACAGTGATACTAAAACTATGGTGGACAATACTCCAGTGGACGTATTGGACAGTTTAAAAATCTTGGAAATTAATGTCCAAGAGAATACGGAACAGATGAAAGTGAAAGATAGGATTCAGGCGTTTGAAAGGAATTTGTCGGAAATTGAAAACAGCGTTGAAGAAATTGGCACAGATTTGGTTGATGCGGTAAGAGGCATTTAAACTTTTTTCTATGATACCTAGTGGGGAATACGTTAAACGACACGCTTAGATCATAACAGTTGCAGAGCCACTCAGAGCTTTAAATCCAAAAGATCTGATTGGCACTGCCATTGCACCCGTCACCCTGAGACATAAGGTGACAAGTCCATAGTGCCTGTAATTTCACCAACACCCTTACCAAGTATTTATGTGATCTGTGATCTTTACCCTTCAAGACCGGAACGTAGTAATGGCCACATGACTTCTTGGCGGCAGAAATATGTAAGGTGGCCGTACGTCCCCGCACGACTTCTTTCACAGGACTCAGTGTGTTTTAAGAGTTGATGTGAATCGATCATTATTATGATTTGACCAGAGACAAAAAAGTTTTGCATGCTCACTTGTTGAAACAATTTTAGCAAGTAGGTTTTTTTTTAAATTTGAACGAGCAACAAAAAATTTTGTTTCTCCATAGAAAATGTGCCTTTTGTAAATCAAACAATTGCCTAAATCAAAAAGTCTTAATTAGTATGGGTGTAACAATTATGTTAACACCCAGTCTGTAAAAACCACATTTAAAAAAACATTTAGAAAAAACCTAACATTTACAGTCTTCTAAAACCAATTTCTCTTATCAACATTTACAATTACGCTAATTCCAACAATATTTATGAGTTCAATGCACCGATTGGTAAACAAATAAATAGCGTGTTGTAATTTAAAACTTATTATTTGTTTGATTATAAATTTGTTTGGCGTACTCCCAAATGATACTCTTATCAACAGATGGCGAAAGCCCGTGTGTGACATTATTGTGTCTAATCGATGACATAGAGTAGTGAAATCAGTTAGTCGACTCTGTTCTAAATAATTTTATTATTTTTACACTTCTGTACTCAGAATATACAACATTTTGTTGTGGATAGGTCACAGAGCTTTCCATTGGTTAAAATAAAGACAATCAAGTGACCACATTTGCGTGATATACAATTCGTTTTTCAATTTATACAATGTTTCCGATAATAAGGTGTGTTTGAAATAGTCCTCTGTTCTAGACAGTTATCGATGTATGCGAGTTGTGAATGATTCAGTCAAAAGGACACCAAACTTGACACTTTGAACCGTTGTTATCGCAAGTGTGGCACAGAATTAAATTTAAATCTTAAATGTCAACTATTGGCGAGCTCCGGTCCTGTACATTGATATGAGTAAGTATTGTAGAACAACGATGAAGATACGATGAAGGTAATAAAGATTAAATTCTATTGCACTGATTCGCATTTGAAACAAACACAATGAAACAAAACACAAATCAAAAACAATTTGAAACAAGCATTTGAAAGTACTCTATTGTTTTTCTGAAATCTACTTAACGTTCAGTGCCGGCTTTACCCATGGTGCACAGCATATGGCTCACACGGGCGCTGAACCGCCACTGGCGACACCTCCAAAGAGCCACGAACGAGCTACTGCTTCCCAACATTGTTTATAATTAATTGAGACTATCTGCGCTAAAGTGGTGTAACCCCCATTAATAATTTTTTTTTTGTTTACTTATAATGTTACTTTAAATGTACATATTTAATTTATATTTGGATGCTATTTTCATGTATAAAAATAGCTAATTTTCTTTAGTAGTCATGAGAATAGCCTCCAAATTTAAACTAATCATGTACTTTAGTATCACTTGGATGCTGATAAGTAATAATGTGTTAACCAACATGAGCATAATTTTGAGAAAATGGCACCTAAAGATTTCGTGGTTATGGCTAATGGATTTATGTCAACTGTGTTTACCATTTTCTCTTATTTAGAGGTTTCAAATCACTTACTTTATGTTTGTAAAATGTAGACGAGACGACAAGCTACAATTTGCCATTAATATTTCCATTTTCGAGTTTTAGCGGGTTAACACGTTATTGCTTATCAGCATCCACTTAAAGTAATATCGTAGAAAAAAAATTGATACGGATTACACCTTTTTTGGGCTGATAGCCTCAATTGCACCATTTGCACCCGAATTTCCGATCACTGGGAAAAATCTCCCTAAGTACCTATTAATATTTTGGTCACGTGCCACATGGCCTAGTGCCGACACTGGTAAATACAGTTTAATTGTACGCAATGTTCACTGCCTCTTATAATAATACATAAAAGTAACAAGGGCAAGTAATTGACAGCGTTACTGTGTAAAAATTATCAATCGCAACTTGCCTATTATAATTATTAACTGTCAGCGAATGAGTAAACAAGAATTTTAAATTTATATGACACTAATTATCATTGTTGGTTTTATCAAAGTTAAACCAGAGACAGTATGTTATTTAATGGAACATTAGACATAATGGTCGTTTGTGCAATTCGGCATATATTTAACATGTTTTGTAAGTTATTCTATTATAACTGTTTGTGTCCCTTATAAATAAAAAAGGGAAAGAATAAAGAAGAAATCACAGATGTGTATTGATAAGGCGAAATATGTATATCAGGATCGTAGCAAGTGGCAATCACACGTCAAACTGCAATGTGAAGGAAAGAGATAGTTGTCTTTCTCCGTCGGTCGCATTGCTTGCAATATTTAATCTATAACTTCATTGATTACATTAAAGTTGAATGTATTGTAATATAAATGAAAAGAATTATTAATTATAGGAAAGGTGAGCATAAGGTGACTTATCTCTAGTATATCTTTTCCGTCCAACCCAAGGCAGTGAGAGCGAAAGTAATAAGCGGGCAGCTGCGTGCAAGAGAGAAACATTAAATTTGACATATTCAACATGTAATATTTAGTTGAATATCATGATGTTGTTAGTACCATAATATTCACATATTTTTTTGTGAAAAATCCCTTTATAGTCATAATAGTTAAATTGTATTAAGTAGCCAAACTGAGGTCAGTGATTAGTCTATGTCCATAGGCTGATTTTTAAATGTTTGTGAGTTAGTGTTCGCCCGGCTCTCTCAGCTAGAAAACGCTAATCTTGTTCAAATAGAATGTTACAGTGCTGCAGTTATAAATACATTCAGAAACTTAGTGTCGTTTCCGGTGTCAAGTTGTGAAAATTAAAAAAAAGGATTTTATTGCGGCTACAGCACTACAGTGTTCGATTATAGCCAAAAAATATACACTATCTAAAAAGTAAGGTAGTTGAAATAATAATTTTTGTATGAATACATATTGACCCTTTGGTAGATTCTAAACACTGCTTCAAAACAAACGTTAAATTAAAACTGTGAAACGATTAGCTGTACTCCGATATCATTTGGTCATTTGCACAATATATTCAAGGTTCGCAATCTTATAAAGTGGTAGTATGACGTTATAATATAACGTATATTATATTTATATATTAAATACGTAATAGTGTTGTGTATATAACGTTTAATGTATTATATGTATGTATTATTATGTTTTTTTTATAATATCAAGTGACGGGACGAACAAGTCGTGCGCCTGATGGCAAGCTACACGCCAGTCCATAACAGTTGCAGTGCCACTCAGAGCTTAAAATCACAAAGATTTGAGGGGCACAGCCACTGCGCCCGTCACCCTGAGACATAAGTTGACAAGTCCCATGTGCCTGTAATTTCACGAGTACCCTTGCCCTTCTAAACCGGAGCGCAGTAATGCTAACACTACCACTTTCTCGTATTGTTTGTCGTTTATCAGAGACAGAGTTATTTAATTTAAATTTATTCATTCCTACTTTTGTTTTTATTCTTAATATTATACGTCCATTATCAGTTATTATTTTCGTTGATAACTGCAATTGGCCCATCCAAAAAGTTTTAAACTTATGTTAAGGTTAGAATTGTATTAAATATGGCTGTTTCTATCCTAAATAAAAAAATAATAAAAATTGTGGAGTCAGCCGTGACCATTAGAGCCTTAAAGAACCCAAAATGTAATTTTGTGTAAAAAAACAAATATACGCAGTATAGATAAAAAAAAACAGTTTCGTTTCCAATATATAGCAATCGCAAAATACAGAACTCGAGTAAAATTACACCATACTTTTTTTTATAATAAATATAATAACGCATACACTCAACATAGCCCCGCACTAGGAAAACCCTGTGCCGCGGGTGCCATGGACACACATAGACAACCACTAATTACACCCAAACTCACGAGAGAAATAAATATAGGCTATATAAATATTTCTCCCGGCCCGGGAATCAGTTTATTTACTAGCGTTTAAATTTGCAACCAAGAAGTGGTTATTTTTGTAAGAGTCTAACCGGTACATAAAATTACTTAACATTTTCTGAAACAAATGGTGACAAATTTTATATACAATAAATTTCAAGTATTTTGGAACTTGGATTTTTAAGACTACATTTAGGATATAAGGTTAGTACTTCAAGTGACGTAATAATAAAATTCTATTGTTGCCGTAAAGCACATATAAGTACGTATATGTATGTACAAATATAGTGGTACATTATATTCAATGTCAAGCCTTTGTTTCATAACTTCATATAGTCAAGCCAAATTATTCTTTAAATTGCCTCGTTTAACCATTTTTGGACGTTTGTCGTGTGCCCATTTACTAAAAGGAGATTTTCAAGAATTTACCGGTCTCGCGGTCTGACATGGATATATTTCCTTCTGTTCACGTGTTGAAGTGTAATAAGGGTACTGGAATAAGACTTAATAATATATAATATATTATACAGGTATAAATTATAGTCTTTTAGTTAAATAATTTTTTTTTGACATGACATTTAATGACAACCTTTGACTACATAGTTCATTATAAAGCCAATAGATGCTGCTTCAAAATAATTAATGCGTTTAAGTCTTTTATAAAATAGTTAAATGTGGCGATATATTATATACTCCCGGACACACATTGCATTTTCAATATTAAATGCCCTGGCTTAAACAATGCTTGATTGATCAAGAACTATTTGCAAACTATAAGC
>NW_020653575.1:1235270-1304838 GCF_003589595.1 Hyposmocoma kahamanoa | reverse complement strand
AACGATAATTATATTTTTATATTCTTGCCCTTTAAGGATAAAAATGCAAGGTTCGAATTATGTGTCCGGGAGTGTTCATAGCACTGTCCCTAATTTAGTATGCAAACAAAAACAAACATGCCCAAAACTGGCTGTCCTTTTTGTCCCATAATTTATATGCGCAATTGAAAGGGAGACAAAAAGTGTTATCACTACACAATATTGTTATCGCTGCGACCGTGCACAGATTCACTAACACTAACTCGGCGTTTCTGCCCACATCTGCCCACAATTTTGGGCAGAAACGCCGAATACGGAATTTGGTTAATGCCATACTTATTACAAATATCGATGTAATTTTTTTTTTACACGAAAAGGAGGCATCTCCATACAATGTCTACTCACCTTGCAATCCTGTGGATTTTCATTACTATGGATTCGATTTCTATGAAGATAGGTTGAAATGCATACTATCTAATGATTTTTTGTATCGATTTTCAAGTGATTCGATTCAGTGGAAAGGCAAATCGAATCGTCCAGAGAATAAAGCAATAAACATTTTGTAGTAGTATTACTAAATTTAAACAAAACTCGATTTACAACAAATATTTATAGATTTTCATTTAACAAATATTGCGTTGTAAATAGTTTTTGCCCTCCATTTCGGGCAGTTTAACCGATTTAACAATACATCATGTGTCATTCACATCAGCTCGTCATCTGTACCTTAAAAACATTTTTAATCACAACAAATCCTAAGGTTCCAATGAGCGCGCGACTTCGTCGTCCTATCGTCGTCGTATATGTATATTGTATACGTATGCATATATTCATATCAGTTTTTAAGATGGAAGTCTCTCGTTATATTTGTCTTTTTCTCGCACATTAAAATTACAGATACTGTTCTTATTAAACGCTCTGAATTCGCTATACAGGTACAAGACGCATACGAGGAGGTGGAGGAGCAACGCGCGGTGGCGGCGCAGTGGAAGCGCAAACTGCAGAAACTCACCAACGACATGGCCGATTTGAGATCACTACTTGATGAACAGGTAACACTTTGTTACGGTTTAGTTACAGGGTACGAATTTATTATGTAATATTTTTCATTGCGTAACGAAAACATTCCAACAATATATAAGGATTAAATTGCAAGGCTTTACATTGAAAATTTTTTTTTTTTGAAGCATCCTACTAGAAGCCTGGAATGTAATTAGAAGTTGAAACATCAAAATGTTTTACAAAAATAACGTTTTATTAAACAATGTTAAAAAACAGTCTTAAATTATTTAACATGTTGATGTTTTTGTCAAATGATCAGATATTTTTATCACTCAATAACCTTACTTAGAAAATCCCCTAAACATTCCTGACACAAAACATTTCACAACTTCGTCATTTTCTTACAGACATGCCGTAATAACTTATTAGAGAAGCGCCAGCGCAAGTTCGACGCAGAGTTACATGGAGCTCAGGAGGAACTGAAGCGTGAGCGAACTGCCAAAGAACGGCTTTCTCGCGAAAGAGACCAGGCTCATGCTGAAAAATATGCCATCGAACAAAGTCTTTCTGTAAGTAATGTAGGCAGTGAGTAAAATGTTTAACATGCCTGTCTCCTACTAAAGAAAGCAGAGATCATGAACCTTCTAGTAGTATAAATCTCTTCATACTTGCAGATTCATTTTTAGTATGTAACTAAGAAAGTTTAAACTGGCTTTATTTTAAGGCCATTCCCAATCTGATCGAGATTACAGTACAGTGCTTATATTTTCTCAATGTTCCTCGGCTATTATCGGATTTCCGATTGCTCGCGAGTATTAATTTCCAAGCCCATTTATTATTAAATTTTAAATCTATAATAATTTTAATTTTGAACAACGTACTTTATTGTTGTTTTGATTACCATGTGAACTATATACAGCTGTAAAACTATTTCCCTATTTTTAATAATATTTACTCCGTGTCAATAAGCAAGCAACAAAAATGTAAAGTATATAAAGTGTGTTTTTTTTATATAACTAATAATGAATATTTTTCCGATTATTAATCATTTCAATTCAGTTCGTATCTGAACTTATTTCTTCATCTGACATAGCTATGTTAGTGTGTAGTAGATCGAACAGGTATTTACTATAAAATTGTATTTAATATAATAGTAAATAATAAAAATGATAATTATTATAATAAATAAAAAATAATAGCCACTCTGTATACTTCCAAATCGACTGAAAGCGTCCGATCTTTACCAAAGGCGAATGGCAACTAAATAAAACCCAACGACAGCTGAAACACGAAGTTTGCCGAAGGACATTGAAAAAATAGAAGCTCTGTACATCGACGTCTATCAAACGTTGCCATAGAGATCATAAAGTTTTTAACGTTGGAAGTAAATTTGTAAACAGGAGGCCCGTCTCGAGCTAGAGCTCAAAGAAGAACGCCTGGCTGCAGCGACGCGCGAACTGGAGGAACGCGGCGGCGGCGGCGACGAGGTGACGGCGCTGCGAAGAGCCAAGACAGAGCTTGAGAGGCGGGTCAGGGACCAGGAAGAGGAACTTGACGATCTTGCTGGACAGATACAGGTGAGAAAACCCACAAAAGTAAGAATTGTCGTTAGGTTACTTCGTATTGTGGCCAACAGAGGCGCTGTACAAAGTTGTCACATATTTGACGCGGTCTAGCAACAACTGTCCGTCCCTAATTATTGATAATTTAAAATACTATTTCCATTTTCTGTTTAACGTAATAGATTTTTTGTTTTAAGAAATGAAAGTAAACCTTACCGATGTAATGTGGTCGACTTTTTTTGGAGAGCGTTAACAGGCGTTAATCGTTCGTCCTCACCGGCTTTCAGCCAATGCTGTTATAATATTAATCATTTCCATAAGTCCCTGTTGAAAATTTGGACTTGTAAAACCAGGGAAAATTTTTGTATTTTTAAATTTTTTTTAAACAAAAATGCAAACTTGCTCGAAATATTGTATCCGGGAGTGTATATTATTTGTTCTTCTTTACATGATTGGCTTATATGCTGTCGTCGCTTGATCATATGGACTTTTTTAAACTATTGTTTCTATTCTCAGTTGCTGGAGAGCTCAAAACTGCGCCTCGAAATGCTATTGGAGCAACAACGCAAGGAGGCTCGTCTTGAAGCCGCCGCCAGAGATGACGAGATGGAGGAAACCAGAGCCAATGCTTCTAAGAAACTGAAAAGTGAGTCGTTTTCAACAATGTCCAGAATTTTTTTTTTACCATTTGGTCGTTAATATTTTTAAATAAATAAACTACTGTAATATGACCTAATATAAGTTGGAAAAAAAATCGATTAATAAAAATGGGATTAAAAGTTTTTAATTTTGAACTAAAGTACTAACGTCGAACAACAACGAAACATCGCATAAATAAAATAATATTCATTTTGTTATAATTGTTAATACAAAGATCGAACACTTAGAAAAAAATCCTGCGATCCGAGCTGACGTCTGAAGCCACGGAACGAACCAGCGAACTTCACGATTCTATGTGCTTGTTGTCGGATCGTTGTATTTGGTTTTTTAACGACTTTTTTAGCCGTAGTGCCATCTATGACAAATCTATGAAAGTATTTCGCCACCCAGTTAGCTAACTTTGCAGCTACCAGCCCTGGCTAGAGATGTCGTTCTTAACTGTATTCGACACTTTTTACTTCCTAGGGTAGGTTAAGGTTAAAGGATATACTTTACTCCCTCTACGTTAGGCTATATTGACGTACTTTTAGAGCATGAGAAGTGAAATAGCAGATTGTACAACAAGTGCATAAAATGCGTCATTTTAACCGAGACGCTTATATCCACCCGAGCCGCAGGCAAGAGTGGATACTTAAGTTGAAGATAAGATAAGAAGATTTAATGTGATGTTTTTTTATGCACTAGAGCATATAATCCTATTTTATGCACTACAGCATAAAATCCTATTTTATGCACTACAGCATATAATCCTATTTCATGCAGCTACACCCAGCATAAATACGAACTTTAAGAGCATGAGAAGTGAAAAATTATTTTTTTCTTACAGTTTTGGAAAGTCAACTGGAAAGCGAGCACGCCGAGCGCTCGCTGCTGCTGCGCGAACGGCACGAGCTTGAGAGACGCCTCGCCGCGTTGGAGGAAACCGCCAGGGCTGAGAACCACGACACGCAACAGCTGGTCACACGCCTCAAGAGGTATCTGTTGCTCCCAAGATGTTACATCGTATAATTAAGTTTTATTGAATGTCAGAATGTCTCACCACCATGATATTCAATTATTTTTTGTGAAGTTATTCCACTAGTTTGATTTTTAAACGAAGATCGAATACTAACAAAAAATTTCACTCAGATCCGGTTGGAATCGAACCAACGTCTCCCAGCCAATCGCGCCAGACGCTATGCCAACTAATCTTATTTTAAACAGTTTGGCAGTGTTGGAAAAATTCTTTCTTTATAAAGTTATTTGAAAATTTTTAATTCAAAAAAAGAATAATGTGCCTGACAACCATATCTATTTTTGGTCTCAAACTAAGGAATTCCCTGTATTATGAGTACCAGAGGAACGGAATTTTACCCCGGGGCACTACCCAGAAGAACGGTGACCATGCTTGGCTGACACACAGAGGTCCTGGATTCGATTCCCGTACCGGGAAAAATATTTGTACGGCGTACATTTATTTCTTTCGTGAGTTTAGGTGTAGCTTGTGGTGTCTATGTGTGTGTCCATGGCACCTGCGATACATGGTCACCTTAGTGCGGGCCTTAGAGTGCGTGCGTTATTATTTAGATACAGATTAGGCTCCTGTCTCTCACAACGATATGCTAATCGTACCGTTAAGTTCTGTTCCATTACTATGAAAAAAATATTATGAGAGAAAATAAACAAATATTTTATTTTTATTATTATTTGAAAAAGAAAAAACCATTTCCAAAATTAGTCGTACCAGGAATTGACCCCGAGACCTCCTCAGCCATCGCCTGTAGTGTAAACTGTTAGGCCACCGAGGTCATCGAACAAACACCTGCATATCTGTCATTACAATAACTTGCTATTTCTTTTCAGGGATCTGAAGAGATACCGTGCCCTGTTACGCGACGCGCAAACCATGCTCGAACAGAAGGAGAAGGAAGGCGGTGGCAAGGCACAGATCAGACAACTTAAAAATCAAGTAACTACATATTTTCATTACTCAACAGAAAATAAAAAAGGTGTTACATACAGACATGACAAAACTATAAAGGACTCTTAGTTGGACTACTTTTCTTTTTCAGATGTAAATAATTACATTAAAATTTATTTTATTGAATTATTATTTTTTTGTTGTGTTAATATTGTCTACATGTATTTATTAGTATTTATTATGTAGTGTATTTATGAACATATTCTTCGGTTGCACCTCTTTTGCGTATCCCAATTTTCTAGCAATAAGGTCGCCTGTTGCACAATAACTTATTATTTTTTTACTAAGGGTCTATTGTTGTTCTGTGTTTATATGCAACGAAAAATATTATATTCATTTCATTATCGAATAATCAGGTATTTAATATTTACCGATACAAAGATCGCCAGATTTATGACGCGAATGTGGATGAAAGGGTTTTAAGAGGATGTCCCAGAAGGACTTACATTGACCAGATCAGTGATGTTCTCAGAAAAGCTGGGGTCCGAAGTGACAAGAATAAAAGAAGTTGTATGAAAAGGGTAGTTGATGTACTTGAGGCTCAAAAGTTGTATCACGATAGAGTAAGGTGCCGTTCCGTGGACTTTGCCTGCCTCGCCTGTCGGACTAGGGCCTGAGCTTATGTATGTACAAAGATCGTACAAATTGCAAAAAAATCCCTTCAATCCGATTGGACTCGAACCAGTATCTGTTGCCTCAACGTGGCTACCGCTCTTACCAGAGCTACGAATCGAGCCATCTGATGTGCTTATTGTGCGGACCTTTGTATTGTATTTAAACGGATTTTTTGCTGGATGTTAATAAGCAAAATTTTATAAATTACTTTGTGCATCAACAAAATCCACAAAATCAATTTGTGTTTGAAGGTGGAAGACCTAGAGTTAGCAGTGCGAGCAGCAGTGAAAGCGAAGCAAACCGCCGAGTCCGAAGCAGCCGAAGCAACAGCCGCTCTGGAAGAAGCAACTAGAGCCAGAAACGACGCGGCTGACAGAGCCTTGATGGCAACTAGAGAGGCCGCTGCTGCGCGGGCGCAGCTTGACGACGCCGAGGAGGAAGCTGCTGAGGTTTGTATTATTTAATAAATAATTGTTGCAGAGTGACAGATAGGAAGTAAAGAGCATCGAGTGCTTAGGTTTTCGCGATTGTTACACATAGGAAGTGAAACTCTAGTATTATTTAAATCGCGTTTAAATATTCGTTTTTTTTTTCAAACAAACCAACGTTTATTTTTTTATGATAGCAAGTGACGAGACGAATAAGTCGTGCGCCTGATGGTAAGCGACACACCTGTCCCTAACAGTTGCAGTGCCACTCAGAGCTTGAAATCACAAAGGACTAAGGGGCACTGCCAGTGCGCCTGTCAACTTGAGACATAGGTTAATAAGTCTCGTATGCTTGTAATTTCACCAGCTGATGAAATGATAAAGTCATCGACCAGTTATGTTTAATATTAATGCAAACCATCCAATTTTTCACTATACTTACAAAAGTTATTAATTAATTAATTTGTTTTTAAATTTTCCATACAAACATTCCAATTAAAACTACTACTGTAAAACATACAAATTATTTTAAAGATACCTAATTTTATGTAATTATTTTTAAATTTTTAATAAACTTGCTTTAATTATTGTAATGCAATTCACCAGACTTAGTAATTTTTATTTAGCTATAAGAATGAATAATGTCAGTACAGAGTACTAAAAAAACCGACCTCAAAAGTCGTTCATCCGTTAGTTTGTCACCCTTAGAGGTGGAATATTTTGAGAGGTGGACCACTACTGAGGTACCACCCTCTTTCCATCCAACAAAAAAAGAATCATCAAAATCGTTTCACAAATGGTACAAAAAACACACAGTCGAATTGAGAACCTCCTCCTTTTTTTGAAGTCGGTTAAAAAGGACCGCTTTGAATGTTAGCTGGTTCAAATATCCGGACCATAACACTGGCAGCATATCCGCGCTGAATGGCCAACGACATTTGTTCTACCAAGTAACATCCAGAGCATGGATCACAGCCTCATTATTGTAATTGGTGTGTCAGTTACATCGAGTACATAACCAGAAATAGAGACGAAATGTCATTTAATTTGTTTAAAAACTATTTTGCCAAATTATTACGGTAACTGCGCTCCGATTGGCCAGCCAGAATTCGAAACAATTGACGCGTGTCGACAATACGACCAGTTTAACTTGAGCTTTGCTATAATGGACGAAAATTGAAAAATTACGTATTTAATATTTAATTACCGATGAAATGTGATATCGTTTGTTTTGTAATTAGATGTTTTGCTGTTTTTCCCAGGAACAGTCCCCATTATTAGAGATATTATCTTTATTACAATAAATACAGAATATTTTTGGAATATACGGAGATGTACACAGGTTAGTTGTTGGCGCTGTACAATTTCAGTTTTCTAATTTGTGATTTCATCGCAAACGAGAGTTGATATTTAAAAGTGATATAATGTCCATTCACCTGACGAGTTGCCCTTGGGATGGATGGCCCTTATTTCGTCTCTATTTCTGGTTATATACTGGATGGTTAATAGCAAAAAAATAAATTAAAAATAAATAAATAACTCGACAATTACTGTACTTACTATTGTTGATGTTTCGTTTTTGTGTTTATTAGCGGTCGGTAAATATGATCATATCATATGATTTAGATAGTTGTTTAGTGGAAAATGTATTTCCTCCACAGTTACTGAAGAAATATCGCGCAAGCACAAGTTCCCTATGCGCGGCCCAGGCAGAAGCTCGCGAGGCGGCTTCCCGAGCTGATGCTGCACTCGAAGAGGCACGCGCAGCCAAGGACAAACTGGCCGAGCTCACGGCCAGACTGGCGCACGCTGAAGCAGGTCACTCGCAGGGACACGCCGAGGCCGAACGCAGATTGGAGCTGCGCAATAAGGTAAAACTGCCTCCGTGGCCGAACGGTTACCCTGCCACTGCCACGCAGAGGTCCCAGGTTCGATTCCCGGGCCGGAAGAAATATTTGTATGGCCTACATTTATTTGACTCATGATAAACTCATAGTTGTAATTGGTGGTTGTCTATGTGTGTGTCCATGGCACCCGCGACACAGGGTTTCCCTATTGCTGGGCTATGTTGAGCGTGTGCGTTATTATTATTATTATAAATAAATCACTCTTTTTAATTTTTGTTATGGTGGTAAGCGACACGCCTGTCCATGACAATTGCAGTGCCTCCCAGAGCTTTAAATCACAAAGATCTGAGGGGCACTTTTACTGCGCCCGTCACCCTGAGACAACAAGTTGACAAGTCCCATGTGCCTGTAATTTCACCAACACCCTTACCCTTCAAAACCGGAACGCAATAATATGAGCATTACTGCTTGGCGGCAGAGATAGGTAAGGTCGCAGTACTTCCCTGAACGAATTCTTTCAGGAGCTCTACTGTTACTAAAATTCAACTACATATTATATAGACGATTTAATATACTGCACTATATTGTCGTCTTAGGATGAAATTTATAAATAGAACTTAACTTCGACTAAGCAAAGATTGCGAGCTAAGCGCCGTAAGTTTAAGCAAGAAATTAAATCAAACTTTGGGTTTCCTTTTTATTTGTAAGTCAATGGTTTCCTTCATAATATTCTCAATCGAAAAAAAAAACTACTGCCTGCTAATCAGAATCAGTGTGGCAAGTTATTTTTTCTTTTAGTTGAGTAGTTAGACATTGGATACGTATTTTCAGGAACTGGAATCCAGTCTAGAACTAGAGGCGACAGCGCGTGCCCGCCTCGAAGGGCAACTATCGCGATTGCGCGAAGCCCATGAACAGCTGGCGTCGGAGCTGGCCACTGCCAGGCAGAAGGAGCAACATGCAGCAGACGAGCTCAGGAAGCTAACGCGACAGCTCAGGTATACTGCCCTTATCAATTATTTGTCATTTCATAGGTTTCTCACAGACAAGTAAGCAGTTAAAACCGAACCATATATAATGTAATGTACTTCGTTTGTTTTGTTATATTGTAAAAATTATTTGCATGCAACCTCTCTTAATTGAACTAAATGAAATATAGTATATTGTAATGCCCTAACAGGGTTCATCAACCTACAGTCACTGTGATATTTTTTAAGATCAATTTACAATAGTTGTACACACGCCAGCACATCAAGCTACATATTGACGTATCTTGTTCCGTTGCACTGGAGGCGATTTTGGAACAAAAATGTGTAGTCTGATGTGCCGCTGCCCGTACATGTATAGCAATAAATAAATTATTTAATTGAAAAAATAAATGGCACCCTTCATGAAAGAATGACGTAAGTGGAGTTACGCCAAACATGTTTATTGCTCCATTAGATACAGAAAATATAACCTACATCCGCTCCAGTTTTTAAACTCTATCTACAATATTAGTCGATAGAGTTACAAGAATTGGAGAGGATGTGGGTTATATTTTTCTGTATCTAATGGAGCAATAAACGTTTGTGACTCAACTCCACTTATGCCATTCTTCCATGAGGGGTGCGAATAAAAATAAAGATCTGCAACAAGCACATAGATAAATTGAAAAGGTCTGCTAACGCCTTCCGTAGCTCAGTTCGGAGAGCGATAGCCCCAGCTACGAGCTACGGAACGAACCAGCAGACCTTACGAATTTATCTGTGCTTGTTGTAGATCTTTTTTTTAACCAACATCAAAAAAAGGAGGAGTTTCTCAATTCGACTGTATGTTTTTTTGTATGTATGTTACGCGATATTTTTTTTGTTGGAAAGAGGGTACCTCAGAAGTGGTCCCATTTAAATTTGAAGAAAATATTCCACCTCTAAGAATGGCAAACTAGGGAATGAATTTTCCCGGTTTCACGCCACTTCCGGTAACCGATTTGAATAAAACTTGGCAAATGGATGTAATTCCGTGAGTTTTTGAGGTCGGTTTTTTTTATAAAAAACGTATTATATTAACATACAAAATGTCTTTCCACAGAGAACTAAAAGAAGAGAACTCCAATCTAAACGCGAAGCTTAACGAGGCGAGTCGCGCGAAATGTGCAGCAGAGGCAGCTGCAGCCGCTGCGGCGTCGGAGGCAGCGGCCGCGAGAGACGAGGCACGGCTGGCCGCACGTCGCGCCACGGCGCTGCAGGAAGCCATTGCTGGAGACCTGTCTAGCCCGGGAGACTCAAGGGATACCGATAGGTAAGTTCAACATGTTAGTGATTATCGAGTCCTTAGGTTTTCGCGATTGTTACACATAGGAAATGAAACTATTTTTTCAGATTCAAATGGCGTACATTTGTTTTTTCAAACAAACCAACGTTTCGGGCCCTTTACGGGTCCCATGATCACGGTTGACTGACGTGGTAAAATCCACCACCAGTTATGTCTAATATTAATGCAAACCATCATCTTTTGCCACTATAGTTACAAAAGTTATTAATTAAATACCTTTTTTTACGCTATTTACGCGAAATCTGTTTTGCAAGTTATTTTATTTTTATGTTAAAATATATTTTAATTAATAATTTGATATTTGCGTTGCAGCGACAATGACAGCTACAGCTCGGACGAGTCGATCGGTACATTTTTGGCTAATCACAAGTTGAGCCCGTCGGTCCCCTCGCGTGCCTCTATGAACCTCGATTCTCAGAAGTAAGTACTATTATAGAGTATTAATTAGATAATATAGACAAGGATTTGTTATAATATTCCACGGAATTAAATGTCAATGTCATTCTTGACAACCCAAATAAAGAATTTTCTGAGAAAAACTTCTGTTTTATAGCCATCAAAATTCTTGATCTGGGTTGCACCTGATTACAAATTAAAACTAACCAATCTTAATTATTAATAAATAAATATTAGACAACATCACATACTTTGCTCTGATCTCAAAGTAAGACACTACAGCACTTGTTTTTTGGAAATCGGAAACAACGTAAGTACAATAAACACCCAGACCCGACACAACACAGAAAAGTTCGTTTTTGTTTACATTGCCCCGGCTGGGGATCGAACCCGGAACCTCATTATTGGCGATGCTCTGAAAACGGGTGTTTTGCACACCACTCGACCACGGAGGTCGTCGGTTAATACAAAGATCGAACATAAAGAAAAATTGCTTCCATCTGACTCAAACCTGCGTCTGCATGCCAAACTAGAGTCACCGCTGTACCAACTGAGCTATGCTATAGATCGATTCAGCAGACCTTACGAAGTATTTACAGATTTTTTGTATTTTTTTTACTTTTATCGCTGTAAGCTAAACTTCGGTAACTCAAACTACCTAAATATTCTAGAGGCTTACACATTATAGCGGGCCGCACTGCACCACATCGTATAATAATCTTCTTAAATCACTTTTGTACATTGTATGTATAAAATATAGATATATCTACAATGTCTTTTATAATCATTACATCTGTCTGTCTGATCACGATAAACTCAAAAACTACATGGCCTGAGGGCTAGGGAGGGGCCACACTAAGCGTACTGTCAGATAGAAGGAATTTTTCTTTATCTTTGTGTTAATAATGTATAATAAACTAAGATATATGTATAGATATGTATAATAAAAAAGTAATTTCATAAAAAATAAGTGAACATCCTGACATTCAATAAAAATCAATAAACAACCATATTTTCTAGTTTAGTTATTATTAGTCTGTCAGTCTACTTCATGGGACAATTAGTTGCCCTGCCCTGTCTGCCGTCTACTAACTAAAAAGTGACAAATAGTTAAATAACCCTTTTAAATAGCAGAAAATAGAGCACAAAATTATTTTTTTAAAACAGTAAAAATTTGTTAATGTGTTCGACTTATCGGAACTTACCCTAACGACGGATAGCTGAAAATTAAATATCTAAAAAAATATTTTATCTATTCAATAAAAATGTATCATAAAAAATTTCAATATTCTGAAAACGAGGATATTTTTTGTGTTTTGGGTTTGTGTATCTCAAAAAGTTATTTTGTCACTTAGCCGCGTTTTAATTATTGGACGGCAGTAATGGAGTAATTTCATAAAAAGTAAATGAACATCATGATACTCAATAAAAACCAATAAACAACCATACTTTCTAGTTTAGTTATTATTAATCTGTCAGTCTACTTCATGGGGCAATTAATTGCCCTGCCCTATGCAGTATATTAATAAATATTTTGTTTTAGGTCGCAAACACCTGAAGGTCGTGCCAGCCGCCTAAGCGCAGGATCGGGCAAGCAACTAAGTCCGACTAAAGAGTCGTTCGCATAACACGCGGCGGGCGGCGGGCTGCTCACAAGCGCCATACCCGCCATCTGCGCCGTGTTCTGCTCCCGCCAGAGGCACGACTCTGCCCACGTCGTGCTCGAGTGAAATCAATAAAACGTCGAAGTGACAGCTGTGAGACGCGGGAAATTCAAAAATTGTTAAAGGATTCCAACAACAGATGGCGTTTGTTAATGTCGGTATGTGAACACGTTCCGTTATCGACAGAACCGTTGATGTTAATTTAAGTGAAGTGTTTAGCTAAGGATCTGAAGATTTTAGGAAAGAGAAAAGATAGCTGTCAATGTAGTGGCGTTTTGGACTGTAAGTGTGTAAGAATAAAGACCGCTGTTGGAATTTTCATTGCTATTGTAACCTTGTATACTCTCCAATGTATCTTGTCACACTCGCACGTGAATTTAAATTGTGAGCGAGCTATGTTATACACTGCTTCAATACGAACAAAACTGTGAATCGACTGTAGTCTTCTAATAAAATAAATTCGTACGAATATTAGAATATTTACACAAATTTTCAATTTTATAATGATGGACTTCAGCTTTTATAAATTTATAAGAGGTTGCGAAAACACGTTTGATAAATAAAAAAAAAACAATATTTGAAAGCAATATTCGAATAAGAGATGGCGCTAGTATCGCAAGCCAAGTACTGTGAGTGAAAATGAATGCATTCCAATGTGTTTTTTGCCTTGGCTCAGCGGGTAAGTTACTTCAAGAATTAGGAAAAGTTGACGGACAACGAATAAAAAATAAAATTAATTCGTGATAATTCTTGAAGCTGAAACTAGCACCATTAAACTAGGCTTTGACTTTTAATTTATTTAGCATAGAACTTTGCGTAGAAAATTCTTGTCGATATAGAACCTTTATTACTGTGTATTATAGCGCTGAAAAGTGAATGACAATGTGTATTACTAAGAACAAAATCCGTGGTTCTTACTACAATGTTAGACAGTTTTTCGCGCAATAAAAACTATAGCCAGTCAGTATTTAGAAAGGGCCTAGAGGCGGACGAACTTACAAAATAATATTAGGTTTCTTTGTTATTTAGTTAGCTAACTTTTGTAAATAACTAGATGGCATATACATTTTATTATTTAATTTGTAATTTGTGTGATCAGACTGTTAATGGTTTATTTGTTACGAGTTGTTGCTTTTATAGTAGAATTTCAAACGTATCTGTTGGTAGAGTAGAATTGTTTATTAACGGGTTTCCATTTAAGGCATTTTCTCACTAGCGGCAGCGACGCGGTCGCATGTGAAAAGAAACTACAACATTGTAGTGTCTATTGTTCAGAAAATTATTCCGCTTCGATGTTAGTAGACAACTGAATTAGAATCAGTTTTATAAAACCGAAACGCTGCCATTAGTGTGTAAACACCAATATCATTAGTAACATATACTCATTAGAAAACAATATTATATCCTCGTACCTAGTAATTCCTATATACTCGATTTTGTCTAAATTTTTGATTCTATATTATAATATATATATATATATATCTTTCTTTAGCTATGTGTCTGTAACCACAAGTCTATATATAACGTGTATTGTACGATAATGTGATGAAATGTTACTGCATCCACTTCTGGTTGTAAAATTAAATATTTAATAAAGTAACTGAGATCAAAACATAATTGTCGTTTTTTTTACGTTCTCCCACCGTTTAATTTAGGATTCAATTTTCATAGCCGCAGAACGGAACGGAACCCACTTTTTGTAATGAAATTGTACGCAGCATAAAAAAAGTGAATTTTATATTACGTATTTTGACAACTCGATTTTGAAAATTTTAACGTACATTTCATATACAGTACGCCATATATTCACTATACAGCCAGCTGTTACTAATATAGTATAAGGTTGCTTACTAACAAACTATGGACCTATGGTGCCTGAAAATAAAAGAATTTTATATATATTCTTTGTTGCACCAAATAAAATATGTACATCAGAAATATTAAATTAACAGAAACGGAGCAAAGGTGGACCTATCTTTAAAAGAGATCTCTTCCAGCCAACCCAGGGCAGTGAGAGCTAAGGTTATTTTATTTACAATGACCTGTGCGAATTGTGTAACGTAACAAATTAGTATTTTTTTAGTACGGAGTAAAATGACATTTGCGGGATTGCCAGTTTCATAAAATTTAAAATAGTCAATTTATAGTTGTTGTCGACAGTTTTATCGATAGATTATGAAAGAAGTTAAAATTTTGCCAAAAATATCTGAATTGTGAATAAAATGAAAATGAAAAACTTTAAAATGTCTCTGCTCTTTGCATTTTTAATAAACGTAGTTCCAAATGTTAGTGTATGTATGTATGAACCTACAAGAATTGACAATTCGAATGGTGCTGTATCCTGCAGTTGCCGGCCTTATGATGAATCAAATTAAACAAGTGGGACAATTTATTTCGCGTAACAGACTATTTAGAAGATACCTTTTGCAAAGGCGTTTTTTTTTTAAATCACTTTATAGAAGCTTCCTAAAATCATGAAAAAAAGTATTTTTAGGCAGTAAATAGTTATATACTGCTAGAACCATAAGTGGTCCAGCCAACCTGTCGTCAGAATGGCTGGCCACTTTATTTCTTTAACATTTCCGTTAGCGCAAAGGTACAAAATATGTCAATCAAGGTAGTAAATAGGTTGTTAATAATGAGCACAGTTTGATTTGTATATTCGTTTGGTCCAGCCATGTCGGACTCGATATGGTAACTGCGGGACTTCGCGAGAATTCTCCGGAAAACGCAAGACCGGTTTTTTTTGGCTTTTTTGTTTTACACTTGTATACGGGATGCAAAGATTATGATTTTCACATGACGCACTTTGATTCCTTAATTCATTCACTGCCGGCAACGCATATATATGCGTTCATCTAACTTCACCTGTCAATGTTTCATATGTTTTTCAACTAAATTACAACTTCGATAGCTAATATAAAAACCAGTCCATAGGCTAGGTTATTCAGAAAAAATCATACTTTCTTCTTACTTTACGTAAGTAACCGCAGTCAAAAATTAGTCTCTTAATTTCACACGTAATCGACGACGGCCGATCGGCGGTGTCAACACCCGAACTACCGTCAACGGCGAATCGGTCTAACACAACATAAGTTAGTAAACATGATCGCCTCAAAGCGATTCCTCATCGATAAGTGTGGTTACCCCTTTCATAGTGTAGTTGTACCTTAACACCTTCGCAGTGTAGTGAAAAAAAACGAAGCTATAAATGAAACATTGTATTTATTTAACTTTATAAACGCAATTATTACACATTGGTTATAAGGCTAAAATTTCTCAACATATTCAAATAATCCCAACTTATATAATTACTCATGCTATGATCGCTATTAACAAACATACAATTTCATTTCATACAAATCGACAACTGATTACAAGATTATCTTATTGGAAATTAATACAGACTCTGAGCGAATGTAACTCGAAAACAAAGCTTTCCACAGAATTCATATGAAAAAAAAGACGTAAAAAAAATTACAAAAAATAATTTTATTGGTTTGATATGAAAATTTGCGTTAAATGAAAAAACGATTCTTGAATTATTACATGATGGTAAATGTTGAATATTTTTTTAATAAATATGAATAAAATAATTTTTATTTCTCTATGTAAACGTAAACATATCATTGCAGGCGGTCGTAAAAAAAATCCTTTAGACGCGTTATCGCCAAGCCCATGCAAATCCCGCTTCCAAGTAAAATCACAATGTATATCATCCAATTTAGCACGAATGCACGTACAGTACAACAATTTTCTATCTCGGCAATCTTCAGATTTCTGAATGCACCCGAATACAAATTTGTACCTCTAGTAATTATTAGATTTACCATCTGTAATATTTTTTGGAAAACAGTACGTACGTTATTCTTGTTTTGATTTGATTTTCATGTGCTGTAAAAAAGTTTCCCTTTTTGATAATATACCATATCATTTACTTCTAAACAATATACCAAGTTAAGAAAATATGCCAAAATAAAGAGTATTATTAGCTGCTTCCAAGTCGATTGCGGTCTGCACCAAGTGCAAAGGGCAACTGATTGAAATCCGACGCCAGCCGAACACGAATATTGCCGAGAAATATTAAAAAAAAAAACTTGTAACGGCACCCTTTTAAGCCGGGGACGCACTGTAACCGTTACATGTTAAGGTGTGTCCAAACATAAAGCGGCATTCGAGCGCGGCTGCAGCGCGCGGCTTGCCGCGCTATGATTGGACGACTGCCGCGCGCGGCAGCCGCGAGCTACCTGCCGGCAAACTTGTGTCCCGCGAATGCCGCGCGTAGCTGCCGCGCACCTTGCACGCCGTGTTTGGACACACCTTTATGTTACCAAAAATCATAGTGGTGTACGTGGTTCGCGAGCTAGTCGCGAGCGGACCGCGTGCGGTTCGCAGTGAACCGACGATAACCAGGTTATCATTCTAGCGAGTGATGAGTTTCACGCGTACACACTAGAACCTCGTTACTGTATCTGGAACTTTACAGTTACAGCTTGCTAATAAGTTGATCATACAATTTAATGCAGACTGATCGAAACGACGAATCGATAGTGTATGTTTATGTCTTTAACGATTAACTGGCGTTCCCAAAGGAGTAGCGACATATTGATACGATTATCGCGACGATCGAAACGAGGAATCAGCTGTTTTATCTTTAATTACTTTTGATGGAAAAAAGTTATATACATTATTCAACTTCATATTCTATGTTAGTAATGTTAAGTAACTCAGAATTGTACATTAAGTTCATTAGTGTAATGAAGGTTGATGATAACTGACAACCCTAATGCAACAGACATTGCAATTAACTGGACATAATTATGAAGAAATGAAATATTTTCAGAATGAAGTAAACAGAAAATGCCACATATTTATATAGCAAAAACGAATATCAAATAACGTTGTATTGAATAATTTCTGTATAACTACGTCCACTGTATACATAAACATTCTTGGAATAAAGTATATCACTATCTTAAATACTATTTAATACATTTTATACCTTTGTCATAACAATATAGAGATTACGATTGAATAATAGCTTCGTAAGCTTGGAATATGCAAGTTGCCACTTCAACTGTACGTGATTTTAGACTTAGAGTCGCTTCGGGATTGCCTGGCTGCAGTTTCAACTCTAGCAACACCCATATGTTATTAGTTAATTTCAGAGATTGGTAAAGCATATCTTGTCCTTCTACATTGCGTTTCGCGATGGTAAATATGTTGTTGAGTGTCATTTTTTGGGCAATGGAGTCTGCGTTGCCGATTACGTTGGATAGATTGTGTTGCATTTCGTTGGCGGCTGGGATCTCCTTCCACGTGGTAAGAAAGACTCGCTTGTCAAGTTGCCCGTCTTCGGTGAAGAGAATGTGAGCCGGTATTAGACATGCGAAGTAGAATACGTCTACGTTGTTTTTGATCGCCACCTGTGGATTATATATAACTTGTATTAAATTCATATTTTTTTATGATATTAAGTGACTGGACGAACGAGTCGTGTGCCTGGTGTTAAGTGACACGCCCGTCCATAGCAGTTGCAGTGCCTTGAATCGCAAAGATCTGAGGTACACTGCTACTGCACCTGTCACTCTGTGACATAAGTTGACAAGTCCCACGTGCCTGTAATGTCACCAAATTATTCGATCTTTTACTTCCTTGACTGTTTTTTTTTTTTGTTAAGACAGTGAGAAGTAAAAGTGGCACGTTAAAAAGTATTTTTGTTATTGATTGTTTAATATTCACGTTTTATTTTATTATCTACATTTACATTGTGTTATTTTAAGTTAACATATTTATTGTATTTATGAAACATGAAACATGAAATATATTAGTTTTGTAATTGGTCTATAAAAATAAACAAAAAAAATTTCGCACTGTAAATATGAAATGCCTCCAATATCGCTTGTACATTATAACTAATGTACAAAACATAATCTAACGATTATGAGGAAAAAGGACAACTAACATTGACTTGTTCCCATTTAATTTTGTACATTCCTGTACAAAATTAAATGGCGCTCATTAAATTTGAATATCGATTAATTTGAGGCGCCCCCTATTAGCACAATATTGATTTGAGAGTTCTCGGAAATGACAAAGATCATGATGATCAGAAAATGAGATCTGTATTATATTACGCATCAACTTTCGCCTATTCATCTAGATGTAGTGCTATTGTGTGCCTAAGGACCTGCAGGTTGTTGAGCGGCTCCATCCGCTGCACGGGCCCGGTGGTGGCCAGCGGCAACGGCGCCTCTGCGCTGGCGCCGGCGCCCAGCGCACCCACGCACAGCCCGCCCACCGGGAAGATGCCGAAGCTGGACAGAGCAGTTTCATACCATGATTATGTCATTCGAGTAAACAACCAATAACATTTATTATCCAATTGTATATGTATTATCTAATTGTTATGTTTTTTTTATTCCCCTTTTTATTTTGACTTTTTTTCATGTTATAATTATATTTTGTAATTGTTAAATGTATGTGTGCTGAATTGTTTCTTTATAGAATATTTCTTTTTTTTCTTTCTTAGTGAAAATAACGAAATAATGAAAATATATACACGGGGTTATTTGTAAGCATCGAGTATATAACCAGAAATAGAAACGAAACGTCATTTAATTTGTTTGAAAACTATTCTGCCAAGTCATTACGATGACAACTGCGCTCCGATTAGCCAGCCCGAATTCGGAACAATTAACGGGTGTCGTCAATTGTTTCACTACAAATCGACCAATTTAACCGGAGCTTTGCTACAATAGAGGAAAATTGAAAAATTTAATATTTAATTACCGATGAAATACGATTCCGTTTGTTACGTAATTAAATGTTTTGCTGTTTTTTCCACACCATCGAATGGAACAGCCCTTCGTAGTTAGAGATATTATCTTTATTACAATAAATAAATGCAGAATAATTTTGGAATATACGGAGACGTACACACAAGTTAGTTGTTGGCGCTGTACTATTTCAACTTTCTAATTTGTGATATCGGTGCAAATGAGTTGATATTTAAAAGTGATCTAAGGCCCATTTGCCAGATGCGTTGCCAGAGATGGATGGCCCTTATTTCGTCTCTATTTCTGGCTATATATTTTATGTACTCGATGTTTGTAAAATACAAACAACTTCTCACGTCTATATTACTAACATCATAAACTACTAGTTTTGTTTATAATATAATAACTACTGGTGTATTTAAGTGTTTTATTGAATGTCAGGATGTTTCACCAGCATGACATTCAATTATTATTTCGTCTGCTTAGTGCAAGAAGTCATTAATTGCTATAATATAATTTACATGGCAATTAATGACTTCTTGCAATAAGCCGACGATTTGTGAAATTACTCCACTAGTTTGTTATAATTATTAATAATACAAAGATCGTACACTCAGAAAAAAAATCCTTTGATTCAGACGGATTCAAATCGAAGTGGTGTATTTTCGCGAAAAAATCAGTAAAAAAAATACCTGTTCTTGTTGAGTTGTATGGCAAACCCGCTCATGGCTTGCATCGCTTTGTTGGTGAACGTCATCTCCATTCGCGGTTGTCCGTTTTGACGGCTGAATGTACCCCAGATCTCCAGACCTGTTAACACAAAAAGATTACATCAAATTTAGCGAGTTCTTAGGTTCAATTGTTACCCATATTATTTCGGATCTAACTCGCGCTTTTTCAAACAGTCAGCCGTGACCATGGGTACCTTTAAAGGGCGATATTATAAAAATACATCCTAATGCTGGTCGTGACAGAAGAGACCCGATTTAATGTACATTCCTGTATGGCTTACCTTTCCCTTTATCAGCTGGCAACCAGCATTGCTTGGGTGGTACGAACGAGGCGGGCGCGGAGCTGACGCCGAAGATGTCGCCGAGCAGGCCTGTTGTACCTGTCGTCGCCGTCGGCTCGCTGCCCATGGCCTAAGCGAGGAAATTGCTTTGGTCAAATGGGATGAATTCATAGTTGAATAATTATTATTTGCTACGATTCGTCTCATCGCTTTATCTTTTGTGTACTATGGATAAAATAGTGCAAACAACTAGTTTTATTTAACTATAAACTTGATAAAATGTTGCGGAACTAACTTTGCTGAATTATTAAGAACAATTTCGGTATTCAGTATTTTACACGAAGTACCCTCAAAATTTAGTGCAACAATTGTACCGTAAGTATTTTTATTCAATTTTATATCGATAAAACTTAAGTATCAAACTCACTACTCATCGTCCGTGCATTGCAGTATGGAAAATGTCAATAGTTTGTGACTAAAGCAATGTGATTCGTCAGTTTAAATTTGGAATTACATTCCCTACACATGATATTAAAGTCTCGTGATTGGTCAGTTTGAATTTTAAAATGCGATAATGCCAATGAACCATAATATGCGATGACCTCAGTGGCGCAACGGTTTGCACTTTGGACGCGAGATGAAGAGGTCCCGGGTTCAATTCCCGGTAGGATCAATTTAGGAAACGATCTTTAGTAAATTGGTTCTGGTCTGGGTGTTCTGGGTAGCGCCCCGGAGTGAATTCCATTGCTCTACTCATAGTTACTTACTTAATTAGCTCAGGGAATTCCCTAGTTTGAGACCAGGTAGGTACTTGGTGTAGTTGTATGGCACATTATAAAAAAAAAAAAAATATTGGTGCAAAATTAAAATGATTTTACAAAATAAGTTGCATTGCAATCTGTATCCTAATGTAAGCATACACTCACCAGCACGTCTAGGCCACCAGCCAGCAAGTCGATATTTGAGGCGGGCGCGGCCGGCGCCGGCGGACCGCCGATGTCCATCGACAGGAGATCGCCGATCAGAGACTCCTGCGCAGTGTTTAAAAAGTTGTAGGTCGTTAAAATCAGTAGTTTGGCGTATGTGCAAGTTTACAAATCTCCTATTTAACCATAAATAATGTATTATCGGCCAATAAAAAAAAACCTATTACAATTTCCTCGTAGAACCTCCTAGAAACTTCCTGAACAGATTTCATTTTGCAGATGTGACCATATTACGCCCAGTGTGTATACACATAGAGATATATTTTGTCGAATTAACTAACGAACCGTCAAACCGTTAAGTTTTCTCGTAATTTCAGCAGTAGTTGCTGTGATAACATTGCTTCAAGATAACAGTTGTTAAAAGCAATATTTTCATTATGTAGTTCACATTTGTATACTTTGACTTGTGGATGAGTGTACCTGGTTTGGAATAACTGTGGGCTGAGAGGAATGTGACTCGTCGGGAGCAGATCCACGCGCTGGAAGCGACTTGCGGACTCCGGCACCGCGCCCTGGTTGTAATGTTACTTATGTCAAACAACAGACGTACACAGATTTATTTTTCATATAACCGAAAACCTGTAAACGATTGTCGCGATTTAAAACTAGTTTTGTGATATCAGCATTAATATATTCAGTCTGTTATGACGCCTAAGAGAAGGGAATTAGCCTGGCAGTCCAGGACCTCGATTCAGAACTCTTCGATGTTTTAACCGAATCGTTCGATTGGACATCGTTCTCGAATCGAAGGGCGCTTTCCGAGCTATTCAGAACACTCGAAAAACGTTCGATGCGGATTCGGATACGATATCGTTATCCAATAACGTTTATGGAGTTAGTCGGCGAATATAGATTATAAGGAAATGAAATCCTTTTATATACATTTTTAAGACTTTAAAGGCCTAAAATATAGGAATGCGTTGGTCTTGCATTAGAATAAATTAATAAAATGAACAAACTAACTTTCAATCAATAACTGTGTTCTGAATAACGTTTGTAGCCTTTGCCGTTCGAGAAGTATGAGTAATCGTACGGGTGTGAGGTCATTTTGGTTCGGTGTCGAATACGACAATTTCACGTTCGATTCGGTTATTGTGAATAAAAAGAAATCATACGATATCTAATCGAATCGGTCGACAACAGAGTTATCGTAAGGTTTTGAATAGACCTGCAGGCGTCATAAATGCTGAAGGTGAGACATCAGGCGTCTGCTGGGAGTGCACTGGTGGGTTTACGCATTGTTTGTTACAAACTTAGATAGTATTTGTTGTCTAAACAGCCTGAAAATAGAGTATGACGAAGCAGTAAAATAATTAGAACGAGACCCCCCGCTTGTACTGAAGGTATAAGAGGGCATGTAAAGGTGGCAGAGGAAAGGCTGTAGGGGTATGTGTGTGGAGGCACATCATAGGGATCAGAGGATTCCATTACTTCAGATCCATGGGGTGGATATGAGGTTAAAGGAACTATTAGGACAATAATAGTAGTCCTATAAACTAGAATGAAGTTGTAAGAGACATAACAGCTTTACAATACCTTCAACGAAAGCAGTAGGTGGCTTATGATAAACTGAAGCTAAAGAACTGATGTGGCAGATGAGTTCGTCAAGAAGTGTTGGCTCCAGCAGGTCGGTCTCTTCGGAGATGAGTGGCTTATCCGCTAGGACGACTTCTTTGGCCGCGGCCGGGTCCGTGGAAAGGAGACGCCAGTAGATAAAACCGCGATCTCTGTTACAAAAGTTTTTAGAATATGTTAATGGGAAATGCATTTTTAGCAGCTGTAGAGTTCCTTATGAAGAAGACTTCATCCGGTGAAGTATTTCCACCTTACCTACTGCGTTCCGGTTTTGAAGAGTAAGGGTGCTGACGAAATTACAGACACATGGGACTTGTCAACTTGTGTTTGTTTATAACGTGTCAGACAACCACGCTAGCTACCTAGCCTCATCAAACTAGGGAATTTCCTATACTATGAGTAACAGAGCAATGGAGTTCACACCAGAACTCCCAGACCAGACACGTTCATTTCCAAATTGGTACCACCCGGAATCGAACCCGAGACCTCCTTATCCAGCACCCACATCTTTCTATTAAGTTTAAACGGCTTTTTTGCAGTCGGTACCATCAGAGAGACACTTAGGAAAGTTACGAGAAAAGAATGTTCTATGTTCCGTGGGTAGAAGTTCATGACCGATGTCATGAACAAGGTTTTGAAAACTGACACATTCTTCAAAAATATATCCAAAAGTTACTCATGTTTATCAGTTTAACGGTGTCTTTAAATACAGGATTATTCAGAGATTTGTTACCAACCTTAGATCAGGATTATCAGAGTCCTGAGTAGCCAATGACAGCACATGTTGAACCAGCTCTTGAGTGTCAGCTGGACGTTTGAGGAAGAGCTTGACGACAGCAGTCAACAGCTGCAGTTGCACTTGAGCGTTCTCGTCGTGAAAACCTTCGAGGAACGAGTCTAGCAATTCGTCTGCGTTGTCTATACGTTCAGCGTATTCGCCTACGATCCATACCTAGTAGATAAAAACTGATTAGAGACAGTTTCTTATAATTAGGGATCGAAATAGGCTGCGTATATTTGCGTAACCTTTAGTATAATAAGATATACTTAGCGCGTCAATGCCTATACATTGGTCGGAAGGTAGGGTTGTCACATTATTATTTTAGTTGGCCGTTCGGCCACCGAGGCAAAAGATTTATAAAACAAACTTGAACTGCGACTAAGCAAAACTACCGATATAACAAAGTTTTAACAAAAATAGCTTTTGTTAAGTTTAAGCAAGAAATTAAATTAAACTTTTGAGTTTACTCCATGATTTCTTGCTTAAACTAAAGTGAGTCGAAATCAAAGTTCGTTTCAAAATTTCAGCCTAAGTGCGCAGCTATAAGTGCCTATACATTAGTCGGAACGTAGGGTTGTCACATTATTATTTTAGTTGTACCTTCAATTTGTAAACGTAATTTGAAAATAAATTATGCATAGTACTCTTGTGCTAGATTGAAATAACTTTTATCGAATGAAGTACTTATATATTGCACCCTGTGCCCAGTGGCGTAGCGTGGGTGTAGAGGGGTTCATGGCCCCTGGCGGCACAACAAAGGGGGCGGAGGCGCGCGCGGCAAAGTCCTAACTAGTATTTTTTTTTACTTAAAATTGGAAAATAAATTCAATTATTTGAAACAACGATAACCTGGACAAAACAAAGGTGGCAACACCAGGCGAACATAAAAACAATCGAGCGGAGCCTGCCCGTACGAAATATGTACTTTCGTAATCGTGAAAATAAATTACGTGAATTATGCGAATGTGTGCATCCTACACGGCACGGGGCGGGCACGCTGCTACGTTTGCATGTAGTTACACTACTAGTCTTATTAATTCTACTGTGCTTCAAGTATTACACAAATATAGCGTCGTCTTAGAGTGAATACCCCGTTTGTGAATTCTACGCAATACTTCATGACGAAAATAAAAATACGGTGTAAAATATAGTAAACACAATAATGTATGTTATTAGCATTTTAATTACTTAAATTATACCTCTTTTAAAGAAACATTATTATTATTTATTTATTTTTCCAAATGATATACTATACCTTAATAATATTATTTAATATTTAAGCAAGAAATTTAATAATTATGCTCAACAAAAATCAGTAAAAACAAACGACGAAAAATACGTAACTGAGAATCAAAGACTAATTTAAGATTCAGTATACTTTTAATAAGAATGTAACTTACCATGGAAGCCCTGGCTTCAGGTTCATCCAGCGTGTCCAAATTCTCGCAAAGCGTGCTGATGATGCTCTCGTACTTATTAGGATACTTGCGGAAGATGTCTTTAATGACAACTATGGCTTCCTGGACTACGTAGTTCACTTTCGTCTGGATTAACTCCAGTAGGGTTGATACGCAACGTTCGGCTGAAGGTTCCACCTGGATTTGTGATTAAAAAAAACTTGTAAGAGAAGGCTTTATTTGATATGGGATAACATTAAACAAAACAAAGACACTAAGATTTAAATTGAAATAACGTACACACTCATAGCCCTGCACTAGGGAAACCCAGTGCGGTAGGTGCCATAGACACACACAAAGACAACCACTAATTACAAACTCTCAACAGAAATAAATGTAAGAAAAAAAATTTCTCACTACATGTCACTAGCGGTTCAGTACAAGGATCTTTAACAAAAACATATACGAGAATTTCGACAACTCGATTAGTTGACCCGTAGCTCAGTGGGTAAGAGCAATACAACGATGCAGCATGGTCGTGGGTTCAAGTCCCATCGGGTCGAAAAAGTTTTTGTATGTATTCGATCTCTGTATTAATAATCATAATAAAAACTAGTGGAGTTATTTCACAAAACAATCTCAATAATAAATGCAGACTATATAAATATTTCTCCCAGTCCAGGTATCGAACCCGGACCTCTGCGTGGCAGACCAACATGGTAACCGTTCGGCGATTGAGGCAGAAGATTTATAAAACAAACTTGAACTGCGACTAAGCAAAAATACCGAGATAACTAGGTTTTTAGAAAAATTACTTCGCCGATTTTAAGCAAGAAATTAAAATAAACTATTGAGTTTACTTAATGATTTCTTGCTTAACTAAAGTGAGTCGAAGTCAAAGACAATTTTATAAATCTCAGCCAAAACGCGCAGACATAAAAGCTGCATTCTCACTGCATGAACCGCAATGCAGTTTAATTGCAGTCCGAGTACAAATACAACGTACGGTTGATTCGACTGCATCTTAACTGCCAACTACATCGACTGCTATATATTCAATATTACAAGAAAATTTTACATCATCTATATCGAGATCTATATAGCATTTATCGACTGCAGTAACGCATGACACTGCGCTTATACAAAAGGCGAGAACCTCCTCGTCAGTGGGACAGAGAGCGCAATATCGCCGTCCCGCTCCGATAATTATAGCCGAATCAGCAGCTAGTAAATAATCTTACTATAGTGCAGTTGGCAAGCAGCTTGTGTGACTACACCCTAAGGGAAGAACACTGCACCACTACAGCACCTTTATCTGTAAATTGAATACATAATAACATTGACAAATTAAAGTCTAATTCACCTTTATAGCGCATCGCCCGATAGCCCTTACGGCCTTCCTGACAAAGTCCACGTCCACCTCAGTAGCATATTCTTTGAGTTCCCCTAGCACTTGCGCGATGTTCGCCTGCGACGCTAGACGAATCATTATGTCCAGCTTTTCCAGTTTCACGTAAATTGGATCGTTGTATTTCACGAAGAATACCTAAAACAAGAATAAAAAATAATGTAATAAAAAAAAGAATAAGAATTAAATTAATAGTCAGCTGGTAGCAGCTGTAAAGGTACCTGGCTGAGTGAAGAAAAACTTGCATAGATTTCTCACAGATGGCGCTACTGCAAAAAAGTCGTTAAAAACCATTCGTTCCGTAGCTCAACCTTTACAGCTGCTAGCAGCCCGTCTATTGAATCGATCTTCGCAAAAATCGAATTGTTCATCATTAGTCACTACTAATGATGCACAATTCGATGGATGGATTCTCACTAGAATCCACTGGATTGCAAGTTGGGTATAATGTGGAGTTGCCTCTTTTTCGTCTAAAAAGATTTTTTACATCGAAATATTGTAATTAGTGTGGAATTATACAAAATTCGTATCCGCCGTTTCTCACCACGATTTTGGACTGAAATGGGTTAAAACCCGCGCGGGTTGATTGGGTTTTAACTCACTGCCCAATCTCAAATCTCTTCAAATTGCAAGTGTATACACATGTATAAAAATATGTCTTGTAAGAACTAACACGGTCAGCAGTTCAGCGGCCTTACCGTGAACTCTTATTACGATTCAGTTTAGGAGTCATAAAATCATAAAATGGATCATTATGAGACATCGCTATATGAAGTGTATATATCACCATCCCGCTTTTTTATCGTTACGAACCTATACTCAACTGTAATAAGAATTCATGGTAACGCCGCTGTTGTTTAAAAACAGTGGCTCCGGATTAGCAACAAACATTGGTTTGAATCCCGTCCGACTGGAGAAATTTTTCTTTGTTTTCGATCTTTGTATCAATAATAATAATAACCTAGTGGAGTATTTTTACAAAAAAAAATCAAGGTAGTAAAATATCATGATATTCAATAAGTAAATACCTAATTTTAGAATCTATTTGAGGCTATTCCACAATTCATAACGCCTAACGACAAGCGAATACATTACTGCGGGTGAGAATCTCAAAGTACGTGTGTGTCATATAACTAATTTAATTTACATCGTGTTCTCAATTATACCTACCAATTTTTTTTTTATGATACAAGCAGCTTGATTTTGATTGCAATTGAATTTGAGGCGCACAATTGCGATTCACAACTGGCCGATCGGAAACTATTGACATTTCTAATCGGAACAATAATAGTAGGAACCAGGTTCATCTTCACGCTCAGAAACCCATTTGATTTCGAGACGATCTGCCTTCCGTCCGCTTATTTGGCAGTAATTGTTTCGGACGGATGTCGGACGGAGATCGAGAGTAGATCCCCCAATTTGAATCAAAATCAGCACTCAAGTGTCGGGACGAACCAGTCGTGTCTGGTGGTAAGCGACACGCGTGTCCAACTGTCGCTGTGCCACTCAGTGCTTTAAATCACAAAGATTTAAGAGCCACTGCGACTGGGTTCCTCACCTTGAGACATAAGTTAACGAATCCTAGGTTTTGAAGGTAACCTTCAAAACGAAACGCAGTAATGCTCATATTGCGTGCTCATAGAGGTAAGTACTGCCCTAGACGAACTCTTTTACAAGGAGCTCTACTACTATTTTAAATAGTAAACCCAAATAATGGTAAACCCATTTGCGATTGTTTTCATAATACACAGTGAATTTGTCATAAAAATGTTTTAATTTCTAATTTCATTACCAGTATGTCAAAAATTACCTTCATCTCATGTTTTAGAATATCCGGCCTCTTCTGCACGACGAGGTTAATGTTCCGCAAGGCGACATACTGCACCTCGGGTTCGGCGCTGAGAAGCGTCACCAATGGTGGGGCCAGCTTACGCGAGAGCGTGCTTACTAGATCCGTGTCTTCGGATACCATCTCCATAAGCTTCATGAGAACCTGGTTGAAGAATAAAGGTGTTAAAAGCAACGTCAAAATCTTATAAAGACTGGTAAGTTAGATTTGCAATATAGCCATGTTCAGGAGTTATTAGTTGGGTGTGTTTGTTAATCTTTTGTGTTCTTAAGTATAACAGGTTAAGACAGGTGTGATACACATCTCATATTGCCTTCCTTATCATATCATAAACTAACATAATCCACTTTTTTATTGAAATTGAGTTATTATCTGGGATCAGCAAAACGAGAAATACCCCCTCTAATCGGTTTCTTTCGTCTTATTTACTTTCAGTTTTAACTGCCGTGGCCGAATGGCTATCTCCAGAGTTTGGGTGTAATTTGTGGTTGTCTACTTATGTGTGTATCCATGGCACCCGCGATACAGGGTTTCCCTAGTGCGGTGCTATGAGTTTTTGTAACGCACACAATAAAATAATACAAACTAAATAAATAAAAAAGTTTTCAATCAGCATAACTATCATTTTTTACTAGCAAAAAACCCTCCTACCTCGAAAGTTACCGAAATGCAAGGAGGGCAGCACAGTCATCTGTAGCGGACTCCTAGACCCATTTAATATATTTATTACATTATAATAATAGTAATAAAAATGCACACACTCCACATACCCCCGCACTAGGGAAACCCTGTGTCGCGGGTGCCATGGGACAACCAACACACATAGACAACCACAAATTACACCCAAACTCACGAAAGAAAAAATGTAGGCCATACAAATATTTGTCCCGGCCCGGGAATCGACACTGGGACTTAATAATTTGGGTTATTATAATTATAATATTATAATTCATATTTTTTTAAATACAATACATTAGTATTGTTTATCAAACAAAGCAATTTCGACTTTGATTATGAACAATAAAGTTTTAATTTCTTTTTAGTTTTACCTACACTTGGATCATTATGACCTCAAACCATAGGCAATGTTCATTACTTTTAATTAGTTCCGCAGACCTTGTTTCTCACAACGGAAAGGGTTGGCTGGAAGAGATCTCTTCTACAGATAAGTACGCCTTTGTATGTCCTTCATAACATTTTTTTTAAGTGTCCTCTTAGTGCAATAAAGTACGTATACTTTTAATAACCAGAACGGACAACGGTTAAGACACTTTATTTACCTACATATTGTAAGTACTAAATGAATAATCTTCGACGCCATATTCGTTCATACAATACCAAAACTGTTTTCTATCATGGTAAAAATAACTAACGCTATTACGTTAAAAAACATGAATGAATATTCAGTTACAAAGGACACTAGCAACACTGTATTAAAGCTAAGGCTACATTAGTACCGAGTTGTAACTGCAAATAGAAAGCAGTCGGTTCGACTGCACGCTAACTGCAACGCAACTGCGAGAGAACTGGCTGAAAACTCTATTATTTTTAAATACTGTGTTCACGACGGGTCTCACTGACTTCTAAGACAAATAAAAATTCTGCCTTCTTTCGATTGTAAAATAAGTAATTACACTTTTATATCACAGAAAATGTTGTAATTGAACATTACCTTAACAGCAGACAAGACGACGGCAGCATTAGCGTGAGCCAGCCGAGGCGTGATACGCTCGCAGATGGAGTGAGCTTCACGCACGTCACGCGGGGAGTAGTTGGAGAGTGCGTCAAGGATGAATACTTGGCCCCACTCCGTACATTCGTTCAACGCGGTGAGAAGCTTGTTTATTGTTGGTGCATTCATTTCTGCAAGTTTTTCCAAGTGTCAATTACGATAGGATCGTCAAGAAAGTACTTGTGGTGTGCTATTCTAAGTGGATATCCTTGGTCTTTTATAAATATTTTTTGAGTTACACTTTGTTATTTTATTTTTTCTCTTCTATTTTAATGTCGAAATGCATCATATACATATAACGGTTTATTTAAAACAAAGCTGTACAAGTCATTGACCTACCAACAAATGGACATCGGGTCTAATACAAAAACCACAAAAAAAATGTCCAAACTTAACCTATATAGACGTAGTGACATGTAACGAAATATAAAAAACTAAAACATTTAATTTTAATTGTAATGTCATTGCAGTACTGCCTAATTTTGCTTGCAACAATTTAAGGGCCCAATTACACCATATTCAGCTTCTACTGGAAACTTAACAAAATGCACCATATTTAGCTTGGATTGAAAATTACTTGAACACAAGAGTAATGGAGTAGCCTTTCTCCTAAATATTAATTAATTTTTATATATATTATATAGATATAGATATAACAAAGAGTTGGGCAGATACATACATACAAATATGAAAATAATACAAAAAATACAAATGTGAAAATAAGCATGTACTATAAGAAATGTACCGATATTCCAACTCAACGTAAACTCAAATACCCGTAATTCCGAAAACCGATTTATAATAAAACCGTTACGTTTTGAAGTAATTTTGATGCTTCTCACAAAGCCAAAATTAGCTTTTGTTTTGTAGGTAACGTTATTTCGGGCAAATGTATTTTCTGATTTCTGATAGGTAATCCCTAGCCGTAAAACGAGTACAACACTGTTTTGTTAGTTATTGCTAACGCTTAATAAAAAGTCATTTTAAAAATAAGATTAAAATCAAATAGTTTCTTTGTTCCAAATATTTCAATCGCTTATGGTTCGAACAGTTGAAAATAACCAAGAAGTTTGTATAAGCTTCTTGAAATTGACGTAATGGGTCTCTTCCCATCTTTTGCGCATGCAATGTGTAGGAAAAGGACAGTTAGCTATTTGATTATTTTGTGTGCTTTTGTAATTTATATTTACGATTCATTTATATATAAATTAAATACTATAAAACTGAACAAAATAACGCTTTTAAATGAGAATTATGACAACACAATATATTTGTTTAGTGAAAATATGATACAAAATCCTATTTTTACACTTTACTGCAGTCATTTTTACAAGTTATTATTAAATGGTACTGCATGATTGACAACCGCGCTGTCAGTCGAACAAACGGAGACCGTTGCGCGATTGACGCTTTGTATGCGATTTTAACGCCCTACAGTTGCGGATACTTTTTAACGCGAACCCGACGTCCATTTATTGGTAGGTCAATGGTACAAGTGGTTAACCTACCGACCTAAACGAAATATTTGACAGGAAATGAGATGTAAGATTTTATCTTGAAGATTATTATTCCTGACCAAATTAATTTGTAACTTGACATGTTTGTCACATTTTTGTATTATTGTGTTTTGGTAGTCTGATTGACATTATATAACTAGACATTTGCATGCTATTTAATTTATACGAAACATGTTTGTACTGGCACTGTCTCTTGTAACATCTTCGTTTTAAGCAAATAAACGAATTGTTATTAAATTTGAAAAACATTAACTAGGGGATTAGTGACTTTGAGGTCGGTTTTTTAGTACTCTATACTGAAATTATGACATATCGTCGCCTTACTTTCTCAAACTCATAACATAAAAAGGTGATTATACAGGAAAATAGGCGCCTTGTCGTCGAGTTGCGGACACCAGCCCGTTACACCAAGTACCAAGTATACAGGAAATGGCAAAACTTTCTATTTATTTTAAATTTCTTATCAAGGGTGTTAATTCGAATGCATTAGTTTAAAAATAAAGTAAAAGCCAGTGTGTGAATATGAAGAAAATGAGATGTGAAATCTGCCTGCAAAATTTGTACATGCAATCGATTTTTTGCATTTCAGTAACTTTGTGCTTTAAGAAACGACGAGTTTGAGAATGTAAGGCGACGATATGTAAATTAAAGTACATTGAGTCAATTATTGGATCCTGCATCTATATCACACTTTAAGAGGTACGACTGATGGTAGTCACCGTCTGGCACTCAGAGCTATATGGCATTGCCACTGCACTCATTACCTTGAGACAATGTTGACAAGTTCTATGTATCTGTAGTTTCTTTGATAATGCTACCCTTATGGAACATTCTGTCTATAACTCTTGGTGACTTACCTACAAGAGGATGTCCAGAAACACTAGCCTCATTAATCTCCGAGATAGCAGCCACAGCGTTGGCCACTACCATGGGGTTGGAGTCGCTTAGCAAGTCCTTCAATTGATCTAGGAAACCCTGTCAATTTAATATTATGTTAATAATTGATCATACACACGACGCGACGACGCATATTCGACCCGATTTGGCTTAGTACCACAGATTGAAGCGATTGATTTTTACGGATTTATTTCTTGAGTTGGGTTCCATACAGAAATCAATTAGGGGAAATGGTTAATGGAAGGTTATGTTATGTATGTGCTTGGGAGTTGTGATGACGTGTTCGCAATATAAACATTGCCCCTACCACGGGTAATAAAATTCTTCACAATTTTGTATGACAAATTGTAAATTAACTATAACAGTCGTAAGTAGTAAATTATTTTGACATATATTTTACGCTAGTTACAACTTTCACTGTACACTTATGGTAGGTAACACTATTATTATTTTAAAATAAAAATCGGTGCTCAGTGCCGCGCCAGACCAATTAATTAAATAATTACAATAACAACACAGAACAGTACGTAAATCACAGAATAAGTTATTGTACAAAAGGCGGCCTTATTGCTAAGTAGTAATTTCTTCCAGGCAACCTTAGAATAGAAATTTAAGAGTTGGAAAGGGGAAACCAAAGAATATCTTCTAATGGAAATAATATTGTGCCAGACAACTATAATGAATGACAGAGAACTCATTTCATGAAATCGTTGTCCCGGACTACTCCCGTACATATTTTTTTTATGATAATAATAATAATAATAATAATTTATTTATTTATTTCATAAACTTACGGGCGAATTTGACATTGACGTGTTAAACGTTGCATTTAGGGCAAAACATCTGTGTCTGAACTAGATAATTAGTTATCTGTATTTCAGACATCAGCGCTATTCTGTGAATACAAGAACATGTAACAGATTTCAAAAATAACAATGTCTTCTAAAGTTGACCTTGGGCCTTAAATTTTATTTTTTATAATTTACTTATAATTTTAAGTGTGATAGCGACATCTCCATGAGTAGAGTGGAAATGATTGAATATGTCTAAGAGAATGTGTTGTTTAAAAGGGATAAAACTTTTGCATAAAGCTTTCGTCTTAGGTCAATTTATGGATAGACTCTGCTACTCAGTTTACATTATCTTTTGTTTATTGTTGTACACCGATTTTTTTTAAATTAATTCTGTTATATAGATGTGGACCTAAATAGCAATAATGTATAATATTTATGTTTAATTATGTTTTGATTTATTTTTAATGTTAAAATAAGTGCGAATTTGACCTCCATCTCAACTGATGGAAAGTGACGATGAAGTCGACGATGGAGCATGCATAACTTAATAATGCCTATTCAATCTTGCCTTGAAAATGTCCAAGTTATTGCGTTCAGGGAATAAGTCTACAGGCGGAAATTACACGCCATAGCCGTTCGCCATATACGTGTAAAAGCGTAACGCATTGTGTGAATCTTTGGAATATCGACAACATAGGAGTGGAACCAGCCTACGTCTAGTCCCCCGATGATGGAAAGGAAAAGCGGAATTAAATCGTGTAATCATTGTGTACTCTCCGTGTTATATCCTGTAGAATATACGAACCTGATCCTCAACCATGCTCGAAGATATATCATACAGCTTAGCAACACAAACAGCTGCGGTCTTCCTCACGTATGGGTCTTCGTCTTTAAGGCATTTTCTTAACGGTTCGCAAAGGTACTCCGTGATCTTATCTACCCGGATACAACCCATGGTTCGTACGGCGAGGGCTCGGATCAGAGGGTTCGAATCTTCGCAGTCCTGAAGCCGTTGAAACGTTGTTTGCATTCGGTATTTGCGAAAAAAGAAAAAAAGCAACGTCAGTACTGAAGCTTGGTTTCTATTAAGCAGCGAGTGAGACCTAAAAATACTTTTGGACTTCAAGGTGTTATGGATTGCAATTACCTTACAGTACAACTATTTTCTTAATGTCTCTCGGCAATCTTCAAATTTCCGAATGCACCCGAATACAAATTTATATTCGTTTTTTTTTTTTAAATTTAGAATTAGAAAAAAAACGTAAACAAAGAAGCAGTGATCGTAAACCTTTTCACAAAAAAATTTTTGTAATTGACAAAGTCATAATCGTGAGATATGATGACAAACGACACGATAATATGTTATTATTTTATAAAAACAACCATTTAGTGTTTGGAACCTCTGTTTCTCTAACTATTATATAATGCAAGTCTGAAATAAATTATGTACGTAAAATTAGGAATTTTTCATTAAATCTTTAATTAATACTACAAGTAAAAAAATCTCGTAATTCCATAAAGGTGTTTGAGAATTTTGTTTTACGGTATTTATGTAATATAATTTGCTTACAAAATCAATGAATTAAATTCCGCCTGGTACAAGACCGAAAATGTCCTTCTGTCTAATGCGAAAAAAGACAAAGTATAGTACATTCATACACATTATCAAGCCTGTCCTCACTCGCCTCCTCCACTCCCATCAATATCTTCATACATTTATTCTACACTTTATTAGATAATAATTTTAATTGCGAACTACGTATGTACTTTATAGTTGTTTTGTTTTTATTTCCACATGAACTATACAGGTTGTAAAACTATTTCTCTTTTTATAATCATTTATTATTTAACAATATCCCAAACAAAGACCTGTAAAGATCCCGAAACGTTGGTTTTGTTTATAGCTGGTAAAAACTAGTTTCATCTCCAATATAAGCAAGGTAACGAAAATATACTTCTAGTGTATTAGCTACTGTATATGTATATGGCAACGCTAGAAATCCGGTGACAGCCGAAAGGAGAAGATTACCGAGAGTAATTAAAAAAATAGTTGTACTGTATATCATTTGAGTAGTAGAGGCCTCCGCCAGAGGCTAGCAATTTCAGTAAACAATCAAAAATATATTTTTTTTATGATGCCAACCACGACGGGACGAACAAGTCGTGTGCCTGGTGATAAGCGACACGACTGTCCATAGCAGTTGCAGTGCCACTAAGAACTTTAAATCACAACGATCTGAGAAGAATATCACTGCACTCGTCTCCCTGTAATTTCACCAGCACCCTTAAAGCCCTTCAAAATCGGAAAGCAGTAATGCTCACATTACTGCTTGGTGGCAGAAATAGGTAAAGTGGGTGACTTCCCCAGGGAAGAGACGCACTCTTTCACAACTCTACTACTAATATATTATATTACACTTCATGAACAGCATGCTGAACAATACATTTTAGTCTGTTCTTAAAACAAGTGCAATTGAGTTGAATTTAAATCCTAAAAGTGGAGCTAAGTAGACTGTTTACTGTATTACTTAAAAATGTTGTCCATGTATTTTTAGGTTGATGATTTTGATTACAGTAGAAACTTTTAATATTCATCACCAGTGATCGGAAATAATGGAGTTAATTTAGCTGAACTAAAGAATAACGTGAATATTACCTTCTATAAATCCTAGAACTTCTCGGAACTGATTAGATTTGAAAGCATATTATTTATTTAAATTTGAGTACATTGGCGATTAAATTACTACTTCCTATTAAATATTTGCTCCAAATTATTGTCCCAAAAAATAATATTGTAGTTGTGTTTCTATTTAACTACTTTAGCCATTAAAAACATAAACATGAGACAACCTATATTTTGGGCTGTTTAGAAAATAAACAGTAAAACAAATTATATGCATATTGACGGCCTCTGTGGTCGAGTGGCTTGTTTCACACCGGTTTCATGGTGTCGCCATCTCAGAGATCCCGGATCGATTCCCTAACTTTTCTATATTGTCTCGGGTGTGAGTGTTTGTGGTACCGTCGTTGTTTCCGATTTCCATAACACAAGTGATTTAGCTACGTTGGGATCAGAGCAACTTGATGATGTCTAATATTTATGTTGATGACGAAAAGTGTACGTCCGTACTAAGAAAACGTTGATACTTTAGGTAGACTAACACCTCAATTCCGATCACTGTTCATCACACATATTACGAACCTTAAGATGTAGACCTAAGTCTCAGTTTTACACTTTGATCCATTTCTGGAGGTTCTACTGTATAATAAAATTTGCCTATGTGCTTCTAATTTTAATAGAACAATGGTATATGACATTTAGATGTTTATTTATATGGATTTTTAAAATGTTCACAGGAAAATAGTTAAAAAATATCTTTGCAGTGATCAGCACTTAGAGCTGTAACTAACACTATCAGCCGACAATTATAATATATAACATTATTTAAATTAAACCCTCTTCACTGAAAACACATTTCTTAACATTTATTGTATACTACTTGACAATGAGCTACGATAAACAATTGGAATGTAGATTTACACATTATACGCTGAGCTTGCACAATGTTAAACAGCAAAAATCTCAATCATAAAGAATACAATAAGTGTGAAACACCATACTCTTTAACCGCACATGACAAAAAATTTGCTATCGTTTTATAGTCCCTATAATAGTGATGTGCATGCATAATATTTATTTTAAAATTTTCATGCAAGGGTGGAAGACTTTTTTAAGACATAGTGCTGGATAAAAACTTGGAAATAACCTATATGTTATTCCGGATATTGTTGCTAAACCTGCTGGGTATGACAATGCTAAAGTAAGATTCACAAAAATCATCAAAAACTGGTGAAGTCGCTGACATGCATTGGTTTAGGATTGATTATGGTCCCATATCACCTTTATACACTCATTATGGTCTAATTATATAAATAAGTGCTTATAAATGCCAGATTCATTATAACTGTTATATATACAACAACTAACTGTAGTAATGCATAAGACTACACAATTTCTTATTTCTGTAATTTTGATGCGCATTGACAACATAGTGGGATTTTCATTCTGACCAATGACATTGCCCAAAATAAAGAATAAAATAATACAAAATTATTTTTTACTACAGATGGCTCAAATTTTTTTTATGATATGAAGCTACGGAACGAACGCGACTGTGCACCTAGTGGTAAGAGAAACGCCCATCCATGAGTTGAAGTGTCGCTTAAAAATTTAAGTCGCAAAGATCTGAGAGGTACTAGCACTGCGTCCGTCACCCTGAGACATAAGTTAACAAGTCTCATGTGCCTGTAATTTCACCATCACCTTGACCCTTCAAACCGCAATGCAATAATGCTTACATTACTGTTTGATGGCACAAATAAGTAAGGTGGCAGTATTTCCCTCTACTACAAACTCTTTCACAAGGAGTTCTACTGGTAATAAATTTCGCCTATTTGCAGGTGAATAAATGGTTTTTTTTTTAAATCTTTTATTTAACCAGAGCTTTTATTGCTTAGCGATAATGCCAGCTTAAAAATAAATGGTTAATGATGAAATATTTTCTACTAGATGATTGTTGAAAGTGTTAAGTTTGGAGAAAACCAAACTTGGCAAAGAATTCCACTCTCTGGCACTTTGTATAATTAAGATGGAAGCAAACCGCTTTATGTGAATTGAAGACTTCTACTTTAACAATAGGGAAACTAAAGCTTTGTTATTGGTCAGTTTTCATTTTTCACCCCCTGTATGAATGAGCTACAATAACTAACACTGGCACATTCTCACATCTAATAGGAAGTGACATTTTCAATATATATGACCAGGTTTGTGGATTGGTTCAAAGTAATGTGTAAATCTACAAAAAAAATTTTGATGAGTTCACATTTGCCTTGATGTTAAGTTTACCTTAATGAGCTGGTATGTTGGTAGATCCTTCCACCCATCATAATATGGTACAGTTGACATTAAAAAAAAATTACAAAAGTCACACACACATAAACTACTTTATGTTACTTTAAACTGGTTATACAGTATTCATGAGTACTATCCATGCTTGAAAAGTGTATGTGTTGTATTATAAGACAGACAATAACATATGAATAATAATGATAAAGTGCCAGACAATCAAATTAAAGACCTGGTCTCAAAACAATAAATCCCCAAAACTATGAACACCAGACTATTAAAGTTAACTCTGGGAACACTTTGAAGAACACACAGACCAGAACCAATGCGAAAACCCTTTTCTAAATTGGTTTTGCCAGGAATCGAACCTGAAATTTTTTCACCAAGTGCCCAGTGACCAAACCTCCAGGCTGACTGAGATTTATCAATTATATATTTATAGTTGTATTAATGTATTTTTTGCTCTATTATACTACAAGTAGTTATAAAGGCTTATTCAAAGACCAGTTACCCTGACCCGTTATCTATAATTGTAGATAGAAATGTTTTTTGTTTCTTGAAGGGTTATATTAATTAGGTTATTATAGAAAAATTTCCCAATGTATATTATCAGTTCAATGACCTTTGTCCTAAGCCTTTAAAAAACACAAGCGGTTTTTTAGCAAGTAAGAATAGTTCAACTTATATATATAAATCCTCATGCACAAAAGTTAAAATACTGTACACTTTGTCAGCATGTTTAAAAATAATTTTAAAATAAATGAATATTCAACATTTATGCGGCGTAAGCATTGTATTTGAAAACATTTTCAAATCAAATACTGTCGGAAATAAAATAGGTGTTTGACGAGCTTTCATCTCCTGCTTATTAACACAATATATTGCTCACAAAAACATGAATTTTCTTATGTTTTTTCTACATAGGCACCCAGTATTACTGAGGTACTGTACAATTTTGTATATTATTGTTCTAAACTAAAACGTCTATTAGATATCACAGCTGGGAACCTCTAACATTTTGCTAGTTCTGCAAACCCATTGTTATAACAAATACGAAAGTATCTACTAGGTTTAAGAATTATGTCGAGAATAAAGAGAAAATCGAAGAAGTTGTAATACCATACCTTGACAAAAGTGTTAACTGCCATAATAGCCATATCAGGTTGAGATTTTGCATAGTTCATCAGGTACAAGTAGACAAGCTTCTTTAGCTCCAAGTTGTCTGTCTGCATGCAGTTTACCACATCAGGGAATAGAGCTGATACATCTTTGCCTACAGTCATTGATGCAATAACCTGAAAAAATAAATTTGAAATTAAAATATATTCCTTTCCACCTAGCCTACAATTTGTTGCTCTAAAAAAACCTTGAGTGACCAAGCAAGCAACTATTTCCGCCAAGGAATTTGACAATCGATATTAGGCTTGTGCCTGCTCGGTCTTTAGTGGGAGCGAACCCAATTAGTTTTGTTCAGATTAAGGGACTAATTCGGTCTTTTTTTTAGTTCTTTTAGTTCCTTAGTTCAGTGAGATCTAGGAATTGGAAGGGAATAAGAACTGTTTCAGCCTTTGATGGATACTGAATAAAATTATCCAAATGAATGATTTGTACATCTAAATAGGAATGTTTTATTGTTTTTCCCACTTTACTATTTTATTATTATTTTGATAACACGAACTGGCAAAGATGGCACTCGAACTTGTACTAAAGGCCATGATAGTCCATTAATAGTCTCTTTAGCTCCATCTCCCCTCGCATCTGTGAACTGAAAGAACTAAAAAGACAAGTGAACTAATAAGATCTCCTTGTGTCTGTGGCTCAGCAACCAGGTCCCATTCTGACTGAACTAAAAAGACAGGTGAACTAAAAAGGCCGTGCACAAGGAACTATTATAGTTCGCTTCGGTCGGTGTCAGGACTCTCACTCTAACTAAAAACTCATATCTATTCAGAAGTTACTAATAAAATGATAAAATACAAATGTATTTTATTTGATAACCCTTGGCGTATCTAGTAAAAACCTCAAAATAGGAGAATGAACTAACCTTCTTTACAGCTTCTTTCTTTTTCTCCTTCTTATCACTGTTCAATTCCGATTTCAGCTCGAAAATCTCACCCTTCTTGGTGGTGGTAAAATACTTCGAATCAGTCATTTTTGTCTATTTTGCGTAATTTTACTCAACAATTACAAAGTTTATCTCAAGGAATACCCTTGGATAAGTAGTAATATCTTTATATTTACGCCACTCTCGACTAAAATTGCTGAAAAAATCGATATTTTTAATAAATATGACAAACACGGCTACAAGAAACTCTCGTATCTCTTGAAAAAGTTGATGTCTACATAATTCGAACTAAGAGTATGATTATCAGTAATAAGAACACAATAATACCAATAAAATGTATGATTATATTGTTCTAAATCCCATGAAAATCACAAAAAAAAACCGAAAAACGTACTTCTGACACGACAGAGGGGCGTAACATAGGGATGTATGGATGTAAGTACAACAGTGAAACAGTGTTAGGGGATAGATCGATTCATGTTTCTTCGATTTCACTTTATGTAGATTTTTTCTAAAGAGGTATTCGAGACCATACGTCAGACGTTAATGTATTAAAGGCAAATACGACAAAATCTAAAATACATACGAAGTAATTCCTAATAACAGATCTAAATAAAACAAATGAGAGAATTGAGCTTGAGCAAGACATATTGTTGCAACCCTATAGTCGTAAAAAAAAAAGAAATATTACCGAGCTTCCTGAACGAATATTTACGTTCCGTTTTTTGCAGTTGAGATTCGTCACTTTGTGAGGATTAACAGTGGGCCTAATAAAATAAATTTTTCATATACAGGAAGATTTTATTAAATGTATTGAATTAAAATTGAAAAACTTTAAAATATGTCTGCTCTTTGTATTTTTAATAGAAGTTCTAAATACGTACCGTGTATGGACTTACAAAAATTGACAATTCAAATGAACCTCTGACCAACAGTTGGAGGAACAATGAGCCGATGAAAAACTTTAAAATATGTCTCTTCTTTGCATTTTTAATCGGCATACTTTCAAAGCTGTTTATGTATTTATGTTCAAATTAATTACTGATAGTTCAAATGAACTTGTGCTTAGCAGTTGGACAGACCGATGATGATTCAAATTAAACAAGTTTGGTTATTTATTACATAAGCGTGACCAACATTCAGTCGATAGAATATTTATCGACTGTAATCACTAGCTGCTAGCAAACTAGTAACAGTTTTGGGCAATGACCGTTATGAATGAACATTTTACTCCATACATCTTCAAAAAAGATGGACTGTAGTTCGGTCGCAAGATAGATTCAGTTGGTCCGCTCATTTATGGCACACCAGTATGGTCACACGAATGTGCTACGCGACTGCATTATTATTATTCTTTAAACTCAAGAACCTAATTATACAGGGTGTCCGGTAAATAATGAATAACCCTGAAATGCCTTATAGTAGAGCTTATGAACGCTCAAAAAATATAAAGAAAAATATATCCCATGTACTTCCTAAGATACATTTTTTTTTACCTTTTACCCAAGATACATTTCATAATTTGGATCCTTTAAGACTCAGAGCAAATTACAAAATTAAAAACATTATAAGCGGTCATAGTAGAGAAACTATATTTCAAAGCTATAAACGTGTTTTACTGTCCACTCTCAACAGCATATTTCATACATGTGACCTACAACATTCATGTATATCTATTTATTCTGTGGCCTGGTAGAAGTGGTTGGCGTAAGTAATAGAATTTGGGCACTTATACCAAGACACAACAGTATTGAACTGCCTAGAATAAGCATAATTCCGAATCACGATTCTTTAATCTTGGAGTCAACAGCATCTAATCTAGATCTGATACTCTGCAGCAAGTAAAGTTTATGACTTACACGAGACACAAAATTTTAAAACCAATCACTCATTTGCTATGCAACCGACTTATTGGCGAAGGTAGTATAGGTGCGCATATAGTTTTTGTTAAAAGTTTTTGACCAACGAAGGTGTTAAAAAAAATCCCCGTAGTGTAACCATAGTAAAATAAGAGAAGTATGGTAACTCCGCAGAAAGTAACAGCACGACTTGTGTGTGTGCGACCGCCGCGCGGCATGTACGAACACAAATATTCGCATGTGCGTACGAACGATCGCGCGCACTGGGCCGACCAGTGTGCAACGCGAGCGCATCGCGAGATTATCTCCGAACACGGCTCACGGCGGGCGCACACACTAAGCCGCGCTACTTAAGCTTGTGTGGCTTTACCGCGCATTTGTCTTATTATATTATGGTATAACTTAGGTGGACGATGGTGAGTATACAGTACACCCAGGTGGTCCACGGGCACAAAGGGATGGATACTATATAAGTTGTGACAAAAAGTTGTTAAAAAAAATGAAACCACAGAAATTCTATTTCATATTTAAAAGTATTATTTTTACAGTCGTGGTCCAGACCAACTTACGAGCTAACAATATTTACAGCGGTAAACCATTTCCAAACATTCATTAAAAACTTAATGCATTTTTAACAACCAAATAATATAATTCAGAAAATATAAAAGTAAAGGAACTTAATAAAGGTAGTAATCAGTATATATCTATAGGTACTCATAACCAGGGGCTTCTGAATTTTTATACCTTTTACATATAGTGCAAAACAGACAGCCTCTATATAATTACTTAGTGTTTAGTATGCACTCGCTTGCCAGTCTGAAGTAGCTAACGAATCAGCAATGCTGAGTCTTCATGCTTTCCACATTACTGTTTTTTGTTTTAATTGTTCGCTTATATTATGGTTTATGTATTTTGTGGATAAATGTCTTTTTATTTGGCCAAGGGTGTCAATTATGTATATAAAAAAATACAGACGTGAGGATTTATTCAATATAAGAAGCGTTCGTTCATAGTCCATAGTTCGTAAATAGTCCCACTGATAAGTGAAGATTGAGAGTTAATGAGGATGACACATACTTGGCCAGAAGATGACCTGATTTTAAAAAATCCAAGACAATTGATGGTGATAAGTAATAACTTGTTAACACACAAAAATCAGAAATTTGTTCTCAACAATTCCAGAACACGACGAAAATTTATATTACTTGTTACGTCTTTACTATTTGTTTACAGTAGCGATACGCAGTTTATTTACATTTAAAAAATTGTTCCAATGTGGAGCAACACACACGACCTCGATAAAAAAAATAAAAAAATTCGAAAAGCTTTTCCTATCAGAGATGTCAAATATCCGCGGAAGACATACTGTTGTTATAAAATAAAGTCATAACAGTGAAATTTAATATGATGTTAACACATCATGTGATACAACATTGTTGAAAATTTTATGACAAAAAGTCACTGCACAAAATATCTTTTAAAAACATTTAAAAGTGTCTATAGAACTTTGGACTACACTTTTAACGTACTTCTTTTGTATACTCTAAGGTAACAATTTTCATAGAGCAAACAGTCCATAGAAATTTTAATATTAATATTGCAAGAATAAATTTAAATCAAAAACGTACGAGGCTCATTCAACTCTACCCTCCAAAATATTTATAAGGCCTCACAGTATTTTATAATTCCATGCGTAACACTATTACTATTGACAATGAACATAACTTAAAAATTAATTTATTATAAAAATTTCATTCATTAATTTTGTAAATAGTATTTATTTTTACCTAACATTTTAATTTAAACATTAATTGTTTTTGACAGGGGTAAATCGTAATAATTCAAATGTAATTAAATAATTAATCAATTTTCATTAAACCTAACGTCACAAACAACGCATGCTTGAACGTTCCTTTGTTGTTAACCACCACATGTGACAGGAGATATAATATTGTTCTGCAAAATAATTTTTGAACATTCTTATAATATTGTAAATAGTATTCTGCCAGAGTTTTTCTTTTGACTGCTAAACATAGTGTTTTACTACCTTCAACTCTTCACACTTTTTACAAATACTATTATAAATCTAATTATTTCTCGAAGGGTGACCACAATAGGATTTATAGAACCGCCTGAGCAATAGTATACTTCCACTCTATATGTTAAACACGTTCACTTTATATCATTCATAAATATCATTACATTTAACATTAACCCGTCATCAGCTTCCATTAGACAAATGACGTCACTAAAAATCCAATATGGCGCAAATAACAGCAAACGCCAAGTTGCCATTTATTTTTAACTTTCGTACTAGAAATATGACTCAATAGTGATACGATTCACCCTATACCAAAATAACTTAGTCTATTTTCACAAGAAACTCCTCAACATCCAACTTTTGCCTCATAATGGCTGACAACACAACTTCCGTACTGCACACTACGTTTAATGTCTTCTCCGTTTGCAAAAGATAGTACACAAGATGCAAATCGTTTGGCACTGTTAACACTAAATAGCTGAACGGTTTTTGGTTATGCAATTCAGATATAGACACGTATGAACGTCGGTTCTTTTCAACTTTGCCACCACATAACTCTATCATTTCAGTCAGCTGTGATCGTGAAGGTTTTACACACGGTGTTAGGAAGAAAGTGATGCCTTCAAAGAGTTTTCTTCTCTGTTCACCGCATAGTAAGACTTCCGATACATCGCATTTGTACATTTTGTTGAACGACTCGTCTTTAAGACCAAATTGAGCTTCGTCTGCGAATTTATTCAACCGCTGGCTTTCTAACACCCATTCTGGAGATAGTAAGTGCTTGACTGTGACGAGGCAACTGACTAATTTGGAAGTTCTTACAAGTTTCTCCATTATGAGGTGTGTTGCTTCCGCTGCTGATGTTACTACAAGGCCGCCCAGTTGCCTGGAATTTGTAAATTTTGTCGTAACAAAAGTTAAAACATGTACTTATTTGTTGAACTTAGAAAATCGTAAAAGGGATTCTTTTTATGCTCTTTTTGTTTGTACAGCTTGATTTCATAAAAGTGAAATTGAAAACTCACACCAGTTAATTAAGGTTTAATATCAATTACTGTGAACAAGCCGTGGTAGCCTAATGGTTTGACCTACCGCCTCTCAAGCAGAGGTCGTGGATTCGAATCCCTGCTCGTACGTCTTGAGTTTCCCGGAACTTATGAGTGAAATTTAATTTTAAATTTACCATGAGCTTTTCGGCGAAGGAAAACATCGTGATGAAATTGCACGTCAACAAGGTTTACAACCCCCGGCAATCGTGTGAAGTCCCCTTACTAGCATTGGGCCAGCGTGGCGGACTATGGCTTAAATCCTCATCAGAGACTCATGCCCAACAGGGGGACATATAAATGTGCTGATGATGTGTTGTTGATGATGATAGCTGTAAATACTAATTGAGGCTATAAACCAAATATAGTTTATATACATATACTAACTGCCTCTGTGGCCGAACGGTTACCATGCCGAACTGCCACGCAGAGGTCCCAGGTTCGATTCCCGGGCCGGGAGAAATATTTGTATGGCCTACACTTATTTCTCTCGTGAGTTTGGGTGTAATTTCTTGTTGCCTATGTCCATGGCATCCGCGACACAGGGTTTCCCTAATGCAGGGCTGTGTGGAGTGTGTGCGTTGTTATTATTATTATTATTATATAGTAACCATATATAACCAATACATAATTTTAATTTCAATACATAAAAGTAGTATCCGAATACATGGGTCACATACACTCCTTTTGCGCTGATAGCCTCAATTTTGCCAATTACAACGATGTGTAATATGACAAAGGAAAAAAATTCGAACTTACCTAACAATTGCAGCCAACTTAGAAAGCTCATGCGGCGGTACAGCCGAGAATAAAACTCTCGGTGCGAGATGCAGCGGCGGGGGCTGCGGCGGCGGCTGCGCAGGCGGCGGGGGCTCCAGTCTCGGCCGCTTGCGCCGTGGACCGCCCGAGACAGCCGCTGCTGCGCGCTTCGCACGTTCGTGCGATTCTTGCGTTATGTTTATTGGCATTTTCCACGCATCTGGAATAAGTGATATAGTTTTAAATCATAGAACTAGAAATATTATAAGTATTTCCTCTAATGAAAAATCCCAAACAGACATAAGACTGCAGTACTAATTAATATGTTTTAGTTTATTCTAATTTCTATTAATAATTAATAATAAATTAAACTTAATAAAAATTCATTCAATAAAATAATTTGTAAAACTTAATGTAGCGTAAATTGGAATGTTTTCTTTGTAAAATTAAAAATAAGGTATTTAATTAATAACTATTGTAACTATAGTGAAAAAATAGGGTGGTTTGCATTAATATTAGACATAACTGGTTGAAGACTGTACCACCTCAGTCAACCGTGACCATGGGACCTGTAAAGGGCCCGAAAGGTCGGTTTGTTTGAAAAAACAAATAAACGCGATTTAAATCCGGAAAAATAGTTTCATTTCCTATGTGTTACAATCGCGAAAACCTAAGAACTCCATATGTACAAATATCGTTGCTTTTCGAGAATATTGGTCCAAACACATATTTGTGCGGACCGCAGCATATCAAGCTAAACATTGACGAATCTATTTCTGATGCCCTGGCGGCGATATTCGAAGAAAGTGTATAGTTTCATGTGCTGTTAACTGTACACCATTATTCTAATTTAATTGCGTTGTGAATAAGACCTCTTCAGACTTTTACACTTTAGAGCTTTCCATTGGTTAACATAATGACGTCACGACATTAAGACGGTAGACGATTCTTCGATTATGCGTGCCAAATAGGTTCCAGTTTTTTAAAACCATTCTATATTCATCCGTGGACTTATAAATGGGAAGGAAACGTACTTTAAGTTTCGTGTGGATATTGCTCCGTAACGTCTTTTTTTAATGAATCTAATTGACGGGACGAACAAATCGTGCGCCTGGCGATAAGCGACACGTCGGTCCATATCAGTTGCACTGCCACTCAGAGCTTTAAATCCCAAAGATCTGAGGGGCACTGCCACCGCGTCCGTCACCCTAAGACATAAGTTGACAAGTCCCGTGTGCCTGTAATTTCACTAGCATTCCCCTTCAAGACCGGAACGCAGTAATTGTAAGAAATATAAGAAAATTCCACTATAATATTCCACGCTTTTCTTCAAATTGAAATGGGACTAATACCAAGGTACCCTCTTTTCAATGAAAAAAAAAATCACCAAAATCGGCTCACAAATGCCGTGGCATGTTATTGCGTAACATACATAAAAAAACATAGTCGAATTGAGAACCTCCTTTTTTTATGATCGGTTATAAAAATTAGTGTCGACTGACGCGATTCGCTAAAACTATATTCCTAATGAATAAAGCGTTTTTGCGGCAGGCCGCTACTCTAGAACGTCAGCGATGTGTATTTAGAAAAATGTATTCATGAATGCTTGTTTGATACCTACATAACCTAAACCCTCGCTTAAGAGGAGACCGTATCCAACAGGTTGTTGATTATGATGATACGTCATTCTGACGAAAATGTTCAACAAGACAAGCAATCTAGAAATGCAGGATTTTGGTGCATGTTCTTAACTTTCATACAATAATGATTCTTCTTGCATTCGCAAGAGCCGTGGTCTTAAATTTAAAAATTATTAACCAGAACTTACTCATTAGATGTGAAACTAAACTGTAATCCATTCGGAAAGGACTGGGCATGTTGAATTGTTGATATTTCGCACTTTCAATCTGAAAAGACGTTTTAAACATTTACACAGTAATCAGTGAATGCCATTGGGTTGCTAAAATGCCATAGGAATGAATAAAAATGTTCAAAGTTACCTCAACCAAGCTACAAAAGTAAAGTTTTTGCAGGAAAATTGCAGTTTTTTCATGTTTTTATGTCATAACCAATTAAAAAATGATATTGATAACCGAGAAACAAAAATCGTGGTACATGGTGTATTCAAGACGCTGGTCAATACAAAATCTCCAAAGTGTAAACAATACCTGTGAAAGTGCGCTCATGTTGCCTAGTAATAGATCTGTAAGCCAGGCGGCAGTCACGACGGGCAAGTTCCACTCGCGCGCTCGCCTGTACTTGTTGCCTTCAGCGCGCTTGCTTATAAGCACCGTGTTGTCACGAGTCATGTACGGTGTAAACTGTTAGACAGAGAAATGATATATTGTATTATATGATATATTCTTTTATTGCATCAAATAAATACAAAAGAAATTGCCACTGCCAAGAAAGTGCCACAGGAAACGCCACTGAAATGCCAAAACGTCATTGGAATGCCAAAACTAAATAGGAATGCCAAAATGACATTGGAAAGCCAAATTGCCATAGGGATGTCAAGGAAAAGGGACGGATTATTTTCATGCAGTTAATTTTCCCACGCTCCCTCCGAATAAAATTAACACAAACGCAACTACAATCGCAAACACCATCACCAAGTATATATTCGTTACTTGTTTCGCCTTTCTACTAATGGTGATAAAATACAGCACAGAAGCGCAGTTATTTTGCATGATTTATCCGTCAATGAGTTCGTGAAACAAAGTAATTTATTTCGATTTTTATTAGCACGGATTTCCGCAGTGACGCCTGAATCTAAATATTATTTTATGACACGAATAAACCTACCTTGGCACCAATATGCTCTATACAGTAGATAATGCGATCGCGGTCCTCGTCGCGCCAGCCAGTTATGGCGCAGCGGTGATGTTTCGCCGGACGATCTCTGGCTGCGTACATGCTCGGAAGATGCAATGCTTGCCAGGGAGGAGTTACGCCTCGTCGCAGCATGGCGTCAGAGAGCCAGTACGCAGTTACGCAGCGTTTAGCGTCGCGTAGGGCCTAGGAAGAAATAAAAAGTTAACACTTCAATGGATTCGCTTGTAGCTGCATCTATAGTCTGTCTTTTTTCAAACATGGAGTAAAATGACTTCTGCAGGATTGGTAGGTCAATGTTTGCAGGGTTGCCAATTTAAAAAAAAATTATGTCGTTGTTTAATTATTAATACAAAGATCGAACACTTACAAAAAATTCCTTCGATCTGGCCGGATTCGAACCGACGTCTTTTAGCAAACCGTGTCAGATGCTATGCCAACTAAGCCACGGAACGAACCAGCGGACCTCACAAATTTTTCTATGTGCTTATTGTCGGATCTTTGTATTTGGATTTCAACTACTTTTTAGCCTGCATGCAGTTATTATCGACATTGTTATCGATGGATTCTGAAAGAATGTAAAATTTTACTAAAAATGTCTGAATTGTGAATGTTGCGTTTTAATGATTACTAATTAATATAATGGCAATGAAAATAGAATGGCTACGAAGGTATATAACAAACTTCCACTTGAAATTAGGAATTGCAGCGATTGTGCAGAATTTAAGAAATTATTATTTAATTACCTAAATGATAGGACATTCTATAATATTGAAGATTTCTTATAAAATTTACATTTCATATTATTAAATTTGTTATTGATTATTTTACTATTGTTATTATGTTTCATTAGTATTAGGTTGCATTAATTGGACTGCATGATTATAATATTATTACAAATTATTGCATGAGATTTACTAAAACTAAGAAAACTTTGTATGCCATAAGGCGGATCACAGTGATTCAAAATTCATTCTTGTAACAACTTGAAATAAATGATTTGATTTAATTCCACACTAGGGAAACCCTGTATCGCGGGTGCCATGGACACCCATGCCATGGACCCAAACTCGCGAGATAAATAAATGTAGGCCATACAAATATTTCTCCCGACCCGGGAATCGAGTCCGGGGCCTCAGCGTAGCAGTCCAGCAATAGTTATTGCTTTCTTTATTTTTATTTTAACAGTTGGCCTACTACCATCGAAGTCAATTTTTATTTATAACATTTTAGTAACAACAGGCGGTTTGGTTATCCATATTAAATTAATTAAAATGAATAACTTTAAAATATGTCTCCTCTTTGCATTTTTAATCGATATACTTTTAAAACTGTGTATGTATTTATGTTCAAATGAATTACTGATAGTTCAAATGAACTTGTGCTTAGCAGTTGGACGGACCGACGATGATTCAAATTAAACGAGTTCGGCTATTTATTGTATAAGTGTGACTAATATTCTGTCGATAGTCGATAGAATATTTATTGACTGCAATCACTAGCTGCTTGCAAGCAGGCAACACTTTTGAGAAATGAAATATCATTTTACACCTTCATCTTCAAAAAAGACAGACCATGTAACTACAATATATTTTTTTAAATTAGTGACGGTATTGTTTTCAACGTGCTGCATCACAGGAAGGAGAACTCTGTACTGCAGCCCTTTGGCTACTATTTTCCTATGTAGCGATAGAAGAATTGCTATAATGTAATAAGTAATAACAATCTGCCAGACACCCACACCAATTACTTCGTTCTTAAACAAGGGATTCCTTGTATTATGAGTACCAGAGCAACGTCTCACTCCGAAACATTACTCAGAACACCCATATCAGAACCAATTTTAAAAAGTTAATTTCTCGAAATTAATCATACCAGGAATGGAACCCGTGATCTCCTCATTCAGCATCCACAGAGCAAACTGTTGGGTCATGGAGGTTTAGTAGCAGTAGAGCCCCTTGTTAAAGAGTTCGTCCAGGAAAGTACAGCAGCCTTACCTATTTCTGCTGCCAAGCAGCAATAGAAGCATTACTGCGTTCCGATTTGGTAGGATAAGGGTGCTGGTGAAATTACAGGCACATGGGACTTGTCTCAGGGTGATGGGCGCGGTGGCAGTGCCCCTAAGATCTTTGTGATTTAAAGCGCTGAGTGACACTGCAACTGTTATAGATAGGCTTGGCGCTTACCACCAGGCCCACGACTTGTTCGTCCCTTCCTCTAGTATCCGTTCACTTGGTATTATAAAAAAAAAGTCGTCATATATATCTGTTCGGTATTCTGCCTGTGCTATTCAATCTAGATAGATATCGAATGCCCCGCGTACTAACTGAAACGAAACTGGCTGCGTGGTGTCGTCGGTGTTGATGTTAGCAGTCAGTGTCGCTGAAAAACGTAACTTGCTTGAAATGTTTTAATTATTCCTTTCGTTTTTTTTTTCTTCTGGTTCTGCGACTGATTACTATAATACAAACGAACAAGACTGTGCCATCTGCCCCGTTGAAGACCCGCACTGCCGCCGTCGTAGTGAAGGGAGGAACGGGTGAGTACTTCTATATCATTTTAGCCAGGATAGCACAGGCGAAGAATTACTAGCGCCCTAAATACAGTCCACCTATTGCCGCGTGTCTCGGCTTTCTTATGCCACAATATCCTACTAAGGCATCCTGTACATCCAAATGTACATAATATGTGATTTGGACCCAGGTCATATATCATGATCACGTAATCTCCGAAGGTACAATACAATGAAAATATCGCATTCAAATTTAGCACTATATAATTCTGTGCGCCCATATGGTATCTAAAAAAATACGTTTACATACAAACGTTCTTTGAGCCTGTAGCATGTAATTACATTTTAATGTAATAAATAAATAAATGTACAATGACTTTTAGCGCTTTTCCCATTGTTGCAGTTCGCTGGATCTAGGAGTTTATAACTCCAAAGTTATTAAATTGTAATTGTTTGTTGTTGTAGATTAATGTTAATGAGTTTGATGAAACTTTACCTGCATAACAACTCCATGCTTCTGCGTCTCGCAAAGTACATGTGTGACTCTCGCACAGTAATTAGGCTCGACTTCTCCGCCGCGCCGTTGTATTGCTTCCGCCCATCGCGCCACGCGTTCCGTGCCCCACGACTGTTGGTATTCCACCTGTAAATTCGGTATTTACACTGTCTTAATTTCAGAGAATAGGATGGAACTTAAAATTTAACGGTACTACGCATAAAAGCCGGTAACGAAATGTTCTCTATCCACTGAACTGTTATTGGCAACTGAGTTGTTGCACCAAACGTTATTGGCAACTATGGTTGCCAAACAAAAACAATACCGCCGCGGTCCACTTTTGTTTTTCTGCTTATTCTAGTGCAGTACCTCCAATCGCCTTCAAATTTTTTCTAGTATTTCTCAATATAACAGGTAATCACATGAAATTAACGGACATCCCTATAAATTTCAAGCAAAGATAAATTGGAAAATAAATGTCAAAATTACAGCTTGTGGCGCGATTGTTCACGTTGAATGTTAGCTGAAGATTTCGACTGTAATGAATGCCATTACTATTTATTTTTGCAATTATTACCTACCAAAGTGATCGTTAGGATGTGTTTTTTCTGATGGTGTTAAAACTTTAACATTTGATATCATATTGGAATCACATCTTATTGGAAAAAAGGTTATCAAAGTGATGGTCATTGCAACTTGTGATTGTTTTTTAGAAAAAAAACTTATTCATTATTAAAAGACTTTTTGGAGTAAAATATCACACAAACACATAACTTTATTCAATATAGGTTGTATTAAAACCTTTTTTAGGTCGTTACATTGTGAATTTTGGTAGGATTCGTAAATATTCTTCCTCGCGATCTGTAGTTTTTTCACGACATTTTAGCAAATTCCGCTACAACCCGTGATTGTTTTTAATTTATTTTAAAAATAGTAAAAAAATATTTTAATATAATTCTAGTGTTAGTCGACAGGTATTAAAATGCTCGTCAGCTTTAAATATGTTTTGTTTCCTAATAAAATGAATATACAAAGTGGTTAAGAGTGAAATCGTAAAACACTATGAAAATTTCTCAGAAGTATTCAGAGTACTCGGAAGTTCGCAAATATAGTCGTCGTATTACAATCATAACTGTGGTCTAAACAAAAGCTACTTAATTGCTCTTATCGCTCATGTTATTTCTTTTTTGCCGTAGCTTAATTGGTTCTCGAATTTCAAGTGTTTATATTACACGCGCCTTATCGCGGCTCCTAATGTAAACTATAAAAAAAATGGTGGACATGGATATTTAAAATTACAATAACAAGGGAGTACAGTAACGTGAGTATATTGGCACTAATGTATGTACAACAGGCTTATTGCTAAGTGACAGCTTTTTTCCATGGTAGAAAAATAGGAAATGCAAAGAGGGTGCCATTAAAGAATATCTTGAACAATGGATTTTTAAATAAATACACTACATTGAATACTACATACCCGGACGCATTTAAGTGAACTCTAGTTAAATCCCCAAAAGAATGTAGAGTTTTCTTTTCAATAATCTGGTCACGTTACTAAAAAGTAATTTGTTGTAATTTTATTATTTAGTGTGGTGCGGTGCACGCTCGGATTCGGACGTGCTCCACTGCACAATAAGAATTATAATAATTCGCGACCCGCGCGGCAATAGCCGCTGCACGTAATTGACTATGGGTTCTCAGCAACTCATAGCCAACGAACTGTTGGCGTTTATACAACACGCCATAGACACCATGGACGAAGTCAGCATCGTGCAGATCTGCAAGTCAAATTTCAAAGAAGAAGAGATTTGCAGTGGCAAGGCGCTGCTTTTCCGGACGTTTGGCAAAGCCGAACAGATGCCGTCTCGTCGGAGAGATGGAGGAGTGAAGAGTCTCCAGGACATCATTTCGTTGTTCAAGGAGACCGACCCAGACGACGTGCCTGCATTCGTGGCGAAGGAGCTGCATAAGCTGCCCCCTGTCACGTTCGACCACGTCGACGTCACCAGGCTGCTGAAGGACATCACATCCCTAAAAGCAAGCCTTGCTGAAGTTCAGTGTAAGTTGGAGGCCTCAGACAACACCATCAGTGAGTTGCGTGCCCAAGTTGTATTACTTAGTAGTGCGGCTTCGGTAAGTAGGTCACCTGAGGCCTGCAACGTAAACACTTGTCGGGGGGCGCAAAATGCTTCTTTCAGCAGTTTTGAGTCGGCTCACATGCATGTGTCACCGACCTCTGGCGCTGTTGCCGCGCGCGTTTCCCCGCACCCCGCCCCGCCGGAGACGACCCCTTCACGTGATTACGCAGCTGTTGCCGCTGCCCGACCCAGTACTCCACAACCACAACCCAGGCAACCAATGAAGGGAAAACTGAAAAAGAAACTCGTATCTGGAGCTGCGTCGTCAGTACCACCGAGACGAGTTGATCAGTGCGACGAGGACGGCTTTCGGAAGGTGGAAAAGAAAAAGAAGAACATCAGCCGAAACCTTAGTGGCACCGCCCTGACTGGCCCGAATCATTTATTGCATCCAGCGGTACCGACGACGTTGTTATACGTGTCGCGTCTTCATTACTCCACCAAGTCTGCGGATATTGTGGAGTACATGCGAGTGAAGGCCAATGCAAACCTGAGGGTCGAGCGGTTGGAGGCGCGCCACAATGTGAATTTTAATTCATTTGTGGTGCGAGTACCAACTCAACACCTGTCGACCTTCATGAGAGAAGACTTTTGGCCGAAGGGTGTCATGTACCGGCGTTTCCAAGGACGGCTACCGGACACCCACGTTGCGTCACACGTCGAAGTACATACGTGTAAATAAATAGTGTTATATGTATATTATCATGTTATATTGTATTTATGATTAGTCCGTAAGGTATTTATTTAATATTTCTGTTATTGTTTTATTATATTATTGTTATATTATATGTATGTTAGTCTGTAAGGTATGTATCTATGGGTCCTAGTTGCTTGAAATAAATAAATAAATAAATAAATAAATAAATTTATTATTATGAAAAATTTTAGGTTTAATTGGAAAGCAAAAAATTAGTCGACTATAACTTTTTCATTCATTTGTTTTAATTTTCTACTGACACAGTAGGGTTAGCACGACAAGGCGCGACTTGCGCGCGAGTTACTGCTTTTCTCGCATAGAGAATCTTGTGGTTTATGTCGCGCATAGTCGTGGTAGCCCTACAGATTTGTTGAGTGGTCCGAGGTTTAATTTGTTTGAAAATTTCAATATTAGTTGAAAACATTTTTACTTGTTAAATTTTCATTTAATCAATGTTAAACTGTTACAATTTTAAAATGTTCGCTGTTCTGCATTGTCACAAAATAAAAAAAATAATTTACTTTGATTTCGAATTTTTTGAATAAAGTTTGAAAAAAGCTTACAATGTGAAAAACACAACCCAACAAAAACAGGTCCGGGGGTAGTTTCAGGTTGGGATTGTGTCCGTAGAACTGCGCCCTCGGTGGTGTAGCCCTGACGCCGGCCACGCCCACGCCCACGCCAACGCCCACGCCGGGCACGGCGGGCGCGAACACCTTGCTGCCCACCACGCCGCCCACGCCCACCGGTGTGCCTGCGCCCACGCCAACACCCACGCCGGCCACTCCTGCACCGGCCTGCTTAATCACAATAGGGAGGGATCACAATAAAGTTTTGCTTACGGCATAGAATTGGAGGATCAACCATTTATTAAAAATTCTCTTCTACTCTGTTTAGTTTTGTCATGTGAAGATGATTTCGTTATTCTGACATCTACTTTTTGCTTAGAATATAAGCAAAACCTAATTAATGATGACGACTACTACGGAGCCCTCTTTCCAACGAAAAAATAATCATCAAAATCGGTTTACAAGTGTCGGAATTATTGCGTAACATATTTAAAAAAACACAAAAATCGTTTAAAAATTACTTTTGACAAAACAAAATTGACAGGCTTTTTGGCTTCAGTCGGTTACGATTAACATGTAAGTAGAGTGATACTAACCAGTGAGAAAAGACGTTCAGATGACACAGAAGTAGCAAAAACCGCCGAATATTGTAGATTTATTGTACTTAGATCTTGCCAAACTGTTTTTCTAGCAAATCAATATAAAATAGGGGTTTAGAAAGAGATTATTTTGTTTAAATTATGAATGCGATCTAGACTATTCAATTCGCCTTAATATTGGATCCATTTACTTAAAAATCGCATTGAAAAGAATCGATATATAGTATACCCTTGAATCGATCCTAATAAAAATCGAGTCGCAATGTGCATCCCTAGTACACATTTCTTTTTTTACGATATCTATTTGGAATATCTTGCAGGGGCTAGGGCTTGCAAGAGTTTGAACGATGTGTTGAGCAGGAGTGAACTTAATATTGACATATTCAATTCTAATTTGAATTCATTAAAGCGTAAACTTGTGGGCGCGTATGTTTAATGGGCGCGATCATTTCGTAATGGGATATATATGGTTTACATAAATAAAATAAATAAATATCATAGACCGAGACACCCTACAAGAGGTACATAATTAGGATGGTTACAAAATTTATATCTTCAAACGCACAGATATTAAGATATAATATATTACCTGGTGTGCATGATGTGCTGGACCTAACAGGAGTCGTGTGGGAGCCCTCACTCCTCCGCCAGCTGCGTGTGCCGCTGTCATTAACCTATCAAAAAACATGTCCGTTAGTAAGAATAGAAACAAAACAAAATAAAGCCTAAAGCAATTCATATACATTCGAAACCTATTTTTAACCGCCTTCAAAAAAGGAGGAGATTCTCAATTCGACTGTGTATTTAACCGACTTAAATATAAGGACGAGGTTCTCAATCCGACTCTATGTTACGCGATAACTCATTTGTGAGTCGATTTTGACGATTATTTTTTTGTTGGAAAGAGGGTACTTCAGTATTGGACCTATATAAATTTGAAGAAAATCTCCACCTCTAAGGGTGGCAAACTAGGGGATGAATCCGGTTTCGCGCACTTCCCAGTAACCGATTTCAAAAACCTTGGCAAATAGACGTAATTTCACGAACTTTTTTTTTGTGTATTTTACGCGATTATTCCGACATTTATGAATCGATTTCGATGATTCTTGTTTTGTTAGAAAGGGGTATCTCAGTAGTGGTTCTATCCAAATTTGAAAAAATAATCCATCTCCAAGGGTGGCAAATTAGGGGATGAATCCGGTTTATTGGATTTGACCCACTTTTCAATAAAATTTGGCAAATAGATGTAACAATGGTTTTTTATGCTTTTTGAATTCCTAAAGTTTATAATAACGAACCAGCGGACCTTACGAATTTTTCTGTTTGTTGCAGATCTTTGTTATTGGTTTTTTAACGATTTTTTTTTGCCGCAACGCCATCTGTGAGATATTACTTTCATTTAGATATTACCTTCACTCAGATTATCTGGCACGGATTGCCTGAGGGAGCTGGCTCGAATCCGGCCAGATCGAATTAATTTTTCTTAGTGTTTCGATTGTCTTTGTTATAATAATTACACGTTATATATTTTGACTTCTTTTATTTATATATATTTATTTCGGGCAAACAAATAGACGAGCTACTTGTGTGTTGAGGTGGTCATCGTGGCCCATGGACGTATGCAAATTAAACTTGACTTTATTTATAATATCAAGTGACGGGACGAACAAGTCGTGAGCCTGGTGTTAAGCTACACGCCTGTCCATAACAGTTGCAGTGCCACTCAGAGCTTTAAATCGGAAAGATCAGAGAGGCACTGCCACTGAGCCCGTCATCCTGAAACATAAGTTGACAAAGTCCCATGTGCCTGTAATTTCACATGACTTCACTTGAATGAGTTTGAAAACACGGAGGCAACACGTCATCGACATCAATGGAAACTTGTAGGTAGATTATACAGGATTATTTGTAAAATGCTAGCAAGCTCGCAGCACTATATTACTAACATCACAAACAACAACTTTTGTTACATGACTTTTCACAAAAAAATATAAATTAACGAAAAATAATAATAATTACGGTTTTTGTGAACACAAAACATTTGTTATTTCAAGCCATCGAGTATATAACAACTAGAAATAGATATGAAACAAGGGCCATCCATCCCTGGCAACTCATCAGTCAAATGGTACTGATATCACTTTTAAATACAATTCTCGTTTGCGCTGAACTCAGAAATTAGAAAACTGAAATAGTACAGCGCCAACAACTGACCTGTGTGTACGTCTCAGTATATTCCAAAAATATTCTGCATTTATTGTAATAAAGATAATAATGTCTAACAATGGGGGCTGTTACATTCGGTGATGTGGGAAAAAAAGCAAAACATCTAATTACAAAACAAACGGAATCACATTTCATCGGTAATTAAATAGTAAATATGTAATTTTGCAATTTTTGTACATTATAGCAAAGCTCAAGTTAAACTGGTTGATATGTAATGAAACAATTGACGACACCCGTCAATTGTTTCGAATTCGAGCTGGCCAATCGAAGCGCAGTTGTCACAGTAATGGTTTGCCAGAATAGTTTTCAAACAAATTAAATGACATTTCGTCTCTATTTCAGGTTATATACTCGATGTTTCAAGCTGAACAACAGGCTGACTTTCAAGTTCAGTTAACGCTTAGAGGGCTGTTTGTTAAGAAGTTAGAGAGTCAGAAATCAGATGATGTGATGTGACTTTTTCATGACTTACCTGAGCGTTCCCGCCGCAGAAGGTTCGTGTTCAGGTGGCTGCGCAGTACCTTGCAGTCGAATGGACAGCATATTTGCCAGTGCGGTTTTGGTTTTAGGGTTCACCAGTAGTGCGCTGTTTGCACCTATGATATAACACATGACAAGGTCTTCATTTATAACGTATATACGTAATTATTTCCACACGGAAAAGGCGCCTAGACATCTAGTTGCAGAAATCAGTCCGTTACACTATACCATAGCAAGTTGGTATGTATTCCCTTCTTGGACAACACGCATAATAAACGATGACAAAAAGCGCTTAGAACGCCTATAGAGAATATCGACCAAGTAGGAATGGTATACCGCTGTACGTTCTGGATGTTCGATGGTAAAAAGGGGTGGGCGGAACGAGCTGATGGAGCTCATGTTCAGTATAATCAACTGCCTCCTTGGCCAAACGGTTGCCATGCGGAACTGTCACGCGGAGTTCTCGGGTTCGATTCCCGAACCGGGAGAAATATTTGCGTGGCCTACATTTGTTTCTCTCGTGAGTTTGGCTGCAATTTATGGTTGTCTATGTGTGTGTCTACCCATGGCACCCGCGATACAGGGTTTCCCTAGTGCGGGGCTATGAGTGTGTGCGTTATTTATTTTTCCCGCGAATTAACAAATTAGTGGAAATGGTATCAACTCCAGTAATGTAGTTAATATAACACTTACCGATTATATGAAACGCCTTCACCGGATATATTTTTATTATTGCTATTATATCGACAACCCAAAACAGAACGATAAACCATAACTCATTCAAAATATTTTGGTTTAAGGAATGAAGCACATGTTCGGCTCAAGAGAGCGTTGAAGTACGACAAAATGTTGGTTATGACAGATATAACAATTGCGACAAGAACTCCCACTTCACACTTCCATTCGTATGTGTTCCGTGATATTACTTAATATTTTTTATGTAACATCTATTACAATTATCACTAATTACAACTAAGAATCAAATTACATAACTGTACGAAATTGTAGAATCATAACATTTTATAGATCCTATTTACTTCCTCTGGCCGGCAAATTTCATTGGCCATTAGAGGGCAAAATTGGTATAGAAGGTGCAGAGCCGTCTTATCCACTTTTAGTAATATAGTCTGTGCTTTGACTTACCTTGAAAGTCAAATTCCACCCGGGACTCTATGTGGTTTAACTATAGTCGTTTTTAGAAATCAAAATAATACCTTGTTGTTCCGGTGTAGTAGGAGTCAACAAAGTGCCGTCGACTTGCTGCTCTGGTAATGGTGAGGCACCGACCACGTGTTGCGTTACTCCGGAAGCCACCTAGGTAATAAATATAATTTTTTCAAACATGCTCGGAAATGTTTGCATTACTTTCAAAAACGAACACGGGAAGAGTTAGTAATTTAAGTACCGTGAGACTTCTTCCCGACCAAGGCCTGCACAGTAAGTATGAAAATTTATTACTGTCCTCTTGTGTAAACTTTTAAATCTACCTACTAAATAATGAACTATGTAAACAGGCAAAGGGATAACTCATACGGCCAACTGCCTAGTATTAGTAATTGCTAGAATTAAAAAACCTACTTACACGCTAACTTAAACAAAAATAAAAAGGCGGTAAAATAAACTAAAGTGTTTTGGTACTCTTTTCTGTTTCCTCGTCTTTTTTGTATTTTCGTCGTGAAAAATTATAAAATGAGCAATGTCTCCCGTTGGAAAAATAGAGTAGTGATTGTACACCACCTAATTTAAAACCAGCGGCGATATTAGCCATGGAAAACTTGTTGCCGGCTATGAGCAAAGTAAGATACATGAAAACATAGGAAACTTTCATGCAATGAAGAAGCGAAAAAAATGCTAATTCGTTTTCGGAGATTGTGTTTGTATTGATACGTAAAATATTACTTTTAATATATATATATTTTTACTCTTTTTATAATACATCTTCCTCTCTTTAGTCTTTTATTATTTCCTCGCATTCTTTGAGCAACAGCACTATACACGCCTCGGCCGGAACGGGGATTACTTGACTCGTATTAATACAATTGTAACTCATACTCGTCCAGCAATTCTTTACTTCCCGGCCTCTGCAGTAATGTAGTATTAATTTACAATATTTAAGATTTCGAGGAATGGAAAAACGGTTGCTTTTTTTTGTTGCTTTTTGTAAGTTACATACATTAGCAATACTTCTGGCTAAGAGCGTTTACGCACTACGTCCGATTCGTGTCAGTTCTGAATCCGTGAAATGACGGTTCGATATGTCACAGGTGTCCAAAATGTCATTTCGTATTTTCTCGGATTAGAATCTGACTTAGTGCATATGCGACATCCGAATTGGGTCCGAGTTTTCTATAGTATGTTTTTTTGAAGACGGACTAAAATGAAGCAGGTAGTGATTGCAGCCGAACTTGTTTCATGTGAATCATCTTCGATTCCTTTTTCATCCACTTACTGAGCACAAGTTCATTTGATTTGTCAAGTATTGTAAGTTCATACATACATATCCTGTATTTATAACTATGTTTATGAAAAATACAAACAAGTTTTTAATTTTAATTCAATATACGATATATATACATATATATATTATACTCGTGTGTGTGTATATATATATATATATTATACTCGTGTGTATATATATATATATATATATATATATATATATTTTACAACACCATATTTAATAAGATAACCTCAAAAAATGTTTCTCCTGCAAATATTTTTTTTATCTTATTGGCAATGTTTCGGGGATGAACAACCTTTGCCTGTCCTTAGTGTTTATTCGATTTTTTATTTTAATTTGTTATTTATAAACACTAATACTTATAAGTAGAAGTGTGAGTAATTAATTGCTACAATACTATTAGTTTAATAATTTATTAAATGTTTTTTTATTGAGAATAATAAAATTAAAATAATAAATTGGATAATTGTTAAATAGTGTTAAATTATAATGAACTGACAAATGAAAAGTCAGTTTTTGGTCAATAGGGATGGTTTCATCCCCACCAGTGCATCACCGCGATTTTCTTCATTCGGTTTCTGACAGCTGTCGTTATGAATGTATTCCCTGCCATGTATGCGTCGTGTTGTTGAGTTTTTGTTTTTTATTGTTAAGTTTTCGTTTTGTGTTATTTTTTTGTTAAGTTTTGGTTTGACTCTGTTGTTACGTTTGTGTTTGCTTGCGTTGGTGTGAACATAACTACAATGGAGGCTGAACCAGGTCCTTCAACAAAAAAGAGACTCTTTCACCGTAGAAAAAAAGATCACTATATTTATGACACAAAATGTTTCTAAACAGTTTTGTAAATTGCTCAAACCAAAAAGGTATTATTCCATTATAGTTTATTAGTCGGAATACAGTGGAACCTGTTAATCATCGAGTATATAACCAGAAATAGAGACTAAATGTCATAATTTGTTTGAAAACTATTCTGCCATATCATTCCCATACCATACCGAGTTCGAAACAATTGACGGGTGTCGTCAACTGTTACACTTCAAATCGGTTTATTTGAAGTGAAACAGTTGACTAACTGTTATAGTTGTTGTCGTAGTTGAGTTAACTTGAGCTTTGCTATAATGGACGAAAATTACATATTTAATATTCAATTACCGATGAAATGTGATTCCGTTTGTTTTGTAATTAGATGTTTTGCTGTTTTTCCCACACTACCGAATATAACAAGCACGCCATTGTTAGAGATATTATCTTTATTATAATAAATTCAGAATATTTTTTGGAATATACGGAGACGTACGCACTGGTCAGTAGTTGACCTGTCTACATTTCTGTGGAAACGGGAATTGATATTTATAAGAGCTGTATCGCTAATGTGTTACCAGGAATATATGGACCTTAATTCGTCTCTATTTCTGGTTATGTACGTGATGTTGTTAATAAACGAACGTCGAAAAAAGGTTTATGGTCTATGAGATGTCAGTTTGACAGTGACAGTTGTTTGTTTACATTTTTTGACTTCGACTACATCTCAGAGTTTAGTAATTATAAGAACGTCATAACTTTCATAATTCAGTAATTTTTATCTTTTTTCACAATCTATCGATAACAACCACATAACTATTTAAAATTTTATGAGAACTGGAAACAAGATTCGCTCTGGACCTGTTGAAGGGAAAAGTGTCGCTTTTATTTTGACTTTCAATTATTTTGTGAAATCTAGTTTAAAGTGGAATAGGATAGTGCTATTGTGCCTTAATCGAAGATTAAAACGCGAAATTATATGAATCTCGAAGTAATATACCCGTATCGGCCCGTTTTAAGGAATCCCGAGTCCCGAGAAAAGAAAACTGGAATCAAACTGACTTCCAAAAAGACAAGACTTATATAGTAGTAGATTTGCATAGTTTCGGGTTCGCAACGAATACGAATAGATGCAGTGCGCAAACGCGCTAACAGTGGAGCGTCGTGTAAACATCGTGATGAAATTTGCATGTCGAAGATGTCATAAGAGTGTGAAGTATGACTATACTAACTAACCTAAAACCTAGCAAAATAAAACAAGTATGGTAACTCCGTACAAATTAACAGCGCGTCTTGAATATGTGCGCGACCGCCGCGCGCCGTGTACGGACATGCACATTCGCATATTAGTAAAAGGCGCGGTGGGATCACGAGTGCATCGCGATATTATGCGGTTTTTGTAGTTTTAGTTTTTACTTATTTTACATTATCGTATTTAATATTGACGTATTTCTAATTACTTTCATGTATTGAACTGTATTAAAAATGTTCTACTGACCTTTTTTCAATAATTTATATGAACCATTTGTTTTGTTTTTATTATTTCTTTTTATCTCGTTTGTCGCGTTCAATTTTTACGATGATAAAATTACTGTGCAAAAGTGTAAAAATGTTTTAAAATCAGCTGTGACATTGCGGCTATGTTTGGATATTCCTTTGCAGCCATTGGTCGCGGCACTCGCGATGCGACAAAAATATGACGTCACGATGCTTGCCATGTGAGCAATTGTGATAAAATTTTAAAATGCTGGTTTACCACTCGAATTTGACAGCTAAATGTGGTTATGACAGCCTTATCGCGGCAGCATGCTACGCCCTCATTTCCGCTCCATTGATACAACTTTCGTGCTTCTTCTGCCAAGTGTAGAAACCATCATGCATCGCCAGTCGTGCCTTTTTAGACATTTTACGGATGCTCATGAAGGCATAAGAAATAACATATTAATTAATCATTTAGACAGTGTAGATGGTTAGTATTAGATAATTAATTGATATGCCAGTGTATACAATAGTGACATAACTAACCGGTTTAGTCGGTGCAGGCTGATGATGCGCGGCATGGTCCCGTTGAGCTTGCAGCTGTTGCAAGCGCTGGTACTGCTGCTGTCGCTGCAATTGCAATTGATGCAGCTGAGATTCTACGGCTCCTCCTGCAGCCCCGCCAGCACCCACAGGACTTGCTACTCCTGCCCCGCCAACTGATAAAGAAAGATTAATTTTAATAATCAATTACTACAGTACTACACAGTGAAACTGAGAAATTTGTGACGTTTGGTTGACGCCGAATTAACACTAAAGTTTTAAACTTCGTAAATGGCAAAATTTAAATATCAACCGGAATCTTATTATATAAACGTATGTACATTGGCCTTCATATGAATTTGTGAAGAAGACTGTCAAGAATAACGTCATTTTTATTCCTCATGTTAATGTTGTGTTTGTCACAATTTTTGATAAAAAAACTACATTTTCATAAATGTGCTATGTTGTTCTATATTCATAAATGTTCAGTTCTTTAAACTTATCTTTCAAAGACACTCTGGGGCCCAGATTGTAAATTGCCCTAACCGCAACACTAACTGCAGGACCAAGATTTTATTAATATCCGCGGTATTACCCCAAAGCAAAATGCCGTATGTCAATAAACTGTGAAAATAGCTGAAGTAAAGTTTATTTAAATATAAACGTTACTACCGTATCGACCCCTCCTACGTGAAGTATCGTATGTCAAAATTGCCAAGTTTACAGGGGAGCGTTTTAAAGTTCTGAATTCACTGAAATGAACATAACACGTGACTTTAGCATTTCTCAGTTTATTCGGCAAAGCTCGTTACTCACATAGAGTATTATAAAATCCTAGATATCGGTTAGATGATCTATTAGATGAGCGCTCTACGTAGGAGGGGTCGGTATTTTCTCATTTGTTTTGTTCCGACTTCAAAAAAAAGAGGAGATTCTCAATTCGACTTTTTTTTTATATGTATGTTACGCGATTACTTCGACATATTTGTGAACCGATTTTGATGATTCCTTTTTGATCCAGTTTTTTTTCCAGTGATCCATACGTTCACTCCATCCGTTCAAATTTGAGGAAAATATTCCAACTTTAAGAGAGGCGAATTCAGGGTTCGACAAACTTTTGAGGTCGGTTTAAAACAAAAACATATTTAAACAAAAAACTCACAATTAAACTCTTCAAAATCTAATAGAGAATCCATTTCACTACACAAACGAACCCGCCAACTAAGTTACAATGACTTTATAAGGTCGACCATATAGGCGTTCAGGAATGTTCTAGACCTCTAGAAGACACTTGTTGTAAGCGAGAGTAGGGACATATCACTGAATACATTTCTTTATACTGCTTGGGGAGTTAGATATAGTTTGTTTGATGTAAACTAATCTAAAAAATAAAAGTAAAATAAAAAATAATAATAAAAACACGCGTTATACAACAATTTATTCCAAAAAATTAATGAAGTCACCATTTGAGTAGCAGTAAAGCACCTTACCTTATTACTTACGTCTTAGAGCGACGGGCGCAGTGACAGTGCCCCCCAGATTTTTGCGATTTAAAGTTTTGAGTGGCTCTGAAACTGCTGTGGCGTGTCACTTACCACCAGACGGACGATTTGTTCGTTTCAGTTGCAGTGCCACTCAGAGCTTTAAATCGCAAAAATTTGAGGGACATGGCGCCTGTCACCCTGACACATAAGTCGACATGTCCCAGGTGCCTGTAATTTCACCAGCACCCGTACGCTTCAAAACCGGAACGTAGTAATGCTCACAATGCTGCGTGACGGCAGTACTTCCCTCGACGAACTCTTTCACAAGAAGCTCTACTGCTATTTAACGCCTCAGCATCAGAACAGGATTTACCTTACATGAGAGTGGAGTATTGAAAATCGAACTCAAAGTTGTGTGGCATACAGTATACCTCAGACGTCTACCTGTCATCTACTATTCTGTAATTTAAGTCGTTGATACTCAGTTTTGAGGTGAGACGGTGCCGTAGTGTTAAAAGGACGATAATCAATATTATCGAATTTGAAAATCTTTAAACGATCATTAGAACCTGAACGGACTACATCGAAACGCATTGAAATTGTAATGCCAGACAAAAAGCGGCACAACAACTACGGTTTATAACTATGTATGAATGAATCTGAATATCAAAACGTCCAACTAATGCTGCCTCACATTTGGCGATAACATGTGACTTTTCGATTACATTATAAGATGGGTTAGATTGATGATGAGTTTTTATTGTAATATTGTCATCATTCGTTGTAAGAAGTTATAAAAATACAGGCCTAATCACAGAACAATAAATACAGTAGAAGTGTTTAGCGACGTGTCACGTGTGTCAACTGTACGCGGAATTCCACGTACTTAATCTCAGTCCGCCATTTTCGCCTTCTACGTTATGGTTGTGTCAATTATCTCCTTCAAAACCTCTAAAATCGTAGAAAAAAACCTTATTTTGCTACTTACGACTGGAGTCGCTGTAATATTATCCATGGTGCTGTCTCCGTGACTTTGACTGCCTCCGTGGCCGAACGGTTACCATGCCGGACTGCCACGCAGAGGTCCCAGGTTCGATTCCCGGGCCGGAAGAAATATTTATATGGCCTACATTTATTTCTCTCGTGAGTTTGGATGTAATTTGTGGTTGTCTATGTGTGTGTCCATAGCACTCGCGACACTGAGTTTCCCTAGTGCAGGCTATGTTGAGTGTGTGCATTATTAAAAAAAAAAAAGTCTCATATCATCTGTTTACAGTAATACATTTTTTGTTATAAGAAATGAAAGTAAACCTCATACCGTTACAATAGGTCGATTTTTTTGGAGAACGTTAATTAGGCATTAATCGTTCGTCTTTCAGCTATTGCTGCTAGGTGGCAGCACATTGAATGAAATTTCAATTATAAAGTCAAAACGTCGTTATTTGCAATAATAGGTATTGAACTTTCAACGATATGCCAACTGTGTAAAGTTTACATTATATTAGCAGCCCAGAATTTGTTACATGTTATTCAATTAGAAACTACGACCAATTATTATCAAGTGTGAGTTTTGGCGACAGCGGTTCTGATAGTAATCGAGGCGTTAGGTCCTTCCATTGTTTTTGTCTTCCGTGGGCATAATATTAGGGGCTAAAATATGACACTGCCGTCCTAAAGTTCTCACCACTTTGAAATAAAAAAAAATCTTACGGAGTTCTTAGGTTTTCGCAGTTGTTACACGTTGCAAAAGCAACAACTTTCTTGGATTTAAAACGCGTATATTTGTTTTTTCATAGAAACCAACGGTTCACGCCCTTTAGAAGTCCCAAGGTCGAGGCTAAATAGCGATTTAAAAGCGAAGAAATTTTCAAGATTAAAGAAGAAGAGAAGAAATGTTAGAAGAAGAGTTCATCATCATCATCAAATCAGCCGGAAGATGTCCATTGCTGAACATAGGCCTCCTCAAAAATTTCCAGACCAGCCTATCGGACGCGACGTGCATGAGTGGAAGTGGAAAGTTAAGTGGAGTTATTTTACAACAAATATATGACTATCACGGTGGTAAGATATCGCGAAATTCAATAAAAGAATGAAACAAAGAATAAAAAAAATAAAGAAATAAATAAATAAAATCGTGTGTTTTAAATTTAGAATTTTGGCGTATTTGTTTTCGTGTTGGTTAATTTATATGCATTTGTTTTAAAATCGTACACAGATACTGCTAAAATAAGTGTAATTTTTTAATAAGAATTCCGACGTGGCACTACATTTTATCTATTTCTACATTACAACGCCAGAGCACTTATTGCCCAACAAACCATCCTCCTCATATGGGCTTCTTGGGATTTCCGGATTACCTGCGCTTTATGAAAATGGGACTTTTTTCGGATCTAAATTTGTGTATATTTTTTTTAGTAAACGAGTAGCAGGTGGAATAAAGGTCTTAGCCACCCTACATATTTACTATAAATGTCACAGACGTATGTTCTGCATTCACATTTTTAAATATCTGTTTCCGCGTCCGCGATCCCAATTTATCGATGCAGAGTTTTCTGCGGATACTAATGTTTTGCAGGTCACAAGTAGAGCCAAATAGGGATCGAGAATTCGGTAGCTTGTGGTGTAGGCAACGATATGAGTGTCGCATATCTATCTATATCGATGCATATATTTCGGTATGGATATATCACGAAAAGTCGAAGTCAGCTCAAAGGGACTCCGTTTTATGGAGAATAGACAAGCCTGCGTTTTGGTAGCGTTAAATTTGACAAGATTGGCGTCGCCCCAATCGGAGACTGCCTTGAGTGTCAAATCCAAACGGCTAACCATGGAGTCACGACAAGACTGGATTTCCTTTCCACTGACCCTTGCATTTGTCAAGTATCTATCTACAACTGTGTTGTCATCAGTCATATGTTCGGAAGAGTAGCCTTCTAAGACCACTCGAATCGAACGTTCGCTCAAGAAATTCGAGATCTAATTGCAAAAGTCAGTGGGAAGCCCATAACATGGCAGCTTACTTAAAAGGTTTGCGTGCCAGACCCTGTCAAAGGCTTTAAGAATATACAAAGACACTGCAAATGCTTCATCTTGTTTTTCTATAAAAAAAAACAAGATGAACCATACCAGTCTCAAGTGAGAGGCGGTACAGGCGTAGGCGTGTGAGAACAGGAGACAACTCAGGCGCACAGTTACGTAGGACTAGTGCTGGAATTCCATCTGGTCCGCTAGCTTTATTCACGTCTAGATTCCGCAGAGTTCTAATAATTGGCGCCATAGTGAAGCCAGTCTGAGATGAGATCCAGAGGCGAACACTTTGCAAAGAGTGAGGCAAAAAAAATTGCCTTGTCTTCTGCAGTATAGGCCAGCGTGCCATCCGGCCTCAGCAAAGATGGCATAGGTGGGCGACAAAAGTGACTTAGTGACTTTATATTCAAAGATGTTTTGTTTAAAAAATTAATTTGTCAATTTCTGGCGTTGCCGTTTTCACTACGCATACGTAATACGGAAGCGTGCGCGTGTTTACGATCGGAGCGCCTGATCGAAGTAATAAAAATTTGATCACTATAGAAAATACGTTATTTTATTTTTTCCTTTGAAAAAATATTTGTATAAAGGTTTTTGTAAAAACGAACACCGTTATACAAATTCGTTTTAGGGTCGCGCTCGCGCCGCTGAATCGCCGCCGCCGCCGACACTTTTTCGTCGGCGCGCCGTCGCCGGTTGGTCTATTAACGGCACTTATATCTACTTTGTTTTTTATTAATTTGTTTTTTACTTAAACTAATAACTTTGATCCACATTTATTCTAAAAGAAACTATTTCCCGTCACACATCAGCATCTGCTGATTTGATCGATAAAAATTTCGCATCTACAGATGTCATAATATGCGACATCTTTACTACCAAACATAATTTCCACAAATCAGATCTACAAGGAAAACGTTACGCGAAACAGTCGAAAAAAATGGCCTTCATATTTACATATTCAAGTAAATATTTTGATAAAATTAATGATATTTATTGTAAGTTTTTCTTGAATTCTTTTATAAAACTGCAATGTCATACTAACCCTATATATATATACATGTATGTATTGTTAAAACGGCGGATTCATGTCGTGCTGAAGGTACGTTGTTAAAACTTAGCACAGTAAAATAACTCTAAACGCACATAGATACGGCTCAATATAATAAGACAAATGATTTAAACTTGTTATTTTTTTATAATATCAAGTGACGGGATGAATAATTCATATGCCTGAAGGTAAGCTACATGCCTGTCCATAATAGTTGCAGTGCCACTCAAGAGCATCAAATCGCAAAAATCTGATGGGTACCGCCACTCTCCCTGAGACATATGTTGATAAGTCTCATGTGCCTGTAATTTCACCAGCACCCTTACCCTTCAAAACCGATACAC
>NW_020653575.1:1213748-1215270 GCF_003589595.1 Hyposmocoma kahamanoa | reverse complement strand
TAAGACAAACATGCATAAAGTCGTTTATCTCATTCGACGCTCAATCGTACTCAACAAGTAAGAACAAGTATTCTATGAACCAGCCGATTGATACAGGAATGCACAAATCGAGTTATTGAACAAAAACTTGTTAAAACATGATTGCCCGCGGTCTATTATCTACGAAAATTACCTATCTAGGAATACTACTAACTATTAAAATTCGAAATTGTGTCTGTTACCTTTTTATTTGTTTGTTTGTGTCTACTTTTATTTTGAAACGGAGCGACCGATTGACGTGATTCTGATTTTATTTATTCAATAAAACAGGACAGATATATGAACTACACGAAGAGAAATATCGAACCGAGTTAGTTTGAACAATCTCTTAATTAATATTAGTTGATGTTCACAGGTTGTAGTCGAGAGTCGAGAGCTCAGTCGGTGTCTGAGTCTTCCTAGATGAAATTACAAATCTCCTCCTAAGCCTCTACACAACGCCCTCATTTTTTTCTGGGTCTCCTACTCACCATGGGGGCGTTATCGCACACTTTGGGAAAGGCTGCTTTAAGACGTAATCCCAGGATGGAAAAAAAAAATCATAGTATAAGGCGTAACCTTAAGTCTGTGTTCATACGACTTCCGATGTTCCTACATTTTTTTCCATCCTCTAAGTTAGCATGTCCATATATATCCATCGTTACTGAGTTACTACCACTCCTTCCATGTCGAGCGCTAACAATCGACTCTTATAAAATTTCCTTTATTTTTTCCATTCTCTAAGTATAAAATGCGAACTGCCATGGTTGACGTTTCAACAATTTTGTACGGTATTATCGATCGCACAAGACTCGGCCACCTGGCACTTCATATGTGTTATCAATAGAAGATTCTCAAACCTTGAGCAAAACTGGTTTATCTGTCTGCAAATGTAAATTGCTCGTTTCAATACAAACGCGTTTCTTGGGGTTCCCCTCAAGCGTCATAAATATTAGTAAGCCGCAAGCATGCCGCAAGTAAGCCGTTTTATATTTTCCCTTATGTCCAACTTATGTCACTGCGGTTTGACCGAGTTTCAATTACTTTAGGAGAGCGTTGGGCAATACCGAGCCCTTAAGCGATAAGACTTATAATTAAGCTCACGCTTGGTTTATAAAAACAAAATTTATAGTCGTAAGTAGGTAATTTAATTGGCTACACGTATAGTATAGCATAATCTTCTTAAACACATACAAAAAGTAGTTGTTGCAAAATTACCATAAAACGGGAAAACGCGGTATCATCAAACTGGTCTGATAATATCATGCTCAGGTCGTATAGAATCGTGCCTGAATAAATTTATATGATATAAATACAAAAACAAATTTTTAAGTCGGCATAATACTCGTGTAATTAAAAAGTATCTAGAAATTATTGTTACAGCAACACTAAAATGTTAACAATAAGTAAAGTATGTGTGCATTTTCCACAAACTTATCCTTCTCACTGTTTATGTTGCTGTTCGAAACTATCCTCTTAGCAGGTTAATCTATATATATATATA
>NW_020653575.1:1194295-1213738 GCF_003589595.1 Hyposmocoma kahamanoa | reverse complement strand
TATATATATATATAATAGCTTCGTTTTTTTTCTACTCCCTCTTTCATAACACTTTTGTCAAATAAAATTTTCATAGTTTACAATTCCGTCTCCAAATCTGATAATACTCGTACTTTAAGCGCGGAATTATCAAAAATAGTCACTATGCTTTCAAACCACAAAATAAAAAAAAGAAGCAAACTACACTTCCCATACGATTTTGCAGATCAATTCTACAATATTTTAAGCTTCCAAACATGTTAAAACAATTGCTTAAAATAAAAATGTAATGTGGTTTACCTCTTACCGACAACACCCGTAAAGTTATATTGAATAAGTGTGAAAACTTACATCACTCATCGTTTTCGACTGATCGCTCGGAATGGTGATAGCGTGAATGCGAGGAGTAATACGTGTCGGGCTATGATACTAGGGCACTATAAACTCTAAGTAGCGTGTAGTTATTGAGATATACAGAAGCGCGAAATTATCAGCACAAAAAACGAATGCCAATTGCTACTTTTCATTCTCGGACTATATAATTCAAATCGACTGAACTCACGACAGCGTGCAGTTGATTGCGACTGCACGCACTAATTGCAGACGTGCAGTCCATCTATTAGCAGTTTGAAGGAGGTTATCCACCGGGGCGAGGCGAGACTAGAATTGAAATCTCTTCGGTCTATTTCCACCACAAATTGATTTTGATTGATTCGACCGATCGACCTCGCGCTGTGGTTGTGGATAGGTCAGTAATTTTCAGGTAAGTTTTTGTACTCAATTTTTGATGACAATTTTTAATATTTAATTACTCGAATATATCATCGTGAAATATTCAAGAATATTTCAGGTTACCACACTCGAATATCAAATAATGCTTCATGATGATATTCTATAAATATTTAAATAAAAAGAAATGGTCACCAAAATTGAGTACAAAACTTACCTCAAAATTACCCAGCTCAGATTGCAAAATTGTTTTGTAATCTGAGGTGGATAGCGACCATTCAGAGCTTGTTGAACTTGAACATGTTCCGGAAATGATTATTATTAAATATGTTAACGAAAGAAGAAACAGATGAAGCCATCGTGTTTTAAATCGCAGATTGTACGTACCTCACAAAAAGCAATGAAATCGTGTTTTTATTGCAGAGTTTAATACTCCATGAAGGCAGCAATACGGTCCAATATTATATCAACAAATAATTAAATTCTCACTTCGCTCATCTTCTTCAATCCAAACCATTTCTACCGAAGGTGCGCTAGGAGATAATTGAAATTTTCTCTTGCCATATAAATCTCAATCCTCGTCTCGCCTAGTCTCATCGTGCTTCGCCGATGGAAAATCACCTTTAGTCGTGGCTGTTGCGATAAGAATAGTGTAAAGTCCAAAGTGTCAAACTCGATTGCTCTTGAACCTAACCGGTTATGGATATGTAAACTACATACCATTTTATGTTTTTTAAGTAACTAACCGGATAATTGATATGCAATAAATAAATAACAAGTTACATAAATGGAGTTTTTTTTAATTTTAACATTTAAAATCAGAAACAAAATGTCGAATGACAAGAAACTAAGCAACGAAGCACCTAGTTGATGGCATTCCTTGAAATTGACATTGTTTCTTCGGTTAAAGAATTTAAATTAGGTAAAGCCATTATTCAAGAACCGACGTCCTTGTCAAGGTTGCGAGAACCTTTTTCTTCTTTGGGCGAGGTCTGTGTTCAGCAGTGGATATCTTTCTACGGACATAATAAATAGATAAATATAAGACAATATTCTAAATAATGAATATGATTTCAAATTACATTATATTTCTACTCAGTTTATAATTATTTAAATCAGGCAATTATAACACATACCTTAAAGACTAACATGTATGTAATATAATATTAAAGCTAAATAGATAAGTAATTTATGCCCAGACACGTGTTAAGTATTCATAGTAGTATTCAACAAGCTTTACTTAAGAATTTTTGGCTGTTTTTTGATGTAATGACTGGCGCCAGTGCCTATGGCAGCGCTGGCAAAGTATTGGCATCGTGGAAATATTCATTCAATCGGTGGCGGCAGCGTGCCAGCGGCAGCGTGTAAGGTATGGAGCAGCAAATTATTCAACCCCGCTTCGTCGCCACAGCGTCGTTTGTCGGCCTGCCTAGCCGCTGAATGACGCAACGTACTATGATGATCTTACGTATGATTCGTTTGGTATTTTTTGACAAAACTACGTCAAGATGGAGTGAAGGTGAAACTTTAATGTTTCTTCAACTTTATGAATAGCAAGGGTGTTTGTGGAATAGAATATATAATATATAATAATAGACACGCTTGTCCACAACCTCGCCTATGATGTGAACGTTATTATACAACTTCTGCGTGCTTGGATGATAAAAATCCGTGGTAGTAACGAGATGTTTCAAATAAAAAAATAATTGTAAATGTTATTTACAAAGAGCAACCCCTAGAGTTTCTTGCTCATTCTTCTCAGAGGAATCTGCCTTACGAATGAGCGGTAGAGTTTAACCATTGTGACGATTTCAAGTGTAAAAATGCTTACCTATGAAATAAATATTATTTTGAATTTGAATTTTTGAATTTTTGAATTTTTGAATTTGAATTTGAATTTGAACGACGATGAAAAAATGTATCGTGCTAATAAATGAGGCGTTAAAACCTATTCATGAGTACGTAACAAAAATCTAATAAACCGGCTTATCCAGTATCATTTTAAAGAATTTGTTTTACGTTCAACACAAATACGTAGACACAACTAGAATCAAAGCACGACTAACTACTGGACTAACGTAAAATGACATGATCCAGTCTGTCATGCCAATGGCACTGGCGATGGCGCTGGTCACTAACACGTAAATCGTTACATAGCAGGTAAATCAGCCATTAAGACTGTTTGCGAACGCAACAGAATTTTTGTAATAAAATTTAATATAACTTTCGAAGCAGTAACTAAACGCTCGTCAAGGGCATTTGAACCAATCAACTAACACTACATACATGTTGTTTCATCCTTACCACAATTAAGGAACTTTTTGTACGAACTAAAAAAGGTTAAAAAGGACGTTCACTTTTGAATAGTACTAAGAAACCACTACTGTGGCACTACTCCTGTAAACCAGTAACCTATTGCCAATATTAGGTATAGTCAACTTAAACCGTCGATAATATTACGAGCTCGTCGAAAATCTCTACATCTTCTACTGGGGCCTGGCGGCTACAAGCCAGTAAGATGTCGAGAGCCGGTTCCAAAATAAGTTGTAGTGATATCTGTCATCAAAATAATGGTACAATAAACCTACAGTATTCGATTGACATACAAACATAGTATATTGAAGTGTCTACTTACTAACCGCTTATTCAAAACTGCAGTTATCAAATAAAAGAAATTAAACTAAAATCTGATATTCCAAAGTATCGTCAAACAAACTCGTAAACAAACTGTACGACGTAGAGTCACAAAGATGAGTTTGTCTAGAAACATGCATACAAATGAGAGTTCACGGTCAAAATAAACATTACGTCAACATATTCATATGCAAACTAGTTTTGATTCGCGAATGGCATTTTTGTAACGAGTTACTCATGTACACAATATTAAAAAAAAAACATAGGTCTTTTTATTTATTAACGGGGCATCAAAGGGCGTGTCCACATTCCTTACGTGCAGTGTAATGCATGCAACAGCAATTTAACGTAATGTTAGGGAAGGGCGTTTTTATTCAAACTATTTCAGACCGATGCGACTTTTAAACCCCTGTTATGTTTTTAATGCCAGACAACCACACCAATGGCCTGGAATCAAACTAGGGAATTCCTAAGTGCCAGAGCATTCCGTTGAATTCACTATGGGGCACTTGCCAGAACACCCAGACCAGAGGCTATTACAAAAAGGTAGCACACACACACACAAACACACACTCACACAAAGACACACACACAATTTGTGTTCCATGTATGTGCAAATACTGTATTGATTTAGTTTTATAACAACTCTGTTATCTCTTATTTTCCTTTTATAATTTTTGTTATTAAGTATTAATAATTATTAAATGCACCTAGTATGTCGTATATATGTATATATATATTATTTCTAGATCGATGCTGAGAATGGGGGGTCGGAATACTAGTATGTCCTAGTACAGGTTCCGCTCATTCACAATGTTAACCACGTTGTCATTTCAATCTTTGTATGGACCATCGAGTATATAACCAGAAATAGAGACGAAACAAGGGCCATTCATCCCTGGCAACTCATCAGGCAGATGGGCCTTATATCACTTTTAAATATCTACTCTCGTTTGTATGGAAATCATAAAAAGCTGAAATAGTACTACAGCGCCAACAACTGACCTGTGTGTATTCCAAACATATTCTGTATTTATTGTAATACCGATAATAATATCTCTAGCTATGGGGGGAAGTTGTATTCGGTGGTGTGGGAAAACCAGCGAACATCTAATTACAAAACAAAAGGAATCACATTTCATCGGTAATTAAATATATAATTTTTCAATTTTCGTCCATTATAGCAAAGCTCAAGTTAAATTGGGCGTTTTGAAGTGAAACAATTGACAACACCCGTCAATTGTTTCGAAATCGGAGCGCAGTTGTCACCGTAATGGTATGGCAGAATAGCATTCAAACAAATTAAATGACATTTCGTCTCTATTTCTGGTTATAAGCCGACTTCAAAAAAAGGAGGAGGTTCTCAATTCGACTGTATGTTTTTTACATGTATGTTACGCGATAACTCCGGTATTAACTGCCTCCGTGGCCGAACGGTTACCATGCCGGACTGCCACGCAGATGTCCCAGGTTCGATTCCCGGGCCGGGAGAAATATTTGTATGGCCTACTATTCTCTTGTGAGTTTGGGTGTAATTTGTGGTTGTCTATGTGTGTGTCCATGGCACCCGCGACATAGGGTTTCCCTAGTGCGGGGCTATGTTTGAGTGTGTGCGTTATTTATTATTATTATTTATTTATTATTTGTGACCCGTTTTTCATGATTATTTTTTTTGTTTGGAAGAGGGTATCTCCATAGTGGTCCCATTTAATTTTGAAGAAAATCATCCACCTCTAAGGGTGGCTGTTCACGCATGCAAATTCATTTTTATAAATAGCATCTAAATTTTATTATAAGAAGCAATTCTTATAATAGTTGATTTTGCTATTCTCCAATTCAAGGCGTTTTTCTCTCTCAATATATTTTTGAGTAGTGAGAACCGATTTTTATTATATCCTGTGTCAAGTCCCGTATAGTATCAAACTAGGGGATGAATCCGGGATTGAGCACTTTCCGAGAACCGATTTCAATGAAACTTGGTAATTATATACAATACCACGTAATTTTAAGGTTGGTTTTTTTAGTAATTTGTACTGAGATTATTATAATAATTTACTCGATGGTATGGACCTATTATAAGATCAATACCATTGCGGTTGGAAATAAATTATTGTTATTATTATTTTGATAGCGTCCGCTATGTGTGATAAAGACCAGGCCCCTAATACGCAGTTAAATGTAGTTACCGGTAAAAATAATTGAATTGTCACAATTATACTCTGTTTTTGTCATGCCTTTGCTAAAACCAACACGATCAAAATATTTACAGTTCAACCAATCCGCGTTAACTAGCAATACAAACATGGAGTTAGAGCTATCTTGTAAAATCACACGAAAAAAAATGCTACAGAGTGAATTCGAAATTATCTCACTAATCCATTTGAAAGTCGTTACTAAATTAATACTTACTCAGTACTAAAATAGCATAAAGGCGATGTTACTTTGACAACATTGACGAGATGCTTCTTAAAAAGACTTTGTACTCCGATAAGAACTATCATCAATACAAACCCATGTAAGGAAAAGGTTTCTTAGTGGCTTCTTATATCAACCAATATAACAAAAAAAAGAACAAAGTCATATAATTCAATTTTTTTTATTACATATGTAGTTTAACAAAAAACTAATAAATTACACACATAAAATAAGGGCACTGCCACTGCGCCCATCACCCTGAGGCATAAGTTGACAAGTACCACGTGCCTGTAATTTCACCAGCAGCCATAACCTTCAAAACCGGAACGCAATACGCTCCCATTACTGCTTGACGGCAGAAATGAGTGATTTTCCCAGACGTCATTTATGCGCGGCGCGTGATATGTAATATTATTTTCACCTCACTAGCTCGGAAAAGCTTTATTTCTCATTAGAAATCTATCGTGGAAAAGGTTTTTGAAATTCGAACTTGACCATGGACTGTGGTGCACCTAACTTTTTCTTTCGTTAAGAAGAAAAAAGTAATGGCACGTTCAATTAAGCGATTTGTCGTACATTACTTATTTATCTAACATAAATCTGTTGGTATTTTTTATTCTTATTATTGTTGATATTAAATTGACAATGATAACCAATTGTGTTTATTAAATTATTTTAATTAGTCGAAAAACTAAAATAATTTCAATAATCACTTAATCACACAAAATAAAAGTACAAGCAAGAATAAAAATTGATGAAGCGTCAATGCAGAACGCATCCGAAGATAAACTTTTTCTTTTTATTAAAAAAGTTTTACAGTTTAACTGTCTTTCTTTCATCTACCAATTCCCTCGCTATAGTGAGGTGAAAAGTTGTGAGTTTCGCTCGGCAGCAAAGTTGTTTTGCGTCTCGTGCCTTGAAACCCTTGCTACACTCAAGAATCTATGTTTCGCTCGCCTATAGGATAGGTGACTCGCTTGTTGATGTTACTCGCTTCGCTCGTGGTTCAATCTTAGCTCACTTCGCTTGCTCAGGTTTCAATACAAGCACTCGCGGCAAACAACAACTTTGCAGCCTTGCATAACAAATAGCTATTATAGTCAATTATATAGGTAAATCTTCACCTAGAGCCACTAATGAAAAACTCGTAATTATTTTATTTGGGATAACAACAGACATAATACAATTTTAACCTTAACAATATGTTTAGCATTTTTTGAATAAGCCTAAAACAAAAATAAGAATAAACAAAGTTAAATGAAATTAAATAATCCTGTCTCTGTTAAAAGGAAAAAAAAAACGAAAAAAAAATTTTTTACGCACACACTCACGGTCCCGTAGTAGGGAAATCCTGTATCGCGAGTGCCAAGGCCACACACATAGACAACCACACATAACACCCAAATTGACGAGAGAATAAAATGTGCGCCATACAAATATTTCAGCCGGCCCGGAAATCGAACCCGGAGGTTGATGGCACTCCAGTATGGTAACGGTTTGTACACATACATATTAATACATGTATGTATGTATACATACATATGTATAATTTATTAAATATAACAACTAATGTGTATTGAATATACAACACGTATAACGTTAACGTTATTATACTTACACCTTTGGATTTCCATTGGGGTAGGCAGAGACCTATCGCTACTTAGCACGATCCTGACAAAACTTTCTTGTTTCACTTACAAATGACTTAGGGTCGTATTCTAGAACTCTACTCAATGCTCAAGTCAGGATTTGAGTATGGTTTAAAGCACTCGAAATCATACTCAAGTCCCTGCCGTTAGGGTCGTATTTCCAGTGCTTGCGTTTCCAGTGCAATCCTGACTTGAGCATTGAGTAGAGTTCTAGAATACGACCCTTAAAATCATCAACGTTGTCATACTTCAGCCACCTTACCTCTTTCTGATATTTTTATATTTTAAATACATAAGACTGGCTCACTGTAAATCTCAAATGATGACCAGGAATACGACGACTGTATCTCAGTACTGTGAACAGCAAGAAGTGTCAAATTTAAATTTAAACAATGGTTCTATGGTTTTGGTACTTATCAATCACAATCACACTAATCACAATATTTTTTTCCTTAATGTCCGAAGTTTTTACATTTTTGAATTTCTACATTATGACGCAAATTAATTTAAATGTTTAAAATAAAATTAGTAATAAAATTTTAAACATTTATTTTCCTTAAATTTAAAACTTAAAATCATTCGAAGAGCGAATAGGAACTTTTCAAATCAAACTTTTCATTTCACACCACGTCCATAGATGTTAGTTACAAAAAAATAAATTTAGCCTACGTTGGTAACGAAAATTATCAATAATATCGTAACATTAACTTGAATCAAATACACAACACGACGCCAAATACGATTAAATAAATGAAATTAAATTATAAACCACTTTTAGTTTTTACTTCATCATCTGTGACATTTTTTAATAACACCAAGTGACGGGCTGAACAAGTCGTGTGCCTGGTGGTACAGTTGCAGTGCCACTCAGAGCTTTAAATCGCAAAGATCTTAGGGGCACTGCCATTGCACCCGTCAACTAAGACCCTGAGTAGACAAGTCTCATGTGCCTGTAATTTCATTAGCACCCTTACTTTTCCAAACCGGAACGCAGTAATGTGAGCATTACTGCTTGACGCGGTAGAAATAGGTGGCAGTACGATCTCTTCCACAAGGAGCTTCTACTACTACGAAAACTTTGCACTATTTGCAATCAAATACAAAAAGACCACCAGCACAGGTTAAATAAATAGACATTGGGTCAGTTATCTTAGAATATACATTCCTATTAATCACACACAAACGTGGTTTATTATAATTGTACTCGTACCATACGCAACCTTGGTGTAATTCTACCATTATTAGGATAAAAACAGTAAGTCTATATGTGTTTCAAACATACTTAGTGTTAATATTGTAAGCATGGCAGAATAAGGCCACATCCGTGCAAAATAACAAATTTTCAGGACAGAGAGTTTTAAAGAATGTACGATTCAAATATGAGAGTTATAATATTTCACAAACACACAATTTGTTCCACATTATTTTTATGACGTTCACCTGACAAAAGCACTTTGGCGTATCATCACATGTTGTTTTATCCTATCAAGGGCACGAATATTAAAATGCTATGAATACATAGGTAAACATGCTTTCTCTTCTTCTTCCTGTCCTTATTCCACGCTAGGTGGGGTCGGAACAACGTGTATTTTTCTCCTACTCTTTTTTTTATACAAATTTAAGTGCGCATTTGAACTCTATCTCACCTGATGGAAAGTGACTATGAGGTCGACGATAACTCTCTTTAACTGCCTCCGTAGCCGAACGGTTACCATTGCCGGACTGCCACGCAGGGGTCCTGGGTTCGATTCCCAGGCCGGGAGAAGTATGTGCATGGCCTACATTTATTTCTCTCGTGAGTTTGAGTGTCATTTGTGGTTGTGTATTTGCGTGTCCATGGCACCTGCGACACAGGGCTTCCCTAGTGCGGGGCTATGAGTGTGTTGCGTGTTGTGTAAAACGTAAAAACTCTCGACAAACAAACGAAACAAACCTTAAAAAGATCCAAGTTATAACGTTGAGGGAAAACATCTGCAAGCAGGGAATTCCACTCCATAGCCGTTCGCCATATAAATGTGGAACCATAACGCTTCGTGCGAATCTTTGGAATATCCACAACATAGGGGTGAAACCCAAGCCTTCGTCAAGTCCCCCGATGATAGAAAGGGGAAGGCGGAATTAGATCGTGTAATTCCACACACACTCTCCGTAATATATCCTGTAATACCGATAAGGACTTTGCGGCGGTGTTCAAGGCTGCAGCTTCGCCTTAACTAATTCCGAGTCACCTATAAGCCTCTTGACACAGTAGTCAAATGAATCCAAGGTGATCAGTCGGTATGTAGTGGAGCCATCCCAAAGGTGACAGCAGTACTCCATACACGACCGGACTTATGCTTGATACAGCTGAAGCCGGGACAGTTTCCCGGTGTAAAGTAATGTCTCACCCTGGAAAGGTTGCCAAGATTCCTTGCTGAATTTTTGGCCATGGATTCAATGTATCTGCTGAAGTCCAAATTGGACAACAGGTCCATATATATGATATGTCATGAAAAGTCGGAGTCAGCTCAAAGGGACTCTGTTTTGTAGAGAATAGACACGCCAGCGTTTTGGTAGCGTTAAATTTGACAAGATTGGCACTCTCTCCTATCAGCAGTCATTTCCATACTCACCCCTTTCTCATCCATGTCATCTTTCACACAATCCTCTTCATTCATAACTAACTAGTCGCAAGACATTCATCCCTCCGCACAATATGTCCATACCACGCTTACCTATTAATCCTCATCTTTTCCGTCACTGGCGTCACTTTCAAAGTTCCCTTGATGTACTCATTCCTTATCTTAACATTTCTTGACACTCCAAATATCCATCTCAACATTCGCATTGCATGCACAGTACGTTCATCCTCACTTTTCATCGCTCAACATTTCTGATACATTCAAATCCATACATAGGTAAATATGCTTTATGAATATATAATAAGACAGTTTTAGTATCCGTAGAGCTCCTTATGAACGAGTTTCTCCAGGGAAGTACTTACTGCCACCACAACTACTTCTGCCGCCTAGCAGTAATGTCAAGATTGCTATGCTCCGATTTTAATGGGTGAAGCCACAGGCACATGTCAACTTTATGTCTCAGATTGACGACGACGGGTGCGATAGTAGGCCCGGTGCCATTTTCCACTAAGCGTAGATGCCGCGAGCGATCGCGTAGCTAGTTTTATTCCAGATAATGAATGACTTATATGTGAATAAATAAGAGTCGCGGGCGGCTGGCCGCTTAGTGGAAAACGCGTGTTAAGATCACTACGAATTGGAATCTCTGAGCGGCCCTGCAAGTGTTGTGAGAAGATCTCAAGAAATAAGAAAATTCTACTGAATTTTCTTATTTCTTCCCCTTGTTTTTAGGTATTCGGCCGAATAGCAAAATATAGGCCGTATAAGCCGAATAGTAACCGAATATTCGTTGCAACTCTAGTATTTATGACTAAATAATTCGGATAAGGATTCCAACGTAGTCGTGGCAGAAGGAAAACCACCTGGTTGAAGAATCCAAGAGACTGGTTCAATCTAAGCACACGTTCGCACATTCGTGCGGGAGCTTCAAAAAAGACGCCATGATGGTCGCCAACCTTTGTAGAATTACTAAATAAACGCTAACAAAATCAACTAAATACTTATTATTTGCAAACCAAAATAAAATTAATAAATCAAGTGTCATTAACAATTACTTTCTTCATTAAAAGTCTACACAACCTGAAATAACTTTGGTTGAAAGTGTTGAGTCAATAATTTTAGAAAAAATATATAGTAAAAATGAGGTACACTGATTAGTACACGGTGTGAAAACACGATTCATAAAAATTTTCACGATATAAAAAAACACAAACTTACCTCGAAATTTTACAAGAAAACCGCTGTAGATATTCAATAGGTACTTTACACATACCATTGAACTTTTTATATAACCTGAAGTAATAGAACATGACGTACCTACGATATACATTTTTAAATGGCTTTAATTTCGTTTGTAAAAAAATAACTTCAGAAATAAAGCCGCTTCACCAAGAAAATAAACTGTATTGCCGTAGCTGAGATAGTATCGACTCTTAAGGCGTAAATAAATTATAAACTTGAAAATTAAAGTAACTTTTTAATATATTTTAAATGATAATTATCCACGTTGATTCATATAATTTTTTCTCGTTAACTTTGGCTAAAAATGACGATTAGTGAAAAAACTAAATAACACAACGAAAAATCTTGGGTAAAAGGATATGGTTCGAGATTGTTTTTGAGATTGACATTTGACACTTTTAGACACGTCTCTGATACAAACAAACACATGGCAAGACATTCCTAGCGGTAGCATTTTGTTGTTTCAATTAAAATTATAAATAATAAGATAATTACCTAGGTATATTTATCAAGATAATTATCGTGACAATTATCAATGATAATTATTATATTCAATGGTAAATAATTGTAAAATGGTAAATAATCACTACCGTATCACAACCGTAGTTAATAAATGGTATTTTTGTGGTAATTTTCGTACGTGTGTTAATCAGGCCGAATATTCGGCTATTCGTTCACGGTCTTGGCCGAATATACTATTGGTTACAATACTAGTTTATATTTTACTTGTTGTTGTACAAATTATTATTATCTTATATATCTTTTTCCTTTTAAAACGATTGGTATAATATCCTTTGTATCTACGTATCACACATGTATAAAACAATGTAGGTAAGATGTAAATTTAACTGTGAACCACTGGAAGGTTTACTGGTACTTAAAGAACAGGTTTTCCTTTTTAAGTACCAGCTGCTGTGCTGAGATTTTTAGATTTCTATTATTATTGTGTGAATTATGTTGTTTGTAAGGTTTTTTAAAAATTAAATAATTTTGAAGTTATTACTTATATATTCTATACATATAGAATAATATTTAATTCAGGGTCATTTATACAATACTAACAACTTCACAGGACTATATTACTAATATCTAAAACAACAACTTTAAAATATGCCTTACTCTCTTAAACTCGTATCTTATAAAGAGTGATTATTCAGGGATAGCAAAACTTTTTATTTATTTTAATTTTTTTATCAAGTGAGTTCATTTGGATGCTTTACTTTGAGAATAGGTCAACGCCAGTTTGTGAGTATAAAGGAAATGCGAAGTGAAATCAGCTTGCAAAATTTGTATATACATTCCATTTTTTGCATTTCAGTAACTTTGTGCTTTATGATAAGGTTTGAAAAAGTAAGGCGACGTTTCTTTCATGACTTTTTACGAAACATAACAATTATTAACACAAAGATCGAACACTAAAAAAAATTCCTTCGATCCAACTTGATTCGAACTTCGGCATAACGACGCTCTCCTAACTGAACTACGGAACAAAACAGCAGACCTTACGAATTTTTTTATATGCTTCTTACAGACCTTTGTTTTTTGGTTTTCAAGGACTTTTTGCCGTAGCGCTATCTGTGAGAAGTCTATGAAATTCCTCACTTAGCCAGGTACCTTTGCAGCTACCGGCGGCTGACTAGAGATGTCGCTCTAATAATTGTAATGTAAAGTTTATTGACTATCACGATGTTCTAGTGAAGTGACAGTGGGCTAGCCATATCTATCGAAGATCCGTTAACCGATGGGGGAAGCGAGTTTTTGAGTGGAGACCACGAGACTCGGCAAACGAAGAGCAGGACGTCTTTGGGCCAAATGTGATGATCAAAGAAAGTTTGCTGACAGAAGATGAATGCGATAAGCTAAGGATCGGGCGAAATGGCGCTCTTTGGGAGAGGCCAGCAGTGAACTGCGATAGGCTAATGATGACGATGTTTTACTACCATGATATTATGCTATTATTACAATGATATATATAATTATTTTTTGTGAAATTACTCCATTAGTTTGTAATAATTATTAATACAAAGATCGGACACTAAGAAACCAAACTAAAGTACAGAAACTAAAATACATTCGATCCGGCCGGATTCAAACCAGCGCCTTCAGCATACCGTGGCTGAGTAGCCATACGAGTAATTTCGCTGAAGCGAATTGAAGATTATTGTAGTAAAAACTTAATATTACTTACTTACTTACTTCCAGTCTTAGTGACCCAAAATGGGTCTTGGCCTCCGACACCAGATTCTGTCACGCCTCCCGCTTCTGAGCCTGCTCCTCCCAGCCACTAGCACCGAGGTCCTTGATCTCAAAGACGGAAAGATCTTTCTGGACTCATTGCTCCAGCGGTACCTGAAACGTCCGACCGGTCGGCGTCCTTGAAAAAAGTTAATATTAAAACAACAAATTTACCTAAAATAAACTTTTAAGTTTTTGTTGTACTCTCTGATACTTTTTAGGACTGTATTTGGCAACAAGTTCAAATAACACACAGAATTATCACTGTTTAGAACGATCTATTTAAAAATATTTTTATTTTTGTACGACAATAAAATCCTGATCTATAATAATTATTTTCCTGATTTATATATTATTTAATAGTCCTGCTAGGATGTTAATATTTTCCAAATTACCCTGTATAATACCATACTATGCTCTAAAGAATTATTTATATATAGCATGTCAAAGATTCGCTACGTAACCGTGATTAAACTGGTATTTCCAAAACGTGTTAATGCCTTTTGATTTTCCTCGTACGTTACACGTGAACTATGACCACGCCCTTACAGGAAGGGCGCTTAAGTTAAATTTGGATTTACTATAGATGCTATGATGGCCAGTTTGACGTTTGTCAGCTCATCACGTTTCGTATTAATTCATAACTACGTTGAAGGAGCTAATTCATTTACATTGTTGTCAATAGTGACGTGCTGGAAAATTTATGGATATTTAATTTTACGCATCGAGTTATATACTCGTTGATTCCACGGCACAACTCGGCATTTGTTTTTCGAAATTCGAAATTTTTGAAAATGAAAACTAATACGATCGTCGCATATAGGATTAAGGTTTTAGGCTTAGGATTTAGGCTGTTAAAGATCAATGTAAAACAAAGCAGTTTCTAATTGACATATTTTCGTTCTATTAAAACTTTTTAATCAGCTACCCCTTGCAATACCAATTATAAATCTAAAAACTTATATATGCTACTCGCATTTGATTATATTTTGTTTGATAATGAATTGAGATTTGACGTCACTTTATTGTAATCTGTCAAAACGGCCACGCACGCTAGTGCCTGTACTGTAAACAAACGTATACATATCAGCGGAATATTCTATGGTAGTTCCACAATAAACAAAAAATTCAATATTTTTGTTACTGGTGAGCCCATTTACGTAAAAACGGAAATTGGTGTAGCAACGCCAACGTGTGTGACGCCTTTATAAAATGTTAGACATTCATAAAATAAAGTTATTCGTTATTTTTAATCAACATTCATGTCATATTGTCTTTTTTAATTTTTGACTAAAAATGACATATCGTGGGAAAATTAAATAAACACAAAGATAATCTCAGTACAGAGTACTAAAAAAACCGACCTCAAAAGTCATCCCCTAGTTTGCACACAAAATTTTGGGGAAAACGATCTGGTTTTTTTGAGATTGACATTTGACACTTTTGGATACGTCTCTGAAACAAACAAACATATGGCACGACAGACATTCCTAGCGGTAACATTTTGTTGTACCAATTAAATTTGTAAATAAGATAATTATCACTATATTTATCACGATAATTATAGTGATAATTATCAATGATAATTATCACTTCGAACCATTGACTTACAAATAAATGGACGACGGGTCTAATACAAAAACCACGAAAAAAATGTCCCAAGTCAACCTATTCGAAATTTAAATTGTAATGTCAGCGCAGTATCGCGCTGTCAGTCGAACAAATGAAGACTAAAGCGGAGTTTGGCGCTCTGTATACGATTTTAGCGCCTTACAAGTGCGGACACTTTTTAGCGCGGACCCGACGTCCATATAATTGTAAGTCAATGCTTCGAACACAGATTTTAATTGAAAGTATTTGTAGTGGCAAAAATTTTTGATTATACTTATATCAAAGGGGGCTTCGAAATTTACCATGATGTAGCCGTCCTACCTATGCCAATATATGTAAGTAGATAAGTAAGTATATCTTATAACACACAGCCAATTCAATCTAGAACTCGTCATTTTCAACATTTCATGGGGGAGTGAAAATTAAGCAAGCACTTACGGCTGTACACCCTTTTTTCCATGTAACTCAGAGCACATTTCACTCTTGCATATTTTTGACGGTGTCGGTTATCCAACGGTTTGCATTATGGACGCTGGAGAAGCAGGTCCCGGGTTCAATTATCGTTAAGTACAATGTAGTAAAAGATTTTTAACCGACTTCAAAAAAGGACTTCTCAATTCTACTGTATGTTTTTTTTTGTATGTATGTTACGCGATAACTTCGGTATTTGTGAACCGATTTTGATGATTCTTTTGAAGAAAATCATCCACCTCCAAGAGTGGCTGTTCACGCATTCATTGAAGAAGATTCATTTTTATAAATAGCGCCTAAATTTGATTATAAGAAGCAATTATTCTAATGGTTGATTTTGCTATTCTCCAACTCAAGGCGTTTTTCTCTCAATATACTTTGAGCAGAGAGAACCGATTTTTGTTATCTTCTGTGCCAAGTTCAGTATAAAGGCGAACTAGGGGATAAATCCGGGTTTGCGCCCTTTCCGGTAACCGATTGCAATAAAACTTGGCAAATAGATGTAATTCCACGTGCTTTTGAGGTCGGTTTTTTTAGTACTCTGTACTGAGATTATTTGAAAATTGCTTCTTGTTTTATTTATCTATTTATAAAGAATACATTTTTTTGGACCTACAGCTTAAGCCAAAGCGTCTAACAAGACTTAAACTGAAAGATAATGTAAAATTTGAAAACAGTGGCAAAATACAAAATAATACTTAAAAACTGAACAAAGAAAGAAAAATGATACACTTCACACAGTCTAACACTTATCTTAAATTTACAAAGCGATTTAAGGCTGCTGAGAGGACACGCCACTTGTCGGCAAACACATCGGCGCGGCCTCTCGGATCTGAGCCAGAAACTCGTTGAGCATTGCGACGGTTCTGGTGGTGAGTGCGTTGCAGGCGTGCCGGGAGCGCGCACGCATTCCAAATGGCAGGGCAAATTTCGAGCGTGGCTCGTGTTACGGCCCGCCACAGTTGCATTCCGATCCGGCACAAGTAGACCGAGCTTCTCTAAGATAAGACTTTATGGCGTATAAGTGGACAATAGTGAGTAAGTGTATTTAATACCCGTCTCAGTTCCAGAGTTTCTACACTGATGATACCGGAAACAAATAGAGATAGGATACAGAAAATGCTAGCAACGATATTGCCTCTTATAAAGGTACCTAGCGAATTTGCGTTGGAAGCACTCAATTAGTAGCCTATACTTTTTTCCCAAAGATCCCATACAATCGCGCTATATTCGAGCTAGCTTCGAACGTAGGCATTGTATAACAATATGACAACTCTATCATCATGAAACGGAGACGCTGTTCTTATTATAAAACCAAGAGTCTTGTTCGTACTTTAGCACATGTTCATTATGTGAAAACGCATATCCAATCTGGTATCTAAAGCGAGACCTAAATTCTGGATTGAATTGATTCGGTCAAGCGGGGAATCCGCCAGGCTGTAATTTGAGATAATTTGTATTTGTGATAGCCTTACACTTTAGTGCATTAAGCGATAACTTATTGACAGCACTCCATTCCGCCACAGAATTGACCAGTCGTTGAAATGTATCACAATCAGACTCGTTATTAATAGGCTGCATTACCTTCAGGTTATCTGCAAACATCAAGGGGTACGCTCCCGCTATGTAGTGTATAAGATCGTCTATCATTATCAAAAATTAAGTAGGGCCTATATTACTTCTTGACTCATACCAAATTGAGTAAAATAGGCTTTCGATCGAAAGCCTGACACTTGCACATATTGCTTGCGGTCTCTGAGGTAATCTGCGAAAAAAGGCAGCAATTTTGGAGATTTTCCTATTCTGAGTAGTGACTCAGAGTGAAATCCGTTCACAGTACAGAGAATTTCGCCCGTTCGTGACAAGTGTGATTATCGGGCACATTATTATTACTGTTATGTATATAGTAGAATACGTTTATAGTTTACAGTTACTGGGTTTTTTGCCTATCTTCGTTCTATCGTGTCGATGGGTTACACTATAGCGCTTGTCGTAGTTGTGAAAGGATTCGCGGCGTAAAGTATTCGCCGACTGTTGCCCAGGGTACCTACGTCAGACGTACAGTAAAGCCATGTTACGTCGTCCGGCGTCCTTTCATGCACCCCATTTTTCCTATCGCTTATGATAATTCTCGTTTCCTTTAAAAATTGCACATTTAATTGATTGATAAACTTCGTTGTAATTTGTTAAATGTGATGAGATGAAATGTTGTTAAGACAGTGGCAATTAAGTGATCTTCTCATCTCACTTGATCGTTAATAGTATGCGAATAAAACCCTCGGGCCTTTTTCCTTTCCATTATAGCCATGGCCGGTGAGTTTTTTTTTAATTTGTAGCACGACATACTTCCTTAATTCCTTAAATAGGTCAGGTTCAAGTTCAAGCAAGGAGGTTAGTTCAGCTCAAAATTAAAACATTCGCTTAAAATGTTATCTAAACAGATAATTAATGGCAATTCAGCCACATACTACTTAAATACTGAGATTAATTATTTTCTGTACAAAAATTTTAATTTTTTTTCACAGTCCGTCATGGCTGTATGCCTGTTTGCTTTTTACAACATTTTAGTTCGAGTTGGAATCTATGGAAGAAAACCCGCCATTTGTAAAATCCATAATAATTGTTGTGCTGTGAACCATATATAAATAGTATTTATTTCCTCGCAAATGTGATGAAAAACATTGTGTATCTCGGACCGTAAAAAATATAAAACTCGACTTAATAAAGCCCTCAGCCTTTTGCTTAGGGCTTATAGACCCTCATCAGTAATTTCTTATTTACCATCCAATATACAATGTTTGTGTTGTAATTTGATTATAGGTTTACCGGGGTCACCGCTCGCTACAGACCGAATCATGGTAACAGACGCTGCTTTGAATCCAATCAGATCATAGGAATTTTCTTTGTTTTCGATCTTTGTATAAAATAATCTCAGTACAGAGTATTAAAAACCGACCTCAAAAGTACGTGGAATTACACCTATTTGCCAAATTTTATTGAAATCGGTTACCGGTTTCATCCCCTAGTTCGCCACTATACGGAACTTGACACAGGAGATAATAAAAATCGGTTCTCACTACTCAAAGTACATTGAGAGAAAAACGCCTTGAATTGGAGAATAGCAAAATCAATCATTAAAATAACTGCTCCTTATAATAAAATTTAGGGGCTATTTATAAAAATGAATCTTCATAAGTGAATAGCCACCCTTGGAGGTGGATGATTTTCTTCAACATTAAATGGGGCCACTATGGAGGTACCCTCTTTCCAACAAAAAAGAATCATCAAAATCGGTTCACAAATACCGGAGTTATCGCGTAGCATACGTGCAAAAAAAATATACAGTCGAATTGAGAACCTCCTCCTTTTTTTAAAGTCGGTTAAAAAAGAAATGAAAATGACAACAATAATAATAATAATAATAATAATAAATTCAAAATTAGTCTTTTAGGCCTTGGGAGAGGCGAGAGATTAAAATAAAAATAATAATAATAATAAAATTGATTTATTTCCACAAATTACAAATAGATACAATAATACACATACAACAATGACAATGAAAGTGGAACAGGCAGTAGCAAGTAACGACACTGACTCTTGAACTAGGTAAAAACCTGTATCTCAAGAAACAGAGATTCAAATGGATGAGTTCCTTATAATTATTTTAAAAATTAGTGAACATTGACGAGATAAAACCAAGATGAATAGAGGGAAAGACATTATAATGCTAATTATATTTAACTTAAGTTATGAAAATGTGTGTGTGTGTGTCTGTGTGTGTGTGTGTGTGTGTGTGTGTGTGTGTGTGTATGTGTGTGTGTGTGTGTGTGTGTGTGTGTGTGTGTGTGTGTGTGTGT
>NW_020653575.1:1163703-1194285 GCF_003589595.1 Hyposmocoma kahamanoa | reverse complement strand
GTGTGTGTGTGTGTGTGTGTGTGTGTGTGTGTGTGTGTGTGTGTGTGCGTGCGTGAGTGAGTGGGTGCGTGCATGTTTGTGTGAGGGGGTGCGTTGTGGTTGTGGGCTGATGGGCTTGAAAACCCTTCTGGACTTAGCATAGGCTGTCAGTACGCTGGCTAGTAGCCGTAACGTAATGACAAGTGCCAATGACTTAGGGCGTAACAAAACTTTCTGTTTTTGAGTAGTTTAGTCTTCTGAGCCAATTTGTGACAGATTTCTTAGCCTCAAATTTACTTTTAGCGGCAATATTTAATTCATTATTTATTTTGTTAAAAAGAAACCGACCTAGGAAGAAGAAGAATCTGTGGCCAAATGACTTTCTACAGACAGTTTGTAATGGTATAATATCTCGACGGGTCGATCGGTGAGGGCGAGATGTTCGGTCCAGACCGGAATCTGATAGTTCTGCATGTTGTTTCAGGGTGACAGCTAGAATAAATAGTTGCCGAACTGTCAATACCTCACAATACGCATACAAGTCGTCGGTAGGACACTGAAATGGTTTGAAGGCACACACCTTCAAAACCCTCCTCTGAGCCCTTTCTAGCGATAGTATATGTGTCTTTGAAGCGCCACCCCAAGAGAGTATACAATACGTTAACAATGACTGACACAAGGCAAAGTAAACCATTTTTATAACAGTGCCATTTGCAACATATCGAAGTTTCCTGAATATAAATGTTAGTTTCTGGACTCTGTTTCCTATGAGATTTATATGAGGTAGGAAAGAGAGATTATTATCTACCAAAATTCCTAGATACTTGACATTGTCAGTTCTTGATAATACAGGACAGTCACACTGACAAGGAATAATGCAGGAGTGGCAATGGGCTTTGATGGAGCGGTGCTCAATGTGGGGTAAAATGGTGTTTTTAATTGAAAATACAATATATTTAGATTTGCCCACATTAAGTGTCAAGACATTTTGCCCCAACAGTTCAGAACTCTGTTCAATCCTGTCTGTGCACTTCCGTAAATCTCACTCCAGCTATCTGCTGAAAACACGAGGGCAGTGTCATCAGCAAATGAAATCAATCGACCATTATCCAAACGAATGTCACACAAATCGTTTATATAAATGAGGAAAAGGGTGGGGTCAAGAACACTGCCCTGCGGAACGCCGTATTCTATGGGTATCTCCCTACTGATCAAGTCACCAATTTTGACGCACTGCGTTCTGTTTGAAAGATAGGATATAAAAAGATTCAGTTGAGTACCAGTTTACAATAGTAAAACATCATCAATAATAGCAGTAGTAGTAAAATTTTTCTAAAAACTTAAAATTTCCTCCGGGACAGGCTAAGGCGTCTAGCCATACTGCCAAATCTTAGATTTCAATTTTTCTTCGAGTTTTCATTATATTAAGCAAGTATTAAGCCGAAGCCAAATCTTCAGTACGAAATTTAAATTTAAGGCAAATTGCCAGATTAACGTCTCGTGTTTTTTGTAGTTGTAGAGTCATTGTCATTTTGGAGTTGCAAGGGAAGTCCGAGTATTTTCTTTTCCAAGGATACCGTTAATAAAATCACATATAGGACATCATCATTAAATAAGTAACAGTTTTATATGATTTTTTTAATTTGCATTTGAGGTCAAATACGCTTACGTCAAGATTTCTTTAGAAATTCAAAATTTGACATTTTCGAGGCTTGAAACTATTGTGAAACAAAAGCTTTGCACAAAAAGTAGACATAGTATGTACTAGTTCCATGATGAAGTTTTTTTGAAACAAAGAAAGAATAAATTTATTCAGTACAATACATTTGTACGAGTATAATATTAAGATTGTATGACTAAAAGTGTATTGCACTGAAAAGGACCCAACTTAGCAAATACTGTGGCGGAGCCACAGTGCTGAAGTTTGGCACTTTCAGGTTTAAATAAATATTGTAATTGATAAATGTGAACGATTAGTTGGATTTTATTTCCAAGACAAGTAGCTCGAGGTGGTCAACGAAAGCGCCTTTAAATTAGACGCTTGTTTAAGCGCTGCAGTATCGCGACAGTGGCGCGGCAGCTATACGTCTGTTCGCTTCAGTAAACAGTCCACTAACTGTGACTGCAAAAGTGGCGCGCGCATCTCACGACAGTGGCGCTGTAGCTGCGCTCCCAAATATTGTACGAAAATTAGTAGTGGGGCGTTTCATTTGAAAGCGCCCCTATCCGCACAGATACATCTTTGAAAGTCGAAGGGAATTCGGGCACTACGTTTTGTTGCTAAGAGTTTCCACAGTCGGAAGACCCGTAATGGCGGCACTGAGTTTAATGATACTGCTAAAACCACAGGCACATGGGACTAGTCAGCTTTATGTCTCAAAGTGACAATTGCAGTGAGATCGCAAAGGTTTAAGGGGTACTGCCACTGCACTAAACCGTAAACCATAAAGCTCATATTATCGCATGGCGGCAAAAACAACTATGGTGGTAGGAATTTCTTGGACGAACTCTTTCACAAGGAGTTCTACGTTTAACAATACCTACTCATGGATGTCACTAATCACGGTAATAAAGCAAACAACCAAAGTCCAGCTTCACTCTCAGCCACGGTTATTTTATTATTCAAATTTATTTATTTTATTTCAAATTCGTTTTGTGGTTATTTCGTACCTGAGTTGCATAGCTGACTGGTTCAACGACTATTTAGATTTCGACTTTCGTAATTCGAAAACGCCCTGTCATTTTGTGATGATGCGAATCATTTCGTTGGTAGGTATCATGCGTATGACTAGTTTGCGTTTTGAATTCCGTTTAACTGATAACAATACAAAAACATTTAGTCATTATAAAAGAATGTCTTTATGTTATGGTAAACAAATTACAATTTAATTTGTCAAATTTATTAAACACTAGGTACATTGACCTAGGTAGGTACTACTCATACAAATAAACTTGAGAACAACAAGAAAGAAACTCTGTTGATTGCTCTTTGTAATAAATGCGAAAGCGTTGGTCTCGCGGTTGAACGCGAGCCTGAAAGTGGCTTCCAACTGTGGAGACCCTTTATTCCCAGTCATCACTACTGGCTTCGTTCCCACTTTCAAAATTTGAAAAAAGATATAAAGACCTGTATTTTTATCATTAAACTCAAAATAGATTTTATTCCCTTTCGATGGCGACAATAAACAAACGCTAGCATTAATTGGATTTTTTTTATCCCATTTGTTTCTGGCAACTACTGGTATTACGGGTTTTTATCCCATTTGTCGTCAGTTGAAATCACCACTGGCAATAACTGAAATTTTTTATCCCATTTGTCACCACCTGGCAACATATGGGTCTTTTTCCCATTTGTCGCCAGTTGGAATCACCACTTGCAACAACTTAAAGTTTTTGTATTCCGTTTGTCACCACCCGGTAACATATAGAACTTTTTTCCATTTGTCGCCAGTGGTTACAAAGCCAGTGGTGATGACTGGGAATAAGGAGTGGAGACGCGTACAAAGTAGCACTGCAGCCGCGCCATTACTAATTTTCATACAACATATAATACATATATTACCAGACTTCAAGCGACTTCGTACACAAGACAAGTACTTCGTTTGCACCACGAGGGACGCAGACTCTTTCGAGATGTTGCTAGCGGCGCTGGGCCCCCTTTAAGACCCTTCGACGCCTAGCCGGCACTGACGTCAATGATACTGGTAAAACCATAGACACATGGGATTTGTCACCTTTATGTCTCAAAGTGATGACTTCATTGGCAGTGCCCTGTAAAGCGAGTGACTGGAGGCGAAGCGGGAAAAACTGTTTTGCTAGATCAAATGGTTACTATTAAATAACAGTCTTACAAAAAATCTACCATACACCTTGATATAAGATATTGTCTAAAGAATGTGCTAATGTGTACTTTATTCGATCATATAAAATCCTGAAAGCAGACTAAAATAAAATATTACGAATTATTTAAGAATAAAATATCTAATTTTGTACATAATTTTTATATGGAGAAATTTCTCTTTAAGTACTACAGAGAACCTGCTAAATTTTGTTTTTCAACTGAACACCTATTAACAATTAGATTCACATTTATCCCAAAATTTCCAAATTGCTCAGCGCCTTAATGACACGCCGCGCCGCCCGTTGCCCCGTCGGATCTGCGTCAAATTTTCTCCGCCTGTTCTTATTTTATTCATATTAATTTACAGCACACGTATTGTAGGACGCGAGTGGCGACCCCTCACACCTCACCTCCTAAAATCTACGCTCGCGTTGAAATGCTTCGCCTTACATTTTTGCGATGTCACTGCAATTATTGTTGCGAGTAGACATGCAGCTTACCACCAGACGCATTATTGGTTCTTTTCGTCACTTGTTATCATAAGAATGGCTACATTTCTCACAAAGCTAAAGTAAAACCTAACTTTTTCTAAACTTTTCTTGCCAGATTACACATTGTTACGTCATCGGACTTACTAGAATTGGATTAGTCATATTCCTAAAAAACCGTAAGTTCGGTTGCCATTCAGTGAAGAAAGGAATTTCTTCGCGATTTTGAACCTTACGTATTCCGTCCATGATTTATTGGCTGCATCGCTGCCTCAAAATGCATTTTATGTAAATGAAATCGGAGGTATAAACGTTAAAACAAACAACTACTTCATAGTAACGATTTGTATGTAAATGTAATAATATACATATTATAATAATAATAATAATAACGCACACACTCAACATAGCCCCGCACTAGGGAAAAACCCTGGTTCGCGGGTGCCATGGACACACACATAGACGAGAGAAATAAATGTAGGCCATACAAATATTTCTACCGGCCCGGTAGTAATAAATAATAGACAATAAATATAATTTGTAAAACGCTTTAAGTTGTTTGCATTATAAACTCTGATCATAGAATAGCAATAATGTTTCCAGATATAGCTACGCTTAATTGCACATAAATAAGTAAGTGAACACATGCCCTCAAAAATTTCAATCAATACATTGAATTAATCATAATGACGGTACAATACGGTAAACAAAAAGTTATCAGTCGTAAGTTCAAATTATCCCGTTAATGGTGTTGAAGGGCTTACTTAATAAATATTTAATAGTATTTTCTAGTAAACGTAGAGTGATTAATTATGCTGAACGTGTGCTGAAGTCATCACACACGAGAAGTGAAAAAAAAATCCAGTTAGTTTGTACACGCTGCCTTGAACACACGTTGAAGTGCACCGCTAGAATGTTCGTGAAAGTTAATTTAAAAATAACAATATATTGCTGTGTTTTGTGACATAGGCTATACGTGCCATTTAGCATTAAAGTTAAAAAAAAATGTACTGTGCAATTCTTTTAGTTGTATTAGGATCTATTTTAATAAGAGGGCACTATGAACAGTCACCCTGTCCTAACGTTTTTGAATATAAGAGTGATAGTACGGGTAGTTATGGGTTGATTCATGTTGGATTTTTGGGATCAGTGTCTACCATAACAGTTAGAGCCAATTTTACTATTGCTGCCAGATTGTTAACGGTAAGTGGTCTTTTTGTAAACAATAGATAAATACGTCACACAAGGACATTTGTTTAATGTTGTTATATTCATAAAGCCAGAATTGTAATTCTAACTACACGATATATGTAATTATTTAGGTAAAAAAATATTTCGCATACATTAAAGGTAATAAATACGAGTTTTCCTGCTAAAGTCAAGTCAAGTCAGGATTTCAGCAGACTTGAGTATGATTTCAAGCACTGAAAATACGACCCTAGTGGCAAGGACTTGAGTATGATTTCTAGTGCTTTGAATCATACACTAGTCCTGACTTGAGCATTGAGTAGAGTTCTAGATTACGACCCTCAGAGACGCGTTGAGCAAGTCGTTCGCCTGGTGGCAAGCGACACGTCTGTACATAGCACTTGCAGTGGCACTTAGAACACTAAACCGCAAAGTTTTGAGGGGCACTGCCACTGCACCCGTCACCTTGAGACTTAAGTTGACAAATCTCATGTGCCTGTAATTTCGTCAGCATATTTCATTGTAATACTTCACACGACTTTGTATTCGCTATGGGTTGTTTGATGTACTTGGAAAAAATATTTGACGTATTACAGACAATCATGCAAATACTGACAAATAGGACAGTTTATACATGGAGCCAAATAAGGTGTTAAAATAATGAATATGACCACAGAGTGGACGGTTTACTAGCGTATTTCGTCGCTTTACTTTTTCAAACCCGTATCTTAAACCACAAAGTTACTGAAATGCAAAAAATTTATTGTATTACAAACTTTGCGGACTGATTTCACTTCACATTTCCTTCATATTCACACACAGGCTTTTACCTATTCTTAAAGTAATGCATCTAAATTAACACCCTTGATAAGAAATTTAAAATAAATAGAAAGTTTTGCCATCTACTGAATAATCAATCTTTGTAAGATACGAGTTTGAGAAAGTAAAGAATCGATTTGCCTTTTTTTCTCCTTTGATGTGCATCGAGACACCGACCATTGCGCGGTACCTAACGCAAGTTTGGAGTTTGCTGTATTTGTCAATTTTTTTTTATAACGTCAAGTGACGGGACGAACAAGTCGTGCGCCTGATGGTAAGCAACACGCCTGTCCATAACAGTTACAGTGCCACTCAGAGCTTTAAATTGCAAAGTTGTGAGGGGCACTACCACTGCGCCCGTCACCCTGAGACATAAGTTGACAAGTCCCATGTGCCTGTAATAATTTCACCAGCACCCTTACCCTTCAAAACCGGAACACAGTAATGCTGACATTAATGCTTGGCGACAGAAATAGGTAAGGTGGCAGTACTTCCCTGGACGAACGCTTTCACAAGGAGCTCTGCTGCCACTAAAAACGAATAGGCTAACAAGGCAAATACTTTGTCACACATGTTTTCTCCACATGGTGATTGTTTGGCAAATATATCAAATACGCAAGTACAAATAGCGATGTGAAGTGCCACTATAAGCTAAACGGATCGCTCTCATAAAAAATTGTCGTCCAGGTAAAGCGCCCCGTAAACGATCAATTAGACCATCAAACCAGTTTGACATACACTTGTCTGTAGTTCACACTCAGTTATCTCTTTCTACAGTCATACCTATCCTACTATAGTAATTAATACAACGAGTCAAATCGCTTTGTAATTTTTGCAATGAGTAAGAAATGTTTATAAAGCGTTCCTGGTATTAACTCTAGCACGATGTATTAAGAAAAGAAAAGAAGTACATGTGGGTATAGAGAATGGTTGAAATTAAGAGAAAAACATATCCACGAAAATTAACGACTATAATGGAATCTAACAAGGTAAACGCATTGGCGATAACTGTTTAGTTATCGTGAAAAGTTTGGTTCGACAAACATGCCTTCAAACATGTTTGTCAAACACGTCGTCAATCTAGATTTCCATCAAACACGTACAATATTTGACAAACGCATCAAACATGACCGCAGACAAAAAGTTTGACAAACACATAAAAATGTTTTAATCCCCGACGCAAAAAGAGGTTAAGTCCCATGTGCTTGTAATTTCACCAACACCCTTACCCTTCAAAACCGGAACACAGTAATGCTCACATTACAGCTTTGCGGCTTTTACTGCTACTAATTAAAAAATGTGTCATCTAATAGGCAATTTTCCACATGCTCCTTTATCCTTCACTATTCTTGTTAACTTTTTCAAATATTTTTATTCGCGGAATGCCACATGATCCAGAATAATTTCTCATTTAGGAACGTTACAGACAATTAATACAATATGTAAAACCTTTGGGTTTTACATAAACCTTTGGGTTTTATGGGTTTTACATATTGTACCCTGCCAAACACTTTTAATAGAATTTCTTTATACCAATAAATTTTACAAAAGTCCACAATCAATACCTGTCAGTCTTCGCAACTTTCTCTCGACAATTTTTAAGCACGATTTTCCTTGTAGCGTTCGTTCTTGTAATAATACTCCGTCCGCACATTGTCAGTAATTTCTCTAAACCCATAGCGTAAAATGACTTACTTGGATAAATTTAACTTATGCACATGTGCATATTAAGTGTTGTCTACAATACGCATGCACAGAACGTTACTTCGCTACTAGTAACAACTTCGACGACATCAATTTACGTAACGGATTTTTGAATAGCGAAATATCCTTATTCTTTACAATTCTGACGTAAAAACTGACGATCATAAAAAATGGCGCAATAGTTTGCAATGTGGGCGATGAATAAAGATAGGATCATTGCGAAGTGGACATTCTGCGCCTGGGGATCTACGTTCGTTCTCGTCAGCTAAATGATACTCCATAAAAAAAAGACAATGTCAAAGTCTTCATTCGCATCATGCGTCTTTTAATTTGATCGAATAGGTATTACTTATTTCATAGTAATTGTTTCGGACGGATGTCTGACGGAGAACGAGAGCACAGGGCCTGAGCTCAATATTCTACCCTCCTTTAGCATAACTAAATCAAATCGAAATTAATTTATCTCAGACAGATACAGCACATAATCTTGTAATAGTTACACAATTATATATGGAGTCCCATCAGGATCTACCAATATTAAAAAAAATAAAGACTATCCTCAAATTGAAGGCGAATGCAGTCTCATGCAATGAAGCATGATCGAGCACTCAACCCTACCAGCCACAACGCGAAGAACGTCATTAGAGCTGCCAAGGGTACGGCTTAGCAACGAGGCAGCTCTCTTTCTAAGAATAGCATGAAAGCCATCCGTGTGAGCTTCTGCCAACATGCCTGATGCGCTGAAGTACCGCGGCAACCCCAGCAACACTCTAAATGAATTGTTGTACTGAATGCACAGGGCGGTAATTATCTAAGTAACGCAATCGAGATTTTTAGCGAAATTGAGTAATTAACATCGTTTTTAACCTTTTTTTTTCATATTAGTTTCAATTTTATTGCTAAGAGTCTATACTGCCTCAGATCGACTTTATTTCAGAATTTATTATGTTATAAACGAAATTAAAGCCATTTGAAAAGTATACGTGTTCTTTTTAGTTCAATTGATATAAAAAAAAAATCTTTGGTATATCGCGTCTAATGGGAAAAAGCGCGTATCTGCACCAAACCAAATTTCATTCAATTAGGAGAGGGATTTAACGTTATTATTACTTTGTTATTTCAATGGCTACGACTTTCGTTTTTGCACAGTAAGCATCAATTTATGTTGTCTACTTACTCATAACAATAGATTCCCGTAAATTACGCTAATTTGGATATCGAAATGGAGACTCATAATGAAATGTAGTTACGCGAAATTGCATTATCCCCGACGATATGTAATATTGAATACCGCTGATTTCTTCTAAAATTTCGAGGTAAGTTTGTGTAATTTTGTATCGTGAAAATTTTTAGGAATCGTGTTTTCACTTTAATAGATATTTTTTCCAAAGTAATTTATTCAACATCTTCACTGTTATGCGGAATCAACCAAAGCCATTTGAGGTAGTATAAACTGAAAATCAGCGTTATTGACATTTGTATTAGCAAAAAAAGAACTTTAAGCGCCAATATCTCGAAAGTTACTGAAGTTATTCTCTAAATTGTTTCAGATCTGGTTATATAGTGCCCTGGAGAGAATTCCGTTGTTTTGGTACTCATAAAACAGGGAATTCCCTAGTTTGAGAGCAAGTAATTGTAGTGGTTATGGCGCGCATTGTTGTTATAATTATTAAAAAGAAGGAAAAAAATCGTAACAATAATAACGCACATACTTAACATAGCCCCGCACTAGGGAAACCCTGTGTCGCGCGTACCATGAACACACACAGAGAAATAAATGTAGGTCATACAAATATTTCTCCCAGTCCGGGAATTGAATCTGGAACCTCTGCATGACAGTCCGGCGTGGTAACTGTTCGGCTACGGAGGCAGTTAAATGTCGTGAATGAATACGTTGCAATTCCTTGATCTATATAATATCTTGCAAATATTTTAAGAACTTTGAACGTATACTATAAACTTATAGCTATAGACGTGTAGGTTTGCTTAGTTATATGTACAGTCAAGAACACTTTTGACACTTTGTACTTTGAACCGTTCTTATCGTAAGCCGCACAGAGTTGGATTTACATCTTAAGTGTTAAGCTTGATAAATGTGTCAGTTTGGTGATTTGTAGTTCGTTTTGTTGTAATTAAAAGCAACAGGGAAAAGGATCTTATTCACTTTGTTGTTAGCTTAACGACAAAACGCAACCTCATGGTACGCACAATGAAATATAACGGCCACAAATATCGCTAACTTTGATTCATATTAACACAGCATGATGAAGCATTTTCGAAATACGAAAGTTGAAGTCTAAAAAGTCATTGAACCAGTCAGCCATTGCAAGCCAGACGAGATATCCAATAAAAAAAAAATCATGATAAATATCCGTGGTCGAGAACAAAGCTGGTTATCTGATTGTATTCTTTATTATTCCGATTGCTAGCGTCCACAGATAACTACTATCAGTAAAGCCGACGAGTTACCACTTTAAGGGTTCTTTTTGTGTGCAAGCAACGACAGTCATATAATTTACGACCAACTACTGCGTGCTTGTTGTTATCGACCAATGGCGTTTAATCGCTAGATCATATTTTTATTGTAATCAAAAGTTTTTACAAAAAAAAAAGGGTAAAGAAAATAGATTTGGGTAGTTCATGAATTGTTAGAAATTAATTTCCGACACTGACCAAAATGAACTAGCTCCTCTTGCACAATCTCACGTTCACGAGTCTTTCAAGATCAGTAGGAACTAGGAACTGTCTGCGTTGCGGAACATAAGACGTGAAGCGATCTATTAAGATCGATTCACCGCTCTTTTAGTTCAGTAGAAACGGGATAATTAGCATCTTTCACTGTTTTTAGTAGAAGTTCGAGTGAGATGCACGACTGGACGTTGTCATTGCATTTAAGTCTCTAATACGTAACACTCAATGACGTAGTTTTATTTATGAAGTTAATTATATAATACAGATTCCCTACAAAATGTTTAAACAATAGTGACATAATAGTATTAGAAGTCCGAAGTAGTTCATTTGAATAAAAGTACTAGTTCAGGGAGTCCGTTCAATATCGATGACAGACCATATAATGCAGAAGTATTTTTTTTACAGGTGCACTGTGGACCAAGTTCAAACAACGAACTTAAAGGTCTTGCGTGTAATATGCAACAACATCTTTAGGGTTCTGTTGAGGTTTCCTCGCTTTTGCAGCACCTCTAGCATATTTGTGGATGCGTGCATAGATGACTTTTTCGGTATCATGTGCAAAAATTACGTCACAGATGTTGCGACCACGTAGGAGCACCATTGGTAGGTAGCCTATCACAAACTCGAATTTCTTTTTTCCGAAATTACGTTTGTTCGAATTTTCATTACCTTAAAAGCCGAATTATAACGAAACCGTTGTTCTTTCAGGATATGTTAGTCGTTCATCGCATAGACCGATTACGTTCGGTTAAGTTAGGTTAAGTTAATCGCTTCTCGGCCTTTTGGCTAAGATCAAAGTGTAGGTTTAAAAGAAAACACATTTGCCTTTCAAAATTACTTTCGAGGTTATGAAAATTCGATAAAACGTTATTTCTAGAAAATGTCATTTCGGTCTTCTGACAGGTAACCCCATTGGTATTCAAAAGACGACAAATTCTCCTTGTTTCTACTAATTCAGCGAATAAGACCAATGTTTCCAACAAATATGAATTAATTTGATCTGGTAGTAAATGAATTTGAAATTTGTTAAGTGAACTAAAAGAACTTGACCGAACTAATTTGGTTAACCGATAGAACTAGATGGGATCGCTTACTAAAAGATCAAGCAAGCACAAGTCTACACCTAAATAAGGTACGGGTCTAGCTATAATCTCCGCTGGCAAACAAAACTGTTTTGGGATGGGGAAAGCTTCAAATTTGCTGATAGTGGCTACAGTCCTTCCAAAAATAAAGAAATGTCTTCTTTTTTGTAAGCTGGGGTGGAGTCAGACTATACCCAGTACGTCGTAGGACTTATTTGTGCCGAACTATTCACATTCCTAGAATGTAATGAAAAAAAGTGTTGCTTCGTTATTGTTGTGGAATGTTTGTCATCAAAACCTTAACTTACGTTAAACAAACACGTAAACACTCTTTCAATACTGTCGATTTTGAAATAGTACTTGCGCTGCTCGGTTCTCTTGGCATTTCATTGACAGTAATTGACTGGTTTCGAAGTTACCTGTATGGGCGTCGGCAGCGCATTCGCTATGATGATTCACTTTCTTCGTGGTGTGATGTGATGTGTATATAGCATATTCATCTCTGTTTTCTCATCGTTAAGGTACAAATTTGTGATATGCAAATATGGAATCGCGCGTCGACGTTTGGTTAAAGTCACGCGGACTTGCGTTCCTTGCGAGCAGTGAGGCGTCAGACGCCGACGACACTGTGATCCGGGCGCGCTAATGCGAGTGTCGTCGCGCGACTACGCGTGTCGTCAAGCGTTGTAGTTGATTATTAAAATTAACAAGTTTTATCCAGTGTTGCGGTTTATTTTAAATATGCCCTTCTCATAATAGGTAATTTATAATCTCAGTACAGAGTACTAAAAACATCACTTCTCAAAGTATATCGAGAGAGAAAAATGCCTTGAATTGGAGAATAGCAAAATCAACTATTAACATAATTGCTGCTTATAATAAATTTTTTTTTTTTATTTATGAAAATGAGTCTTCATGCGTGAACAGCCACCCTTAGAGGTGGATGATTTTCTTTTAAATTAAATGGGACCACCATGGAGATACCCTCTTTCCAACAAAAAAAGAATCATGAAAATCGGTTCACAAATACCGGAGTTATCGCGTAATATACATACAAAAAAACATACAGTCGAATTGAGAACCTCCTCCTTTTTTTGAAGTCGGTTAAAAAACAGGACGCGACGCTGTGACTCTGCGCCAGTGTGAGTTGAGCCATAAAGTGTGGGAACCTATGATTTAGATTATAAATTAATACACTTCTGTGTTCCTATTATTTTCGTATAAAAGTCTTTAGAAGTGTTATAAAAATATTGAAAATGATACAACTTTCATCGGATATGAATAATATAATAAAATTAATGCAAACCACCCTATTCTTAACTATCTGAGGTGGTTTGCATTACATAATTTTCTAATTTGGAAATAAGTCATGGCGCTTATTATAATTATAATTTTTACTAAATACCTAAATTATTACCGTTCTTTTAAATATCTATTTCAAATTGTAGCCTCTCCTATGGCCTAAAAGATTAATTTTTAATTTTAAATAGTACCTGGGCGGTATTCGCCGGCAATGGCATTGTAGGCCGGAGTCAATTTTATTTGCCAGTGGAGATTGTACCTAGCCCCATTTCTTATTGTTATTGTTAATATGTTTTTCGTGTCCTAGCATGTTAACTCGTTTTAACTACATTTACGAACCAAAATCAAGTAAATGTAGCATGGTGTATCTATATCTGTGTTGAGAGTGTGTGGGGATAAGAGCTTATTTCGTTTATTATTATTTTGGATATCTACACCGGACTCTCGCCCCTCCTAAAAGATTAATTATAAATTTTTGAATGTTCCCCGGTATTGTTATTAACATTAGTACCATCTCAGACAGCCGTAGCCATGGGAACTGTAAAAAACCTAAAATGTTTGACAAAAAAACGCGATTTTAAAATAGAAACAAAAAATTGTTTCATTTCCAATGTGTAATAATCGCGAAAACCTAAGAATTCTATATGCTATGCAAATATATACTTTCTACAAATTCATACATCCAATGAACACTACGCCAACACTATTTTTTGGTCGTTTTTTGTTATTTTTGTAAACAGCCATATTTATTTTGTAATATTATGCTCCTAGAATTTTGTGAAAAAAAAAAGAAACAAAACAAACACATAGAAAAATTCGTGAGGTCCGCTCATTGACCTATCAACAAATGTTATGTTAAAATCGCATACAGAGCGTCAATTGCGCAACAGTCTTCGTTTGTTCGACTGACAGCGCAGTTGTCAATCATGTAGTACCATATAATAATAACTTGTAAAAACTACTGCAGTAAAGTGCAAAAACAGGATTTTGTATCATATTTTCACTAAACAAATATATTGTGTCATCATAGTTCTCATTTAAAAGTGCTATTTTGTACAGTTTTATAGTATTTCATTTATATAATATATAAATGAATCGTAAATATAAATTACAAAAGCACACAAAATAATCAAATAGCTAACTGTCCTTTTTCTACACATTACATGCGCAAAAAATGGAAAGAGACCCATTACGTCATTTTCAAGAATCTTATATAAACTTCTCGGTAATTTTCAATTGTTCGAACCACAAGCGACTGAAATATTAAGAACAAAGAAACTATAGAGTCGCTTTAATTTTAATCTCATATTTAAAATGATTTTTTATTAAACGTTAGCAATAACTAACAAAATATTGTTGTACTCGATTTACAGCTTGGGATTACCTGTCAGAAGTTAGTAAATACATTAGCTCGAATTTCCATAATGTCAAATGTATTTTTTTAGGAAGATTACAAAACAAAAGCTAATTTTTTATTTGTGAAAAAAATTAAAATTACTCGAAAGCGTAACGATTTTATTATAAATCGGTTTTCGGAATTAAGGACATTTGAGTTTACGTTTAGTTGGAATATCGGTACATTTCTTATTGTACACGCTTATTTTCACGTTTCTAGTAACATTTGTATGTATGTATCTGCCCAACTCTTTCTTATTTCTTTAAGTGAATTTGTATAAAATTCGACATATTAATATATATAAAAATTAATTTATATTTACGATAAAGGCTACTCCATTACTCTTGTGTTCAAGTAATTTTCAGTCGAAGCTAAATATGGTGCATTTTGTTAAATTTTCAGTAGAAGCTGAATATGGTGTTTTTGAGTCTTTAAATTGTTGCAAGCAAAATTAGGCAGTACTGCAATGACGTTACAATTTAAATTAAATGTTTTAGTTTTTTTGTATTTCGTTACATGTCACTACGTTTGTATAGGTTAACTTCGTGCATTTTTTCGTGGTTTTTGTATTAGACCCGATGTCCATTTGTTGATAGGTCAATGGGTCTGCTGGTTTGTTCCGTGGCTTAGTTGGTATAGCGTCTGGCACGGCATGCTAGAAGACGTCGGTTCGAATCCGGCCCGATCGAAAGAATTTTTCTGAGTGTTCGATCTTTGTATTAATAATTATAATAAACTAGTGGAGTAATTTCTCATAAAAAATTATTGAATATCAATTCAATAAAAATTCAAATACAATGAATAGCGCATCTCTAGCCATGGCTGGTAGCTATAAAGGTATCTAACTGGGTGACGAAATACTTAAGATCTCTCATAGATGACGCTACGGCTAAAAAGTCGTTGAAAAACCAAATACACGACAACAAAACACAGAGAAGTTCGTGAGGTCCGCTGGGCCGTTCTGTGGCTTAGTTGATATACCGTCTGACATGGCATGCTAGAAGATGTCGGTTCGAATCCGGCCAGATCGAAGAATTTTTTTCTGAGTGTTCGATCTTTGTATTAATAATTATAACAAACAAAACAAAATTCGAACAAAAAACAAAAAAAGGAATTTTGTGGAAAAAAAGAAATAGAACATGTCCAAAAATTACGTCGGCGTAGTGTTTATTGGAGGCATCGCGCCTCCAAATGGAGGTATCAAAATGGAATCGGAGGATTTGTAAAGTACGTTGTTTGAATTATAAAATAAACAAAACTACGCAGATATAGCTACGTGTTTAAATGAAACACAGACTCGGTGAAATAAATATTGGAGGTCTGTTACTATGATTCAGTCTCAAAACTTGAAATAGGTAATTAATTCGAAACTTTGATACAATAAGTTCACATCCGTAATATAAAAACTTTCCAGGAGAGTGGTTTAAATATTCAACGACCGAAAATACTCTATAACTTTTTTATGCTTAAATAGGAGATTTATAAAACTTCACACACACATGTAGGATAATCAAAGAAAAGGGGTAAGGTCTGAAACAGTTTATACTATTATTATTGCTCCTTCGTCGTGCGTCGGCCATCTCCAAACACAATATAAAAACAAAAGCAATCGCGCTCGTCTTCTATTCCATAATTTCGAATCATCATAAAATAGAGAGTTCTTATCTCTGCAAGAAATCTCTTTGACACAACCCGTAGGGCTAGCACGACAAGGTGCGAGATAGCGAGAATAGTAGTACCAGTATCGTGCTAGTTGCGCACTGTCGTTGTAACCCTACTGGACATTGAAGAGAGGCAAAATTTTTTATGGTATAGACCAATGGTCGGCAAATTCATTACAGAACCTCGAGTCGCGATAATCAACGGTAATTTGAAATTTGATTTGAGAACCAATTTAAAAAACAAAGCAAGATTTGTTTGAAAAAAAAAAAACAAATGTATGTACGCGATTTACATCCGGAAAAATAATTTCATTTCCTATGTGTAACAATCGCGAAAACCTAAGAACTAAAAACCAATTTAAACTATATAGGTAGGTTTTATATACTTTATTTTACATACACAAGCTAGTATCATAACAGTATCATTACAGGACTAACTTAATGCAATAGCGTAGCAAAAATAATCACTTGTTCAATATTTATAATCCATAACACATTACAAATAAAGTCATTTATTTGCACTCACACAGAGTACTGGATAATATTAAAACAACACAATAATATTCAAAGTCCTCATCGTTCATGACAGTAGTGCAGTAGGTTGGTTATCGGGAACGCAAAGACCCACGCGACTCGAAACCTCTGCAATTTGCATGTATTGTCTTTTAACAATTGAAACATCAAAAACCAATGCTAATTCCCTCCGTACCCCTACTTTATTGTACCCTACCGTACCAGAATAAGTAGTTATTAACTTAATTGGGGTACTCCTAAGCTGGTTTTTGCTAAAAACGTTCTCAGTCTGATTGAGGTACATTCACCTAGGTTTTCCCTTCCAACTCTTCCCATCCACACGTGTCTTGTACTTTGTAGGACGGTATTATGTGGAAGAGCCACTGAGACCAAAGAGCCTTCTTATAAGGCTCGCGAATCGCGATTTGCCGACCACTGATATAGACGAAACAAATAAATGAAGGACTGTTGCATATTTATACTAGAAGCTATATTTTTCGTAGCAGTAGAGCTCCGTGATAAAGAGTTCGTCCAGGAATGTACGGGCATCTTACCTATTTCTGCCACCAAGCCGTAATGGAGCAGAATTTGGATATATTCTTTGACAAACAGTACGTTATCTGGCGCGGGATATGTACCTTTCGACCAGTATTTTTCAACTTACTTTTGTAATCTAATTTTTCTTAATTTTTTTTTTACTTGACTTGTAAGCGCTTTGGTAGTGTAAATACTGTAAGCTTTCAAGTGTTTTCAATAGATAAATAAATAAATTACTACGTTCCGGTTTTGAAGGGTGCTGATGAAATTACAGGATCAAGGGACTTATCAAGGAAAGTCTCATTTGATGACACGGCATGTGCGAATAAGTTAACTAGGTACCTACCACTCCAGTGGTAGGTACCTAGTTAATTTATGTGTGTAGAGGAATGTGGCGCTCTTCAGAGAGTAACCTACCAACATAATGATTGGCGTAATCTGGGATTTTCCCTTGACTGTTGTCGTATTGACGTAACAGCAGAAGGAAAGGTGAGTGAACATGTGGTATGTGTGAGTGAAGAAATAGATTTGTAACGAATGGCGATACGGCAAAACAAGTAAAGACCAAAAACAGAGATCTTCAACAAGCACATAGAAAAATTCGTAAGGTCCGCTAGTTCTTTCCATGGTTAGTTAGCACAGTTTACTGGAAGACGTTGGTTCGAATCTAACCGGATCGAAGGAATTTTTTCAAAGTGTTAGGTTTTTGTATTTAGAATTATAACACACTAGTGAAGTAATTTCATAAAAATAATTGAATATCATGGTGGTCAATCATAGTGACGTTCAACAAAAACTTAAAAAAAAAAACAGAATAAAAGTTCAATGGCTTGCGGACCCCCAGTCATCTTATGGAGAGTCTTCCATTTTACTGCTGAAAGTGCCCTTGCTTTACTTGTTGTGACTATCTCCGTGGTCGAGTGGCTTGCGCGCCGGTTTTCATGGTGTCGCCATTTCTGAGGTCCCGGGTTCGATCCCGGCCGGGTCAATGTAGAAAATGTTTCTATATTGTCTCAGATCTGCTTGTGTCAGAGTGCTTTAGTTACTTACTTTAGGATCGGAGCAATGTATGTGACGTTATCTAATATTTATAATATTTATATTTACTTGTTTAGGTATTTTATGGAATCTTTATAAGTATAATCTACGTTGTAATACAATGACATCAATAATTCATCGGTTATAATGGCTATTAGGTAAAAGAAGATTTTTCTTCGTTACTCAAAGAATCATTAGGTTGAAGTTGTTCGATAATATTATAAAATTTACCTTTAATAAATAGCGTTTTTGATCAAACGTAGAGTGATTAATTATACAGAACGTACCACACATGCTAATGTTTAACTTGTTTCCAGTTTGTTTGCATGCGCCACTATGAACACACGTTATTGTTTATAACGCGAGAATGTTTGCGAAAATATATTTAAAAGTTATAAAATAAAAATAGTGTAGTGTGTTGTGTAATTTAACATGAAAATTAAAAAAAACTATAGATCAAAAAATATGTACAGTGCATTTGTTTTCATTGTATTAGGACCTATTTTAGTAATAGCACACCATTTAACGTCATCTTGCCCTGAGTTCTTTGAATACAAAAGAGATAGCAGTGGTCTGCACGGGACAATTCATCTTAAGAGTAGAGGAATAGTGTCTCATGTTTTAATTACAGCTAATTTCACAATTGCAACTAGATTGTTGAATGTAAGTGCAAATTCATAAATAATAGACTTATGTTAGCACGTCAGATAAAGATATCTAACCTAACCTTTACTCCCCCTTCTGTTGTTCATTGTGTTCATGGATCTTGTTAGAATTATTTGGCAAGCAGGTACGTATGACGCCTGATGTGCTGTTGATAGTACATAAATTAGAGATTATAAGATAAGTGAGAGTGCTTTCTGCAATACTGTACACATGCTTCGTACTATAGCGTCGTATTTTTTTTTTGGCACGTAAACGAGCAACTCCACGCATTTTTTGCTCATTTTCCTCAGAGGAATCTTCTCGAAAACAGTTGTGTTTAAAAAATTGACTCGTACGTATATTTTTAACAACAAACACAGTTTGTGTGTCTTTTAAAGATCGTTTTTTTTAAATTAGTTAACCTATCTTAGTACCATTATATTCTACAATAAAGTCGGTTCCACAGTTATTACTAATAAAATGTTCTATAAACATTAATGACACGTGTTATTCTTTCGAAACCAGAAAATTGGTCATATAATATTACTTAGTTAATAATTTTATTTTCAAGACGAGTTTTAAAAAACAAGTCGTAAGTTATGACTAATATGGCTTGTGCTATAATAATATGTTTTAAAAAGAAGTTTTTTTTGTACTTCTTTTTTTATTTGTTCGCACAATATCCTAAACAGTGTAGAAACAGATCATAAACATGTATATAGATAGGGTCAAAAAGAGTAGCCATACCATAATCATAATCGTACTTATGACAAGAAACAAATTTAACAAAACAAACAGTTATAACATTTTACTTAATTGTTTTGTGCCATCATATGCTATCAGTTTTATAGCCATGTGTTAAGATTACAAATATTTTAAGCCGGATATTGTGACGTACTTACATAAAACAATAATAATCTAACAATAGTTTAAGGTTAGACAATATTAGCTAAAAAGATTTAAAAGACTGTTTACAACATACGATGACATTCTAGCAACATATGCCTAAAATTCGAGAACTGGTAATGGCGTCGTTGAAGTCTTTTGTATGAAATTTAATTATGTATTCAGAAAATGACGTAATTAAATAATCTAATTTGTAAAATATGTATTACATATTCTTCTAGACCACTTAAATAAATGAATAGATTTAAATATGTAAATACAGGGGACCAGCACGAGTTAGTCATGTTTACTTTAAAAGTAAAAACGTAATGAAACTTACATGTCGAAGAAGTCACGAGAAGTTCCTAACTAGCCAGTGTGGTAGTCTACGGCTTAAAAGTAGCGCGGGGGCCTATGATTTTAAAGCAGCATGGTGGTGGCCCATGGTATTAATGTAGCGTGGTGACCTGTAGTTTTAAACTAGCGTGGTGGCGTATGATTTAAAGTGGACTCGTGCCCGGGAATGGGATATATATGGTTGATGATGGTGACGACACGTTTGGTTCACAGTACCTACATTTATAAAGATAAAGCGAGACATACGTATAAAGAGGATTTGAAACATTAAACCAACTACAAAAAAATATAGAAACTTCCATAAGTTTCTCATTATTATTGGCGCCACCAAACCAAATACAAAGATGTGCAACAAGGATAAACAAATTCATAAGATCGGTTTGTGTCTCAGTTGGTAACAGCAATAGTCACGGTAAGACAACACACGCTGGTTCGAGTCCAGTTAGATCTGGTATTTTTCTTTGTGTTTCACGGATCTTTGTATTAATAATAAAAAAATATTACTTTTTTATAAAAAAAATCGACCTCAAAATTTTGTGGTAGTACATCTATCTGCCAAGTTTTATTGAAATCGGTTACCGGAATGTGCGCGAAACCGGATTCATCGCCTAGTTCGCCATCCTCACAGGTAGGCAGAGGCAGGAGTATTTTCTTCAAATTTAAATGAGATCAATATTGAGGCATCCTGTTTCCAACAAAAAGAGTACTTGCTTAACATACAAAAAAATACAATCGAATTGAGAGCCTCCTCTTTTGAAATCGGTTAATTATACCAAATTCAAATGATGATTATAACAACAGAATGAACATGATTAAAAAGGCTCCTTGACAAAAACTTAACAGGATATTGAAAGTAAAAAAATAACAAAAAAGTACCAGTTCTCGGAAGATGAAGGATTTTGAATAAACACTACCTCATTCTACATACTGAACAAGTCGTTAGTCACCATTAGTTTACTGTACTGCGTCTCACTTATATTTGGGCACCGCCAGAAAATGTGTGGTATTGAATCGATGGGATAACAACACCGTTGGTTTTTATTGAGCTGTCAACTTTTTATATCAAGCACGTCTATTAAAAGTTTTGCCTTAAGCGCCGGCCACGCCGCGAACAAAGCTAGCTAATTTAGCTTAGCTCACGTAGTTGCATACAATCAACTATACCAGATAAAAAGTCTATAATCGACACTCGTTAGTAATTTCTTACTTAATGTCCTTAATACATAGTACACTATACTATTTTCTATTTCTACTAATTTCTTTGTGCTTGTTAATCTGTATATCAATAATGATTACGAAAAGAGCTTTTAAATTGCTAATATTTTTTTCTAAGTACCCCTGTATTTTCATTTGTCAAATTTCATAAGCCATATCATAAAGGCGCTCTTTTCTATGGTACTGTAGTACAGGCAGCTTAGGTTTTGTATTTAGAATTGTAAGAATAATAGAGTGTTGATGTCAAACAGACATCTAGGAGTTCTGGACAAAGCTTCGAAATTAAATACACGTATAAATTTATACGTGTATATAATTATTGCTTTTTTGTTTTGTAGCGTTTGTTTGGCTTTCGTCTAAATAATATGAAGAGGCTGTATGGTGGAACCATTGACTGATAAATGGGTTAAAGTTTATTTTTAAAAATGCGTTTGTTGTCATGGATTGTTAACAAAATAGATATTAAATATTGGTTCTGTTTTATTATTTTGTAGTTATATTAAAGGACTCACCTTTAATGTAATTACACCTTTCTGTTACATCCGTATATTTTCTATTTCTAGTTTCTATTTTGTATGTTTTTTGCATGCTTTTACTTACCTTGTCTGCAAAGGTAAGTAAGTATTTATTAATTTTAATAAAAGCATCTCGATTGATTAGGGTTTTCTTACTTTTTAAATTTATTGTTATCAAGTGATTAATGCGTTTAAATAACTATGAAATCGTAACATAACGTCCTGCCAAATACTGGTAGGTACTCCGATCTCACTGTGCCATAGTCAACTATTGAGACATTAGAAATTTAGCCTGTCATACACAGGAACAATTTTAGAGGTAGCGGAAAACTGGAATATATTAATAATGCCTATGATTATTTTAAATTTTATAGTTCCTAGAAAATAAATGACAAACCGTTTAATATGTTAACATACCTAGGTAGTCAGTATGACTGATAATTAAGTACTTCTTTGGCAAAACACGTGATTTTCCGTCTAAAAGCGTCGACCACTGGGACATTTACCTAAATGAGTTTCAAAAAAAGATCGTCGTATTTTTGCTAACTATAATCTTAGACTATTTCTTTATTTTTTTCCATCCTCTAAGACTAAAATATCAAAAAAGACGCTACTGAAACGCTATACTACCCTCTGCCTCCTGATTGGTTAAATTGTCCTAAGTCTTGCAACCAGGCCATAAATATGCAATTAATAAAATGATTGGTTAAAATATGAGTATAATATGAGTATAGTATGGTAAAATATGAGGTACTTGGCCAGTTGTATTCTATCTCTTTGTAGCGTTTGTTTGGGTTTTGTCTAAATAATATGAAGAGGCTGTATGGTGGAACCATTGCCTACCCTAATAAATGGGTTAAAGATTATTAGGATTCGCTCTGGATCTTTTGGGGGGAAAAGCGTCGTTTTTATTTTGACTTTCAATTATTTTGTGAATTCTAGTTTAAAGTGGAATAGGATATTGTGCCATTGTGCTTTAATCGAAGATTAAAACGGAAATTATACGAATCTCGAACTTAAATACCCGTATCGGCCCGTTTTAAGGAATCCCGAGTCAATCCAAGCACGCCGCCTCAAATTGCCTATCCTCTTTGTGGCATCATAATTAAACTTCATGTTTAGGCTGATGGCTTTGCCAAAGGCTTAATAAATTAAAAATAATAATAATTAAAGTTTATTAAAAAAAAAGGTTCGTTGTCATGGGATTGTTAACAAAACAGATATTAAACATTGGTTCAGTTACATTATTTTATTTACTATTGGAAATAGTATTGTATGTAATCATTACATAATTAGGTCTTAAAATCTCGTACCTATTACTTAGGCATGCACACCTATTACTTAGACAAACACGGTGATCGTCTTTATGGACCTTTATTATGCAATGATTGCATAAAAAACTATTATTTCATAAATAAACTATTACCATTGAAATCGTCATACTGAATATTCATTCACTACCTGCTTTATAAGATAGATTTTCCTGAGAAAAATCTCTAAGAAACTGTAGGGGTTGCTCTTTGTAAATAGAAACTTGATCACTTTTATAATTTAAAATAATTATTTTAAAGTATGGTATGTAGAAGCAACGTGATACAGCTTTTATGATATCAAGCGACGGGACGAACAAGTCGTGCGCCTGGTCCTAAGCGACACGCCTATTCGTAGCAGTTGCAGTGCCACTCAGAGCTTTAAATCTGAGGGGAACTGCCACATACATACTGCCACATGACATAAGTTAAAAAGTCTCATGTGGCTGTAATTTCACCAGCACCCTTACTCTGCAACCGGAACGCAGTAATATTCACATTACTGCTTGGCGGCAGAAATAGGTACTTCTCTGGACGAACACTTTCACAAGGAGCTCCACTGCTACTAATTATTATTAAATAAGAACTGGCTGAGAAAATTTGACAAATATCCAATGTTGATTAGCACCTTTGCGATTGACGGGGCAGCGGGGGACGCGGCGTGTCGTTAAACCGCTGGGTAATTTTCAAGATTTGGGATAAATGTTAATTAATAACTGTAGGGCTTTACTTGAAAACCAAAATTGAGAAGGTTCTCTGTAGCATTTGAAGAGAAAATATCTCCATATAAAAATTATGTGCAAAGTTGGATCTTTTATTCTTAAATCATTCGTTTTTTACTTTTATTTTAGCCTGTTTTCGGGATTTTATATGATCGGGTAAAGTACATCCTATTGTATAATCAATTACCACATTCTATATCCAGACTTCTTCTATATCTAGACTTCTTCTATATCCTTAAGTATATTGTATAACTTTGTAAGACCATTATTTAATGGTAAAGACCTCAAACATTTGATTTAGCAAAACCGATTTACCCGCTCCTCCTCTGATGATTCGCCTTAAAAAGATTATTTATTTGACTTCCATTCGACCGATCAACTTGAAATTTTGTATACTATGGAAATGGAGGTGACACTATAATAATACCGTAGTAACTTGGATCTGATGTTGCAACCAGGACAGTCTGCAACTTCTCGACTAAGCACTTATAAGAAGGCTTGAGTCCATGTACTGAAGACCTGGTTAGACCTAGAAAATAATGATAAAACATTGGGCTTTGTAACCTCAAAAATTTATTCTGACTGTTTGAATATTTAACAGTTTAAAACTATAATTTACCAAACGTAGACGCTGTGAGGTCATTTTTTTGCTAATGAAAGTAAAACAAATAAAAATAAAAATAAACAGTAATAATTATTTCGATCCGGCCGGATTTGAAGGATTTTTTCTTTGTGTTTATTCAGTGTTTGTATGAATATAACAATAACTAAGAGAGCTTTTAAAATAAATAATATTTTATTTCATGAGTAAACAAATTATAATCTGCTTATTATAAATAACATTAACTACTTATACACTCACTACCTTCTTTGTAAGACAGATTTTCCTAAGAAAAATGTGTAAGAAACTGTAGGGGTTGCTCTTTGTATATACTTACTTGTTTACATTTGTCATTTAATATATTTATTTAAAAGTATGATATGTGAAGCAAACATTATACAAAGCTTTTTTTAAGATATCAAGTGATGGGACGAACAGTTACAGTAAAACTCAGAGCTTTAAATCAAAACTATATTGTGACATAAGTCGGTGGTAATAATGCATAATATTTAATTCTTACGTTTTGTCAGTGGGCAGTGGGTAATCTCTATTCTCGAAATTTGTTTTACGCTGTTTTGTATCAGAGATTTTTGAAATTTCAATTTAAGTTCTATTCATTATCGTACTAACTTGTGTATCGCCGATGAAATGACAACATCTACTATATGCATGTGCAAACGACACGAATTAAATTGAACGAATTAAAACTATAAAAAGGCTTGAGTCCATGTACTGAAGACCTGGTTAGAACTAGAAAATAATGATAAAACATTCGGCTTTGTAACCTCAAAAATTTATTCTGACTGTTTGAATATTTAACAGTTTAAAACTATAATTTACAAAACGTAGTCGCTGTGAGGTCATTTTTTTTGCTAATGAAAGTAATTTTCGTACTGTATTTGCTACAATCATTTGGGCATGTGTGCGATTAAAAGTGTAAGTAAAAGTACTTTTTTATAAGATCTTGTTATTCGCTGTATTCAAACAGCGAAAAGTCAATATTTATTTTTGAAAACAGGTTTCTCTCTATCTTCCTTGCGGCGATTGCTTAGGATCGCGACAGTCATTTATTAGCAGTGATTAGCAGCTTTGTCTATAGTTTGAATCGCCGGCGACGTGTGCCGCCTCGTGGACTTGCACTTAATAGAGGCACCTGGTCAGTCCATCTAATAGACAGTTTGTTAGGTGCATTTTGACCCTAAACTTGTCCTTATCTACCGGCCCGGAGATAGGGAGTTCCAGGGAGACTACGGGCTTCCCGGTAAGATTAGGGTATGGTGAGCGTCCGGGCCAAGGCCTCCGCCAGTAATACTTCACGGGCGTCTCTGGTGGACCCGGAATTGGTTATGGACTCGCCGGAGTTTATAGTGAGCTGCAGAGACGGATATGTTCGTCTGCTTCAGTGGTGTGTGGCCGGGGCGTCTGTCTCGTGCGCAGCTAACGCATCTAGTAGCGGTCTAGACGAGGGCCTAAGACGAGGAAATACGCGGGACACGTGAGTTGCCTTTTAACTTGGAAGCTACGTGACACTGCGACCGACATCTCTGGACTAGCCCGGAGAGCTAGTAGAGGATGAGCTAGACATTCTCCGGTCTCTCCAGCCGCGCAGGTTTCTAGGAACTACTAATGCGCCTCGGCGTCGGGAAGTGAGCGTGGCTTACAGCTCCGCTACCAAAGAGGGGATTTAGTAGTTAATTGAGAGTCAACGGCTTAGCGGTGGCACGGTAAACGTTAGTTGTACAATGCGCAACGAGAAATGAGCATTCCTACAGCTCCGGTACCTATCTGGAAAATAGGGTGGGTGCTGTACGTGCACCCGGGGCGGCTCACCCAAGGCACTAGCCTTTTGAGTACTGGATGAAGTACGTGCAAACGGGTTGATCTGGGGTCAGGACTCGACTGAGGTCACTGAGAGAGTTTTAAAATTTCACATATCGCACCTTTAAAATAAAAGTAACCCAACAAAAATCCCAACTTTTGAGAAAGTGCAAATGAACATGTACAGTTGTGATTTTTTTCACATTATTTAATCTATGTACTGAAGGCCTGGTTAGACCTAGAACATAATGATAAAACATTCGGCTTTATAACCTCAAAAATTTATTCTGACTGTTTGAATATTTATTACAAAACGTAGTCGCGGTGAGGTCACTTTTTTTACTAAACTTTTTTGTCGTCATTTAATCTGACAATTGAAAAATGATTTTCAGGTAATAAAAGCCTTATAACATATCATCACATGTGGCTTTATTATATCAAGGGTATGATTAGCTGTTCCACTTTTCCATTTTTCTGTTCGCGAATGTGATTTTTCACTCAATGCGATAGTTAAAGGCAGTGAGTGTCGGCTTTAGGCTATTAGGTTCATCATAGTTGCACCCTCGCAAACACTCCTTGAAAAGGATTTAGGCCCTAATAACTCTTTTTAACATATCAATAATATATTAACAGTTAGCCTATATAGGTTCCACTCCCGGTCACAGGTCTCCTTTCGTAATAAGATGGTTTGGGCTATCTCGTAGTTCTCACTAGGGCATGCAAATATCGAGTAATTTTGAAAAGCGGTTGTTTCGGTTTTTAACTTTTGTGTTTTTGTAGTATCAAGTGACGGGACGAACAAGTCGTGCATCTGATGGTAAGCTACATGCCTGTCCATAACAGTTGCAGTGCCACTCAGAGCTTTAAATCACAAAGATCTTAGGGGCCCTACCACTGCGCCCGTCACCCCGAGACATAAGTTGACAAATCCCATGTGCCTGTAATTTCACCAGCACCCTTACCCTTCAAAACCGGAACACAGTAATGCTGGCATTACTGCTTGGCGCGAGATATAGGTAAGATGGCAGTACTACCCTCGACGAACTCTTTCACAAGGCGCTCTAATGCTACAATTTTTAAAAAAATTTTCGGTTCGAGTAACAGTAAAGTGTTTTCGGATATTTTTTATTATCACCCAAATAATTATTTAATAGTGCCAGAAAACTAAAAAATCAGTGTTCTGAAGATTATTTGTATTATTTATGGAATTCAAAGCTTCAAAGAGAGAATCAACTTCTTGAATTATAATAAACAACAAATACTAATATTCTATTCTAAAATAAATATGCATATATAAACACAAATAATGTAACATTTTTTACAGTCTGATTGTATGTTTCACGTTTTTATTTCTGAAATAACCCGTGGGTCAAAAATGTCTCAAAGTTTATTTCTCGCTAAAACCAAAGTTTATCTTGCTAAACATTCATAAAATTCATTAAACCTAAGCGACTAAGTTGTTATAACGGCAACATTGCCCAGAAAGGAAAAAATCAAACCACAAAGATTTAAAAAAAGTTATTCTTGCTATACTGCCCGCAGGCGCACCTTGCTCGTCCCTCGCTATCCGCTGCAATGTAATAAAGTACCCGAGTTCCTAGCGCTTAGGTAGCTTTTATTTATCATTATTAATCACGATACGATGATATTTTTGGTGTTGATAATGATGATTGATGGAGTTGAATGGTTGATTTCGGCCATTATATGGAGGACTGCGACTGGACTAATTTTACATGTAAAAAACAAACGTTCAAGGCAGTCAATGCAACGATCAGCCGCCAGCAATTCTGCAACTTTCTCTCGATAATGTCACGTGCTATTTTTCTCGTAGCACTTGTTCGTCTCACTGATGTATACGTCCGCAGATTGCCTGTAATTTCTCAGAATCCATTATGTAAAATTACACACCCGGGGCATAGTATAATAAGAGCAAGTAGGACAACTCCCGCCTGCTCGAGTAGGACAACTCCCGCCTGCTCGGTGCGTAAATTACTACACTTCAGTTTGTTACATTAGAGCATGTTCATATGACGAGCTTTCAACGGCCGTTTGTGAGCGCGCTTACGACTTACTGAATTTTACGCGTAAATCGCCGTAGGCAACGATATCTATGTAGAAGTCTTTAGCCGTAAGTGTTCACAGTAAACGCCCGCCGGTCGGCGCCGTGTCAACGCCGGGAACTTGTCAACGCAAGTTGACGGGCCCTTTGAGATCATGTTAGTTTGTCGTACTGCCGTTCACATGAGCGCGAATTTCGTCGCGTGGAGACGGTTTTTTTGCGACTTTGTATTAATAGTTATTTGTTATGCAAAGCTGCAATGTTGTTCTTTGACGCGAGTGCGCTTGAGTGAGCAAAGGAAGCTATGCTGAGCGCAGCAAGTGTGTGAAGGCACGAGACGCAAAACAACTTTGCTGCCGAGCGAAACACACAACTTTTCACGTCACTATAGCGAGGAAAATGGTAGATGAAAGAAAAACAATTGAACTATAAAACATCAGTTTTTTTAATCAAAAGAAAAAGTTTATTTTCGGTGCGTTCTGAATTTGCACCTTATCAATTTTAATTCTTGCTTTAATTTATAATTTAATAAACACAATTATTTATCATACATAGTCAATTTAATAAATAATGTACGACAAACTGCATAGTTGAACGTGTCATTATCTTTTTTTTCTTCCACGGTCCATCGCATGAAGGAAGGAAAAAAGTCCATCGTCAAGTTCGAATTTCAAAAACCTTTTCCACGTTAGAGTAAAAACGAGTGAGTTTTCTCTTATACTGTAATGAGATGATACACACATTAATGATAAAATATTATTGATACAAATATTGAAGTGCAATTCTATAAATTAGGTAGTAAAAATATTGTATTTCTTTCCTTCGTTCTTGATTTCTTCATAGTAATTAAATTCATTTTTATAATCCGTTTATTTTATGAAGTATTATTAATTGTTAACTTGATTTTAATATATTTTATAATACCATAATCTAATCTTAAATCTAATCCGTCTTCAATTTTTTGAACACAAACAAACAATAGAACACTTCTTCTGGACTCGTCCAGCGATTACATGAATGCGTGCGCGCGGAAAGGGCGTGCACACATACAAGTCGCGCTGTTACGTTACTATTTAGATAATAAATACTTGTCTTACTTATTATACTTCATCAGGGGTCTATAAGCACAATAATAAACGTATAGAACTGTGCGAACCGCCGTAAGCGAGACTTCGTTTACGCCGTGTCATTATGGCTAATGAAAACTTATCCTTTTTTTCACAATACTTTTTTTTAAATTTAATTATTTATTGTACAGGAAAACACAAATCACATTTGGTGAAACGGAAAACACAAACAAAAGGTACTGCTTACTTCTATAAAAATTTTTCTTCTTGCAGACCAAAATACAGGACACAATGATTACAATACAATAATAAATTAATAATAATAAATTACAATAATGGGTTTACGTGCACTACAAGACAAAATTAAATTATGTAATAAAATAATAATAAAAACAAACAGCAAAAATATTTAATTACTACGGACTAATAAATGCTTAGATAAATACATACTTCATAAATAAAATATCTATAAAATGGATGGAACAGAGGATAAATATTTTGTAAAAAAAGCAAATAAAAAGTGTATTTAAAACCTCTTTCTACTTTTTCAGAATTACGTCGGTCGCCTAGCACCAATAGGAGACAATCCCTACATTCTCGATGACTTCAATCATGGAATGCCAATCGATTACAGGGTGGATTTTCCTACTACATCGCCTCTGCCTAAATTGACAGCTCTCTCTGTCAATAACAATGTTCTCTGTTATGGACCTGGAGGTAAATATGCACTAAATAAAATAATTTAAATTAGAGAGACAGAAACACATTCATAATATTATAGTACTAATGTTTTTGTCGTTTGGAATAGGCTAAGGCGTCTCATTAACCATACTGCCAGATCTTGGTTTGTAATTTTTCTTCAACAGTTTAATTTCCTGATATTTTTCGCGGGAAACCATTATGTATCTTAACGGTTGCCATTTTGAAACTCTGTAGATATTACAGATAGTAGTTCAAGAAAGGTTACGGTGTTTGACATAAGTAGGGTACCTCCCTATTTTAAAATGTAAACTAATGGTTTATAACAAAATATACCTACTACTTTTATAATTTTTTTACTCATCGAGGTTATGACTCTAGTCACTAAGGTAAGCCTGGATCGCGGATGACATGGAAACACATAGACAACCACAATTTATACCCAAACTC
>NW_020653575.1:1161715-1163303 GCF_003589595.1 Hyposmocoma kahamanoa | reverse complement strand
ACACTCCCTTGAAAGGATTTAGGCCCTAATAACTCTTTATAACATATCAATAATAATAATAATAGTTAGCCTTTAAAGGTTTCACTACAGGTTTCCTCTCATAATGAGAGGGCTGCAGTTTCCACGCGTCCCCAATACATGTTGAGCCCTCGTGGGAACTACAGCCAAACACATACTGCACAGATATCATTAAATTGCTTTTGTGTGCAGGTCTCTTGACGATGTTTTCCTTCACCGAAAAGCTCGTGGTAAATTTCCAATAAAAAAAAACCGTCCACAGAGTCAAGGTTTGAGTGGCACTACAACTGCTATTTTTAAACAGTAATTATCAATTTAATTTATATAAGTATCGTATAATGAAGCCACATGTGATCATACGTCAAACATACTTTTCTCCCATTAAAGTTTTTAAATAACATGAGTATCATAAAACAAATTAAGTATAAAATGTAAAATTTTATAACTTAAGCGTAAAAAGACATCGACTTATTTATTTCTTAGAATCTTCAAACCATCTCAAAAGTTAAAAGCAATTTTGCAGATGTGGCACTCCAAGGGTAGGCTTTTTTATGATACCAAGTGGAGAGACGGGACAAAATGTGCGCCTGATGGTAAGTGACACGCCCGTCCATATCAGTTGCAGTGTCACTAAGAACTTTAAATCGCAAATATCTTAGGGACACTGCCATTGCACCCGTCGCCCTGAGATATACAGGGATCTAAATTTGAGAAGGGGCAGCAAGGCCAGCTACCTTAATCGTTGTAGTTATAGGGAAACGGTTCTAGAAGACTGTACATGAATTTTGAAGATATTTTGATTGGCATGTACAGATTTTGAAAAAATGGTACAGTCAGCAAGGTAAAAGGCAATTTTTACAAAAACAATTTATGCCATCCGATCCGGTCTCTGGTAAGGATCTATAGTCTCTATGGGACCAACTGAGGTAAGAGTACTCGAAATGGCAGAAACCGTGAAAAATCTTTAACTACTACGATTAAGGTAGCTGGCCTTGCTGCCCCGTCTCAAATTTACTCCCTGTATGAAGTTGACAAGTCCCATGTGCCTGTAATTTCACAAGCACCCTTAACCCTCCAAAACCGGAACACAGTAATGCTGACATTACTGCTTGGCGGCAGAAATAGGTAATACCTGCTCATTCGTGCTCTCCTTGTTGAATAATTCTCATTTCTTTTGTTTTCTTGGGAGTTACTTATACAATAAAATCAATAATATTCTTGGAATATATTCGTAGAGTAGATTGGAATACAAAATCAAAACTACGAACTGGTTGTTTGGTCTCAACTTCCAGGACACAGAGGACCTCTTGTCTGTGCAGGCTTAATGCCTTGAAGGGACCCGTGTCTCTGAATTAATAAGAAAATGCACACTGCAACATACGCACGTACAAACAAATAAATAAAAAATAGACAGATACGCAACATACACAAACAGATACACAACACACACATACACACACACGCACACGCACGGGCACGGGCACGGGCACGGGCACGGGCACGGGCACGGGCACGGACACAGACACAGGCACAGGCACAGGCACAGGCACAGGCACAGGCACAGGCACAG
>NW_020653575.1:1075636-1161705 GCF_003589595.1 Hyposmocoma kahamanoa | reverse complement strand
GACACAGACACAGACACAGACACAGACACAGACACAGACACAGACACGCACGCACGCACGCACGCACACCTACAATAATTACACGTACAATAATAGCCTGCCAAAAATCTAATTTTACTTTTTTATTTTATATTGTTTCTTTCTTTTGCAAATATTGTCTGTTATCTTAAGTGCAAGCTTTATCTTGTTAAATAGCACTTACAGTAGAAGTGTTGTATGTATTGTACCCGGAGGTGGGAGCCTGGAGATCTGAGAGTCACACAAGTTAACACCTAGTATTACCCAGTCTCTTACCAAGGTTTTTCTTTTCTTAGTAAAAATTCAAGTTATTTTAGACTCTCGCCTCTCCCATTATTATTATTATTATTATTATTTGCTCTAAATATCACAGTATAACAATCAACTCGATCTTTTTCAGACATTCCAGGTCCAAATCAATACGTGACTACGACAAGTCTACAACATACACTATTCCTAAAAGGGCAAGGGTCAAACTTCCTTGGCAATAATGGTTACTACAACCATTATGATCAACCATATTCAAAACCTTATGATGATCCTGACCTGTCAGGATACTATAGACCAAATGGTATTAATGGACAGACGCAGATATACACATATGGAGGTGATGAGAACCAGCAGGGTTGGAATTCTGGTGAGCAGTTTTAGACTTAAGACAGATACAGTTTTATCGTTACCAATGTTTGTTCATAAACAAGATGACGATACCGGTGGCCTAATGTTTTGCATTGTTGGCGCTGGATGAGGAGGTCCCGGATTCGATTCCCAGTTGGACCAATTTGGGCAATAATAATTTAGTAAATAAATATTAGACAACATTACATACGTTGATCCGAGCCCAAAGTAAGTAACCAAGGCACTTGTGTTATGGGACTCGGAAACAACGAACGGTACCACAAACACCAAGTCCGGAGCCAATTATGTATAAAAACAGTTAATTTTTAGTTGGTCAAAGTTTAACGCGACTGTGGCCGAACGGTTACCATGCTGGTCTGTCACGCAGAGGTCCTGGGTTCGATTCCCAGGCCGGGAAAAAGATTTGTATGGCCTAAATTTATTTCTCTCATAATTTTGGTTCCGGAACCACGACTCGACCATTTGACCACAGAGATCGTTAAAAAATGGACACTTCAATATTGGTTCTGGTCTGGATGTTCTGGGAAGTGCCCTATAGTGAGTTTCATTGCTCCGGAACTCATAGTTCAGAGTAATCCCTAGTTTGAGACCAGGCAATTGACGTGGTGTGTTGTCAGGCACATTATTTTAATATTACTTGTATCCATTTTAGTTTCTCGATCTCGCCTCCCTCATGGCCTAAAAGATTAATTTTGAATTTTTAAATGGGAGAGGCGATATTCTCCGGCAATGGCACGGTAGGTCTGTGTCAGGGACTCAGATTGAACTGGTGAATAATACGTGCCGTATCAAGCAAAGGCGGCCTTCTGCATTTGGACCGTGATCTGGCAATCGGTACTATCTCAATTATAACAACTTTACATTGACTACAATTGAAGAAAAAAATTATTTGCGTCATTTATTAGTTTTTAAATATTTTTATTACATTTTGTTTAATAAACCTTATGCTACATACATGACGCAAACAATTTTTTCTTCACCTGTCAAGTCAATGTAAAGTTGTCAAAATTGAGATAGTACCGGTTGCCAGTTCACAGTCGATTTGTGCTAGAAGCGACACATCACAAAAATCCAACCGCTTTAAGCTGCTAGCGAGACTGACTGGAATAACCCGTTTGCGGACCAAACAATTGGGATTATTTCAGTGAAAACCACCTCACACAATCCAGTGATCTCGTGCGCCAAGTTTAATTTTAACTTAGAGCAAATAAAACTAAACAAAACTTCAATTTATAACCAAATAATAGTCAAAAACGTGGAAGTTATCGCGTTTGCGGTTCTTGTAAATAGTCAGGCTTTCATTGTCTTCATCATGACGAAGAATGCTTTCGGGTATTTGGTAGCACCCGCTCGAGTTGGTTGCAAACCGTCTCGAAACAACAACTGTAGTAGACACTTCGCGTAATCGCAGCCTCGATGAAGTTGGTAATGTTTTACATAGTAAACAATCCAACCAACGAGCATCGGGTTACCCAGCCACCGCAGCGGCAGCCAGAGCCCCAATACTACCCAGAAGTCATCACGCAAGCACCAAGACCTGCCACAATTCGGCCACCGTCTCCGCAATGGTCACGTCCTACCCAGAACTTGTAAGAGCATTGATAATTATAACTTTTTTATTAAATAAAAAAACAAAACAAAATTAGAGGAATTATCTACATCTAAATAGATATGCCAAGTTTTATTGAAATCGGTTAACGGAAAAGGGGTGAATTGTTTTCTTCAAATTCGAATAGAACCATTTCTGAGATACCCACTTTCCAATAAAAAAAGAATTATCGAAATCGGTTCACATATGTAGGATTAATCATGTAAAATACGCACAAAAAATACAGTCGGTTTGATGACCTCCTCCTTTTTTTGAAGTCGGTTAAAAAATGGGGTTCACCAGTAACGCATTTCCGGATATTGTATAGTCTATGCCCTAAGATATCTGACCCCTCACTGACTATTAAGTAATAAATTAATAATATATAATAAACAATATAACATCATATAATATATAATAAACACTGACTAATAAACATACTTAATCTTTTACCTGTGAGCCGTCAAAATTAATTTTCATATGACTTCCTTATTGCATCATTAATAAATGAAATTTAAAAAAACTTTTTAAGTCAATTTGATCTTTAATTACATTACATAGATACTATGTTCAATCAAAAAGCTGGAATTCCTTTACACTTTTCTATAGACTGCGTAAGAAGGCTCTCAAAACCAAAAAGTCGGTTAGGGGTCATAGATCTTAGGAAATCGACTGTATCTGTACCTACCGATGGATAGAAAGTACCAAAATGCAATCTAACAGCTCTATTTATAAGTCTTAGGACAATTTTTAATACTGATTAATTCTACCGGGAGTCGGAAACTAGACACGGCAACACAGAATAAGCGCGGCGTCAGAACTCCACTACAACCTTGAATATATATTGGGGCAGTTTTGTAAAGAATGGAAGTAAGGTCCTCTAGAGCCTTGAATATATTAGAGCAGTTTTGTAATGAGTGGAAGTACATCTTTGCAAAAGTATAGAAAGCTTTGCTTCATAGATTGTATTTGTTTCAGAAACAAAGGCTTCTAACTCGCAATAGATTTTTTTGGAAAATTTACACTCAAAATATTTTTATCTTTTCAGCGGCACAGATCAATCATGCGGCATTATATCCGGTGGCAACGAGCAACCCCTCATCTACAACGGACAGAGTTATAATAGGGGAGACTGGCCGTGGTTGGTCGCTATTTATAAGAGAAAAAATGGCAGTCTCAATTTTATCTGCGCTGGAACTTTGGTATCTGGACGACATGTTATCACGGGTAAGAATAATTTATCTAACAGAAAGTACGAGTGTCTTCTACTTCACTTAAATTTGGGAGCTATGTCGGTGTCGTTATTCATCGTCAGTCTATGAGACGTCTCACGTGGTACTTGTGAACATCAATCTGGATCTACTGCTACTCTAATGATGCCGTAATCCGTATGTTGTCCCAGTCCATTTTGGGGACTTCACACGCTTTCCAAGGGCTGTGGGCCACCTTCTGTTAGTGTAGTACATTTCACCCAGTCGTCTGTTTCCCGTTAATGTCCCAAGCGTGTTTGATTTCGTGGTTCAGGTGTTTATTTTTGAAGTTACAAAAGGAAGGAACCATACCTACTTCTAGTGCACCATAGTAATAAAATTCAATTATAGTACCGGCACGCTATTATGGCCGTTTTGGCGTTTGTCCGCCCATCAAGTTTCGTATTAATACATAAGTACGTTGAAGGACCTAATTGATGTACCTACATTGTTGTCAATAGTGACATGCAGTAAATTTATGGATGTATAATTTTACGACACAGCTTGTTTTTCGGAATTCAAAATTGAAAATAATTGAGAAAATGAAATCTTGTACGATCGTCACTTATAGGATTGCTGTCCAGCACAACTTCCACTTCCAGCAAACTCGCGTCAAAGCTAAATGAAAAACAAAGCAGTTTCGCATTGACGACATATTTTTATTTTCGTTTTATTAAAACTTTTTAATCAGCTACCCCTTTCAATACTAGTTATAAACATAAAAACTTATAGATGCGTCAGCGCATTTGATTATATTTTTTTCGATAATGAATTGAGATTTGACCTCACTATTATAATCTGTCAAAACGGCCATCATAGCCTGCCGGTACTGTAGTTTATTATTAACATTGGTATAGGTACGTCATAGTACAAATCAGTATTGGTGTTAGTATTATAATGATTTACTCTATATCATAGTTAGTTACATATATATAGGTACGTATGTAACTTTCTCTATTTGTAAAATAGTACTGATATAAATGTTTGTGTAGTGAATTATTGCCCGCCCACTTAAGATAAAAAAATTTCAACGCTCACCGCCACAAAAATAATTGAAAACACGTATTTTTTTATATTAACTTAACACAAAAACAAATCACAAGGAAAACATAATATACATAGATATAGTGTAGTTTATAATACATAATTCAGGTTTTTTGAGACAACATCAACCCTCCCCAATTGCTTCCGACACCCCCGCCGCCGCCGTCCCCTAGGGCTCTTCAGCGCCCACTGGGGGCGGTAGGGACCACTTTGGGAAATGTTGTATATTGTAATTGTTGTAATTTTTATGTCATTGAATAAGTTACGTTTAATGTTTTGTGTGGTGAATGGTTAATTCACAAAAAGTTTTAAATGGTTAATGGTTAGTTAGTTCTTGCAAATTTTCATTCAGACATACAAAGTACTGAATAAAATTCGAAGTTTTCTGTACAGCCTCACTCTTAGACGATTATCGCGACTGCTAAATAGGGAATATTAACTAAACTAATGAATAACTCACCTAATTAAGTCGAATTTTTGCTCGACATGTGTTGAACCAGTTCGTGGTCCTTAATCGTGACTCGTGAGCTTCCGAGGCGCGGTGACTCGACGAACCTGTACGCCAAAAGCTGCCTGCGAAGCTGCGGTTCGATGTTGCTATTGAAATATTTTATGTGTGTTATAGAATAATATATTAATTTAAATCTTGTACTTTTCGCATTTTACAGCGGCTCACTGTATGCGCCGAAAGAACGTAGTAACATCCCGAAAAGACATCGTGGTCAAAGTCGGAGTATACAATCTCGAGGACTGGAGTGATGACGTCACTGTGACCAGAACTCTCGTTGCTGCTTACATTCACGATTCGTACGACGACAGTATTCTTGCTAGTAAGTTTTTTTTAATGGGATAAGTCATGCGCCTGGTGGTAAGCGACACGCCTGTCCATAGCAGTTGCAGTGCCACTCAGATATTTAAATCACAAAGATCAGAGGCTCACTGCCACTGTGCCCGTCACATTGAAACACAAGTTGACAAATCCTGTGTGCCTGTAATTTCACCAGCACCCTTACCCTTCAAAACCGGAACGCACAATACTGTTCACATTACTTCCTAGTACTTCCTTGGACGAACTCTTTCACAAGGAGCTCTACTGCAGCTTAAGTAGATTTCACTTTACAAATGATATCTAAAATCTAAGTATCGCATATATTCGAGTGTCCTCGAAGCTGGTTATTGCATTGTTCATTGTAATGTATTTTATTTTATACGAGTATTTTAATTCCTCGCTCGGTATACTGGAATCAAAGGTTTATAAATTTTGATTATGAAGTGACATTCTACATCAAAATATTTAAAAAAATACCTTAAAGTTTCAAATAATATTTGACGGAACGTTTTCATGATAAAGAAGATTCTCAAAAATATTACATTTACTTGTTTCCGAAAACCCTAATGACTGTGAAGCATCGACGTTAGTAAATAGTCTAATAATCAATTTATTTCGGCGTGGCTTTGAAAAGTAAAATGGATACGTCAGTATGTTTAAGTTTATTAATATTTGGGTACTCACGACAAGTAGTTCACAAAACAAAATATTATATAATCAACAATAACAATTTATAAAATAATCAACATATATTATAGTAAAATTATTCAGTGCTCAAACATCAACAATTATAATTAAAATAGGTACCTCAAGAACAAATAACAAAATCACAGATTGGTTCTTAATTATGAAAAATACTGGGATTAAAAAACTTAAGAATCAAAATAAAATATAAAACTTAATACTAATCTGTAAGGTACGGTCAAAATTTTGTTGGTCATCTGACCCAATTTTGTTGCCCAAAGAAATTATTCCACCATTATTTTTACTATTATTTCTAAATCTCTCAAACAATATATTATCAGAACAAATAACGTTCTTAAATTTTTTAATTAAATAGGTTCATGAAAACGATTCCTGTGGCAAATTTAATACCCTAATTTCAACATATTAACTATTAATACATATACGGTATAAAAGTGGCAAAATCCAAGTGTATTACGAATATTTATTTCATTCATTCTTTTGATGAGTATGAAATTTCCAGGAAACTTCCCATGCAATTTATGAACATTTAAGAGAAGTTACGGAAATTTACTTATTTATTCCGATTTCTTCAAAAAAAGTATTTTGGTTTTAAAACCATGATATAGAACTATAACTTTTCTTAAATGTTTCTTGAATATGCGATAGTAAAAATGCAAAGTAAATATGTAAATTTCCATACATTTCGCGTTTTGAGAATGTTTCCGAAATATTTCAAGAAACATTCAGACTGGAAAGTTTCCAATTTAGGAAAGTTTCCGGCTGCCCATCACTAGTCACGAGGCGAGGCGAAGGAAGATTTCTTCTCTTCCTAGATGGAGCTACTTTGCGCGGAGTGGCAAGATGGGAGACGCAAATTATTTAGGGATGTGGGAGATTTCCCGCGTTATAAAGTACTATTCAATATCCATGGGAACATGGGGTCGTACTATTTGTAACCAGGGCCACTAATGTTACAAATTTATTATAATATAACCAATATGTTAATTTCAGATGACATCTTATTGCTAACTATGGATCGTACAGTGCAGTTCAGCAACTACATAAGGCCAGCGTGTCTTTGGACCGGCAACGCGGACTTGTCTCGCGTTGTCGGAGATTCAGGAGTGGTGAGCATTTAATATTTGTCTCTTGGCTTAATGCTTTAGTTTAGTTTTTTAAAGGCTTTGGAGTTTGCCTACATGGTAAAGAAAGGGACAAACTTTCGATTCTATTTCCATTGTATAATTTTTCTCTAAAATTCCATGGTGTTAAGTAATAGAAACTGTGATTCACAGTTGTAATACGAGTAATTGTTACTACATAATGTACAAACAAAAAGCACTAAAATATCCAAACCAGCATGTTTAAATAATTTGGAAATAAAGAATTTTTATTCGTTACATTTTTAATGTATTAGAGTAAACGTACAAATTTATGAAAGAATATTTATATACCTAATACACTACATGTAAATGCGAAAGTAACTCTGTTACATTTTCACGTTTATGCCGTTGAACCAATTTTCACGGATTTTGATATAGATCCCTTAATAATACGCTACTTTTTGTTACAAAAATAAATCTTAAAGGGGTTTAAATGTGGGATGAATTTTTTTAAAACAGTCAAACCAATAAAACTAGGTATGAAAAATTATATAGTACCTACAGTAAGCTACTTAAACTACTTATGCTACGCATACGAAGTCGCGAGAACCAGTTCATTTTAATATACACAGTGTTTTTTTTAAACGATGAATGATGAAGATACAAAGAAACTGTCAAGAACCATGAGGGCTCTTTTGACTATGCCAAAAACAACTTTGGCATAGTCAATTTTTTATGGAAGAGCTGCTTCTTGTAATCATTATTTTTAGCTTCTCTAATTTGATAATTCTCTTTCGGCATTCTTTTCTATCCTCTTCATCGTCCTCGCATATTATGCTGTCCAAACCGTTTTGCTATCAATGGTATTGGTCGATATTCCATCATTAAATATAATGGATATTATACTTGGTTAACGAAATGAAAGGACGACCAATACTGTTATACCTCAGTGATTGTATCCACTCGAGCGGATAATTCCGATACCTCCTCATTTCTTTCTTTGATCATTTCGGTTAGATCATGATAGAATAATTACTCGGTTTTACGCTTTTACTTTAATAAAGAATTCCTCGAAATTAAATGGATGCGCGTTCGTAATTTATGCTACCGTTGATTCAAATCCGCAAATAAATATTTCAGCATTGCCCTTTGATTCGCTACCGAGTGTAAATGTATTAAATTAGAAATGTTTTGCAAAATTACTGTGAATGTAATGTTTATTTCCATATTCGCGGAAATTCATTTGCTTCTAATTAATACCTATATTACTTGATTTATTACACGTCTTATCTTGTTCTAATTACGGTATAGTTATAGGTAACGTTTTAAATATAATTAAAATCTGTTCATATTTTTGTATAATATTTTTTGGGCTTGTTATTTCTCTAAATCATAGTTTCCCATAGTGGTATCTATCTATCTGGTATAACTAGTACTCAGTGGGCGCTGAAGAGTCCTAGAGAGGTGGTAGGGGTAGTGGTAAGCAACTGAGGGGCGTTGGTGCTACCGCATTTGAAAAAAAAAGTTGAATTATCTGTTTATACAACACCACAAATATTTTTTTCCTTGTGATTCTCCATAAAAATGAATAAAACTGATCAAAATTTGTTTAGTGCTGTCCCGATTATTTTCTTCCAATACAATGAAATCATTTGACTACACTGCCATTGTATAATTTGTGTTTACTTCGGTACATTTCAAATCTATATAAATAAAAAAATATAATTTAAAGGGTCATTCTATATAGAGCGTAGGTATACGTTGTCGATATATAGTAATATACTGCATTATAATTAAAAATTATCTTTGGTACGTTAACAGGTAGCCGGTTGGGGTCAAAGCGAGGACGGCCCTGCCGGTCACGGCGAACCCAAGATGGTCCGCGTTCCAATCGTCAGCACGGCGGTCTGTCGAGCCAGTAGACCCGAATTTCACAAGCTGACGTCTTCTAAGACGCTGTGTGCAGGTATGTTGATGTTCTCACACTGACGACAAACACATAGAGTGGCTTTCGAGATAAGAATCTTTGATATCAAACTAAGCAAAAAGCTCGTTTAGCCAATTTCTAAAGTTACAAAGAACATGTAGGTAGCTAAAAAAGATGTTATTGCACTTGAGACCAAATTCTATCGGAGCTCAAAAATTGGTAGAATTGGGAAAACACGATTAGAAAGTTTAAAAAAAAATGAATGGATCCTATTACGAAGAATGTGATTACTTATTGATATTTAGTTATCCATTTATAAACGTGAATATAAATTTATTGTTTTCGTTCAGTAATAAATAAATAAATAAATAATACCTATTTAAAGTTTCATGTGCGTATGTGTTCGATTTTCTACGAGTAATTTTGTCAATTTGTATACATCATCGTCTTCACGTATACTTCCCACCATTGATCACACAGAGCATCTCTTTAAAACTTATTAAAATAATTTATTCTAGGTGACAAAACAGGCACAGGACCGTGTTCAGGAGATTCTGGCGGTGGACTGTATCTTTTAGAAGGAGGCCGTTGGCGACTAAGGGGTATAGTTTCGCTCTCTTTAAAACCAGATAATGGAGACCGTACGTGCAATCTCAACGAATACATTATATTCACCGACTCAGCACAGTACACGGATTGGATACGAACTGTTATGTCTTACTGATTTGTATAATTTATTATGTTGTTACATAATGTGCCAATTTCGTTATTTAGTGAAACACTTAATTTTATATAATTTACACAAATATGTAAAAATACGTACAAAATATATTTGCTTATTTACGTAAGTAATGCAGACGATATTGTTAGTGTAAATAAATAAAACAATCGAACTACAAAATTTTTCTTTTAATCGATTTTTATAAATTAAGAGCACAGCAAGCTTGACGCTTTGAACTTGGAACCATTCTCAAGGTAAGCGACGCGGAATTGAATTTAAATCTGTAGTACCAAGCATGATGTGTTCTTACCCCCCGTACCTAATACTTTGAATTTTAAATTCTAATATTTTGAAATAGGCTGAATAAGGACTGGATTTCGTGACTACTCCTATCCTGCCATCCTCTAAATTCATTAACCTGCATTGCAGTCAGCCGCGTAATGCAGGATTATGACCGTAGTCACAGCGGGCAAACCATCCTGCAAGCCTGCATTGCGTTTTGCGAGATTTCATACGCAGGATAGTGTGTGAGAAGTCTCTAGCCTGCGCGGCGGACTGCCAAGCAGGTAGTGAATAGGCCGTTTAAGCTCCTATCTTAGGTAGCAGCAATTTTGACAGGGCGGGAATTTAAAGGGAAAGGATGCTAAAAGTTTTCAAATTCAAAATGTTTAATGATTATATTATGTTTATATCTCAACATATACCTTGAGATCATTGTATATGGATATAAGTAATGATATGACAACAAGAAGGAAAGTTTCTGAAAGAAGGATCAAGATATAAAATGCAGATGGTATGGAAGCATACAAGAAGAAATACCTACTGCCGTGTTAAAAATTCAACGTCATTGACTAGCAAGTGAACCAAGTGATTTAGTAAAAACATGAATTATGACTCCGCCGCTTAAAAGACTATTTAAAAACTTAAAGTTCTTTTTGTCATTTTACATTTAATTACAAATACAATAGAAAATATTTTATGATGATCCCGAAAACTATGAAGACTTGGCTCACAAGACTTGCATCCAAGAGAAAAAACCCAATTTAAAAAAAGGTAATTTTGACAATTGGATTTGACAATCACAGCTGACGCCAAAATTAGCCCGCGCTAGCAAGTAGTTTGTGCGCGCTAGTAACGGGCGGGAATCACGATTGGTGTTTATTTTGTATTTTAACCTAGATTGTTTTTATCAAACCAACATTTAATTATTAATGAAATGCAGTGGACCAAACTATTATGCAACTACCGAGAACTTCAACTAGTTGGAACACTGAACGGAGGTCAAAGTTTTAGGTAATGTAGAATAAATCAAATGAAATTACTATAGTACAAAATTTTCTGTTGATTATTGCCTAAAAAAGAAAATACGTGATTTTTAGGTGGACTTACAACAAAGATACAGATGAATGGATAGGCGTATTCTCGAAAACAGCATGGAAATTACGTCAGAAAGATGATTATTTAGAATATCAAGTGCTCGGTTCTCTATTGCCAGAATTTTCGGGAAACAACACACAAATCAAGAATGGAAATGCGAAAACGTGTGAAGAAAGCATTTTTAAGTCACTGCTTGAGAAATATTTCCGGTTAGACGTGAATTTAGGGAGTTACTACAAAGAATGGTCAGCTAAGGACGAACTTTTTAAGTCTGCGTGCCAACAGTTTTATGGGATAAGAATGTTGAATCAAGAGCCGGTCGAAAACCTGTTTTCTTTTATTTGCAGTCAGAATAACCATATATCAAGGTGATTAAAGTCCGTTTTATCATAGCATGTAATTTCGAGTTTGCAATTTGTAATGAAAAACAAACAGGCCAAAAAAGAGGAATGTTGATTAAGTGACATTCAAGGAGAAGGAAGGTTTAAGATTACCACGTTAATAGCTTCTAAGATAGTAATTTTAAATGAAATTGTGTATAAATATATCTCATTATTTATACAAATTCGTAGGTCTGTAAAAACAACCTGCAAATTGAACTGTGTTAAAATAACTTGAGGCCAGGAACTGTGGGAGCCATGCGGCATGACCATGCAGAGAACAATGTTAGTGTTGTGGCAGAAATCAAATACCGTCTTTGATGCATATGGAGCAAATTCATTTTAAAAAGAAAGAAAATTTTATTCAGTACCATTCATTTTAAATTATACTTACAAAATCATCAGTTCTCATATTGATGGAGCCATAAAAATAAAAAGTGAAGTGAAGTACTTACAAAATAAAAAAGATAAATTAAAACTAAAATTAAAGATACTGAATGAACACTACTCAGCGTATGCCATGGCTGAGAACAGCCACGAGGTGGTACTATGTAGAGCCCATGGAGTGCCTTACAGGCGCACCAAACAACACCACACACGAGACACTGACATTTTTGTATACGCAATCAAATACACACAATTAACGATTAGTGTGTTATGTAATAACTAAATATTTTATTTCTGATCAGGAATACGCTACATTATATTGAGAAACACAGTCTGAAATCAAATTGTAGAGAATCTAAATAAGATTGAGTCAGATTTGGTTTCATAAAAAGTAAATTTTTTGTTTTGCAAAATACCACAATTTTATTAAAGAATATTGTTAAAAAAGGTTTGAAAATTGCACAAAATTACATTTTTAATTTTATTATTGAGTTAAAAATAAAAAAACTTTTACTATCAAAATTTAAACAAACATGTAGGTAATGTTTATGTTACATGTGTGTCAAAAGCATGAATTATTGTTTTAGTTTTTTTTTTTAAGATTTTCGAAAATCTCAAATACATTTGTTTTTCTGAAGCAGAAAATCAGTGCAGAGCTTTCTAATTAGGTCTCTATCTACTAATAAAATACCATCCAATTCAACAACATCAGGTTTAGTGTAGATAAACTAAAAAACAATTTTCTTGAATTAAAGCATAAAATTGATTATCATAAACTCGTTGACTGTCATCAACAGTCAGCTTATATATTTTTTAAAATATTATTTATAATTTGCCGTTATTTTTAACCGACTTAAAAAGAAAGCAGGAGGTTCTCAATTCAACTGTATTTTTTTTTGGATGCATGTTATATGCTAATTTGTGAACTGATTTTGACGATTCTTGTTTTGTTGGAAAGAGGTATATTCCACCTCTAATGGTGGCAACCTAGGGCATGAATGACTTTTGAGGTCGATTATTTTAGTACTCTGTACTGAGATTATAACGTATTAGCATTACTATACAACGAGGGAGACTGGGATTCAATTCTGCCCTAAAATTGATGGAGCCTAATGGCGCTTTTACCAAGTCGACAGGCGACCGTCTCCCCGGGGTAAATACTGAGTCTGACGAGCCTAGTTCGCGGCTTAAGTCGACCAAAGCGACTAGGACTAAACACCATGGGCGACACGGTCGCCTTCGGCAAACGACAGTCGACAGAACAGGTTTCAATGTGTCCGCGGCCGCGCCCAACCGCGATGAGAACATTGGAAGCCTTCGCTTCGCTTTCGGCAGACGACTCGGTGTGTAACCGGCGAGTCGACTGCGTCGTAGTGTTGCACGATTTTTATCTTTGAATCGATTTTTTGATTCGTAGGCTTCTTAATCGATCCACGCATCGGATCGTATGCTCTTGAATCAATTTTATAAAAATTGTTTCAAATTCGTATTTGTAATAAAACAGCTTTACATTATATGATTTAATTGCTATAATAATACAAAAAACATTTTTTTACTTCTCACAGATGCCAATCCTTTATATCTAAACTTTTCAAAAATAATATCATATAACTTAAAAGTCCAAAGCATTGTCCTACACTTTATTTTCCGTTTCTATACTTGACGAAACAAAGAGTGGTGTCTCTACATATGATTACCAAGTTCGTGGTATTACCTTTGTTTTTACAACACATATGGTATATTTTGCATTTTCCTCCATTATCAGTCTATAAATTTGGACCACACACTGTATTTAATCGGTAGAGTCATCTCAATTACACACGCAATTAATCACGACGAAAAATAAATGAAATTCAGTTATAAATAAAGGCTGATGAATAAATGTTTCATCGTTTGCTTACTACCATAAACAATGCGGAGAAGCTGAATAGTATCTGCAGTGGTCTGTAATAGATCTTACTTCGTAGATAATGTAAATAATTATCAATACCTATTTACTGACTGATCCTAACAAATTAATAAGACGAGACGATTTTTAAAATTTAGAATACGATCTTGACCATTCAATTCGCTTTAATGTTGAATCAATTCGCTTAAAAATCGCATTGAAATGATTCGATACAAAAATCGCTAGATCGTATTCACTTGAATCGATATTCATAAAAATGGAATCGTAATGTGCATTCCTACTGCGTCGCGACAGGCGTTCCGATGTAAATGCGCCGTTACTTCAATATTTATACTTTTAATGTATGTTAATCTTGTAGATTTATGCTTCAATCCATAAATAATATATGGAAAGACGAAGGCGGGCGCTCCTAACATGCCGAATAAATCACAACAAAATAACTACTCATGGTCCATGGACCGATCGCATGTTGCAAAAGGCGTTTATACAAATAAACGTGAATATGTACTTTAAAATTTTTATTTGCCATTGTTATCGCCGTGCAGAGTAAGGATTAGAGATTGTAGCAATGATTCAAAGAATCTAATTAGATTCTGTTGCTGATTTTCTGCAATTAACATTAATATAATATACATAATGGCATTGATAATTTTTAGAATCTCCAGCATGGTAGAAAAGCTGTGTACACATTATGGTGAGGAAATCTGTCATCATGAAGGAATCACCTACTATGCATTCCCTGAAGTAGAGAAATTGTCAGAAGCCAAGGTATGTATAATGCTGAGCAGTACTCTATTTGATATAAGTAGGTCGGCAAAAAGACGAAATTTAGTTAAAAAAATCTCTCACTAGATGTACGTACTAGCGGCGACGAATGCCGAAAGCCAGTACAAAGACATATAAAAAAAAACACAGGACTAAAGATGAGAGAGAGTAAAGAGTAATGCTAGGTGCAGCACGGACGTGGGTTCAAGTCCCACCGGGTCGACGAATTTTTTCTGTGTTCGATCTTTGTATTCCTAATCATATTTACCACATTGTTCTATTTACCTTTGCTTTATTTATTCATTTAATTCAGGCAACAGTCCCATATAGTCTATACCTTGATAGTCCTAAGGTATATGTTAGTGGATACATACAATATAATAAAACTTTATTTATTTACACATATGGACTGCGACATGTGACGCAACTTGGCTGTCCGATAACCGTACACGGAAATTTCAAAACATTTTTTTATATAAAAAATAAGTGCGCATTTGACCTCCATCGCACCTGATGGAAAGTGACGAGGAGGTCGAGGATGTAGCATGCACACCTAAATAATACCTATTCACTCTCGCCTTGAAAAGGTCCAAGTTATAGCCTTCGGGGAACAAGTCTGCAGGCAGCTCCCCTCCCTAGCCGCTCGCCATATAAATGTGGAAGCGAACCGCTTCGTGCGACTCCGGGGAATATCCACAACACCCCGCCCACGTCTAGTCTCCCGATGATGGAAAGGGGAAGGCGCCTTCAAATTAGGCAATTCCATCGCACACTCTCCGTGATATATCCTGTAGAATACCGATAACCTGGCAACTCTACGGCAGTATTCAAGGCTCTGCAGCTTCGCCTCTACTAGTTCCGAGTCACCTATAAGCCTCTTAGCACGCTTGTCTATTGAATCCAAGGTGGCCAGTTGGTATTTAGCAGAGCCATCCCATAAGTGGCAGCAGTACTCCGTACACGACCGGACTTGTGCTTGGTACATCTGAAGCAACTGTCCCGGCGTGAAGTATCGCCTGCCTAACCTTGGAAAGGATGCCAAGCTTCTTGGCTGCCTTTTTGGCCATGGATTCAATGTAACTGCCGAAGTTCAGATTGGACGACAGATCCATTCCAAGTAGGTGAAGACGGTCGGCTATCGGTATGGATATATCACGAAAAGTTCTGCGTTTGGTAGCATTAAATTTGACAAGATTGGCATCGCCCCCATCGGAGACTGCCTTAAGTGTCAAATTCAAACGACTAACCATGGACTCTCGACAAGTCTGGATTTCTTCTCCACTGACCCTTGCATTGGTCAAGTACCTGTCCATAACTGTGCTATCATCAGCATACCCAAAGGTACCTGGAATCAACATATCGTTTATATGCAGCAAAAAGAGGGTTGTGGACAGTACAGAACCCTGAGGAACTCACGGCATCTATCGCCCGATGTTCGGAAGAGTAGACTTCTAAGACCACTCGAATCGTACGTTCACTCAAGAAATCCGAAATCCAATTGCAAAGGTCAGTGGGAAGCCCATAAGAGGGAAGCTTGCTTAAAAGGCTTGCGTGCCAGACCCTGTCAAAGGTCTCAGAAATGTCTAGAGACACTGCAATGGCTTCGCGTTGCTCTTCTATAGCCTCGCTCCATAAGGAGAGGCATACACGAGAAGATCCCCAGTAGATCGCCCTCTTCGGAATCCGTACTGGCGATCACTGAGAAGATCGTTGTCTTCAAGGTACGACAGGAGACGGTAGTTAAGTACACGTTTCATAGTCTTACAGAGTATGGAAGTGACTCTCTGCAAAGAGTGAGGCGAAGAGATTCACCTTCTCTTCCGCAGAATGAGCTACGACCCGTCTGGCCTCAGTAGAGATGGTAATGAGTGGCTACTAAAGTTTTTTTCGACCGCTTTGGCCAGGGACCAAAAGGACTTGCTGCCTGCTGGAAAAGAGGCAAGCTTGGCCTCTATGCGGCGCACATGGTCGAACTTGGCCCTGCGTAACACACTTTTGCTCTTCTTGGCGGCTTTATTAAAGGCTTTCTTCAGATTCCGAGTATTCGGAGCTTTACGTAGTCGAGCATCTGCCCAAGCTTGGTACGCAGACTGTTTTTGTGCTTCAGCACGACTACAGTCAGCGTTAAACCATGGACAAGCTTGGGGTCCATTGGGTACATCGAAGTAAGGTGTATAATACTCCATGCCCAATAGCAAGACCTCAACTACAGCATCAGTACAGCTCGACGAATCTCCTGAAGTAAAGCAAGCCTGGCAGGGGATATGAAGTTAAAAAAGGCGCATTTTGTCCTAATCTGCTAACCTGTATCGCCACACCCGTCTCTTACCACTGGGGCCCTGATCGGGTGGGGAGTATACGGATACAGCTTTCACCAGACAGTGGTCAGAGGTACTCAATTGTGCATCCACAACCACCGAGTATAGGTCTGGATCAACAACTGAACTGAGAAGCGAATAGGCAGGAGGAAGGCAGTTGAACGAGGCATTGCGTCGTCCAACCAAGCAGCAAACTCACACTGCCACACGAGGGTACAATCGGTTTAGAGACGGCGAGGACGCCCGAATCCCCCGGAGATGGCCACCTGGTCCTCCCCTCCGGTCGCCAACCGGCAAGATGGTCCATTCCGGGATTTTTCGTTGGGTGGCGGGGCAGCCTTTCACGGGTGGCTTTCCCGCTACTTGGGCCCCCAACTTCCCACTGTCGGCCAACGGTGCACCGTGCTTCGGATCCTGCTAGCCTCCAGAACCGAGTGCTCAGTGTGGCAGTACAAGCAGCTACTACTCGTCGTTGGACGCAATGCAACTGTTCAGACCCGACCTCCTATTGGCAACTCCCGAACACGAGCCGGAACATGGCTAAACTATTTGGCGACTCGACTGCGTCGGGAGGGTGGTTACCAGACACGGCCGAAGCCTACCACCTGTAGTTGTTGCTCTTTAGCACTACCCAGGGGTCACTTGTAGGGTCTCGAGGGTAAATTTTCGGAAGCGAGCAACATCTACCACCAAAACATGGCACTCTTCGGCCAAAACTCCTTCATGAAGGTCGACAGATGTTGCGTTGGTACTCTCACAACAAATCAATAAAAAAATTCACGTTCTGGAGGCACCCCAACTACACCCTCAGGGTTGCATTGGCTTTCACCCATATATACTCTACAATATCCGCAGACGTTTTGGAGTAATGAAGCCGTGATATGTATAACAACATCGTCGATGATTAGGGCAACTCGGGGCGGTGCCACTAAGGTTACGGCTGGTGTACTTCTTTTTCCGTTCCACCTTTTTGAAACCGTACGACGACGTACTAGCCAACTCGTCTCGGTGGCACTGACGACTCAGCTGCAGAGATGAGTTCCCATTTCTTCTGCCCCTTCGTTGATAACTGCCTGGGTTGTGATGGTGGAGCAATGGGTCTGCTAGTAGCGGCAACAGCGGCGTAATCATAACGTCGAAGGATAACGTGCTTACGCGTGACTTTAAAAAAATTGTTTTTGGATGAAACAGGTCATTTACTTCTACTTACCTTGACCTACCTTGTATATCGATTCCTTACTTTCTCAAACTCGTATCTCATAAACAGTGATTATTCAGGAGATGGCAAAACTTTCTATTTATTTTGAATTTGTTATCAAGGGTGTTAATTTGGATGCATTACTTTAAGAATAGGTAAAAGCCAGTGTGTGAATATGAAATCAGCCTCAAAATTTGAACATACAATCCATTTTTTGCATTTCGGTAACTTTGTGCTTTAAGATACGAGTTTGTGAAAGTAAGGCATTATATGAATATTACTGTGTTATTTTACTCAGCTACCGACAGTTTTGCATCCGATGAAACAACCGAATGAAATGCTGAAAGTTTCGACAAATCTTGCTGACGTAATACACTAACCAACCAATTAACTACTAGTTCTACCAACTTAATTCATATTTTACCGAAAACTATTGTCAGCAATTTTTTTGTCGTAAATCACCTGTTATAAATTCAAAAGCGACTTTTCATAAAAGATGCTTGTCAAAACTATTCTACCGTCGTCATCTGAAATTTATACAGATTTTTCCAACTTATTATAAATATACAATTAAATTTATATTGAATTGATTTTCAATTATTTTTTGTGAAATTACTGTGGAGTAATTTCACACATTTTAATTTAACTAGTGGTAGTTTGTTATAATTATTAATACAAAGATCGAACATTCCTTCGATCCTAAAAAGTCGTTGAAAAACCAAATACAAAGATCCGACAACAAACACATAGACAAATTCATGAGGTCCACTGTTTCGTTTTGTGGCTTAGTTGGCTTAGCGTTTGGCACGGTTTGCTAGAAGACGTCGGTATGAATCCAGCCGGATTGAAAGATTTTTTATTTTTTTCGAAAGACCACGTTTATATGGTCTGTGAATTATAACAAACTAGTGGAGTAAATTCACAAGAAATAATTGAATACCAATTCAATACAAATTTAATTACAATTAACAGCGACACCTCTAGCCATGGCTGGTAGCTGTAAACTGGGTGACTAAATACTTACATAGATTTCTCATAAATGGCGCTACGGCTAACAAGTCGTTGAAAAACCAAATACAAAGATCCGACAACAAACACATAGAAAAATTCTTGAGGTCCGCTGGATCGTTCCGTGGTTTAGTTGGCATAGCGTGTGGCACGATTTGCTAGAAGACGTCTCGGCTCGAATCCGGCCGGATCGAAGGGATTTTTTCTAAGTGTTAATAATAGTAAATATACACTTTTGTAATGGAAAAATTCCAGGTTGAGTCCCAACTGCGTGATCTGGGTTTTGGCTACCGAGCAAAATTCATACAGAAGTCTGCTTCTCAAATATTAGAGGCAGGAGGTTTACAGTGGTTCACAGCCTTGAAAGACATGAAGTATGAGGAAGTTAAGCAGGAATTGATGAAATTACATGGAATTGGTCCTAAGGTAGAAGGATAATATTATTTGATCCTCAAAGATATAATTGATATTTTGTAAATGTGCACTTTTTTAAATAAACTATATTTTATGTAGTCAAAGTCAAAGATTATTTATTCCATGGGTAAAATAAATTTACACTTGAAAACGTCACATTTAAGCTAAGCTATATATATATATATTGTTCCATCTATATTCGTTGATCTATGGATAAATTCTAAATAAACTGCATTCATGGTAACACTATCATTATGCTTAAGCATACTAAATTAGTATTTGGTATTCAAAAATAATATTTCGTCCTCTTTTTTATGATTGGTTTTTCTTTTAACAATTGATGACATTTATAACCTGTATATTTTTGATATTGATCTCCTAATAAATCTTGGTTGCTTGGTTGTGGGCCTCCATTCAGCAGATTAGGTTAGTATATGAAAAAGTAGCACGAAACGAGTGAGCGAAGCGAGCGTGTGCGCGGCAGCGGCCATCATTCAATCATTAAAAAAGATGGCCGTTTAGATTTTTTGCCTGCTGCTTTTGCAAATTTTGAATGATCATTTAAGTATTTAAATAAAATGCCTAAATTAAATAAGGAATATAATTAATTCGCTCCCTTGGTGTAATAAGGCCACATCTGCAGAATAACAACTTTTCAGGAGAAATATTTAAAGATGTAACGAACGGAATTATATTATCTTTTTATGTTTAAATAGGAGAGTTACAAAATTTCACATACACATAATTTGTTTTATTTTTTTATCTTATTTTTAATAAGGCCTGTAACACTTGGGAGTATCGGCCTTGTGATGTCAATCCCTGTGGATTATTCTACTCTATTGTGTCGCCTCTTAGTGAGAGACAAAACCTCGCATATGAGTACAGAGTTTTAGCCATCAATCTGTTTTATGTAACTTGTATAATTTTTTTAACTGTCATGCATTTTTAGCATTTTTGACTGATCACATGTGGCTTTATTATATAACCTTTTCTAAATTAGTTCTAGTCTGAATGTTCTGCGTAGTGTTCCGAAGTGAACTGTCCCTCAGGTACTCATCATCAAAGCCGTATATAATTTTTGCTCGCTCGAGTCTTACCATATACGCTTCCACTTTTACGGCAGTGGAGTGGAGTCTACTGCATGTAGATTTGTTTCCTGAACACTGTAACTTGAGCCTTTTCGAGGCTGACACAGAGGTCAAATGCGCACTTATTTTAACGAGACACGAGGGCGAAACAACCCTTAATAAAATTTGTCAGTAAAAATAGACACTTTAACATTATGTGGAAAAGAGGTTTGGCTGCAATTGAATAACAACATTCAAACACATAATTAAAGTTGATACCATTGACCTACCAACAAAGTTGATACTATCTCTTTTCTATTAATTAATATTGGTACTAGTTATTAAAAAAACGATAGTTTTAACATTTAAAACATAAAATTACAAACTTCAATACAATACTGTTACAGGTAGCCGATTGCATATGCCTCATGTCACTCAATCACCTGAAAGCCTTACCAGTGGACACACATGTGTACCAAATCGCAGCCCAGAATTACCTCCCACATCTAAGAGGAAAGAAAAATGTTACAGAGAAAATGTATGCAGAGATCGGTGATCATTTTCGTTTGTTATATGGAGATTTAGCTGGATGGGCACATACAGTAAGAATGACTATTTTTATTTTTTTATTTTTTTTTTTAGTGTTGGAGTGGGGTGAACTGGAGTTCTTATTATGACCGTTAAAGGTGCTATAAAATTTTGCCTTACGGTTTTTTTTATATTTTCCTTTCTTTTTCTTTTTTTTATGGCGAATTGGAGTTGTTACTATGACCTCGGAGGCGCTGTACAAACATTTTTACGCGGACACTAGCGACTTGAATATTGTAGACTTATGATAGAAGTTCAGTAGCAGTAGAGCTCCATGTAAGAGAGTTCGTCCAGACACACCTTACCTATTTCTGCCGCCAAGCAAAAATTCAAAACAAAAAACGTCACTGCGTTCCGGTTACGAAGGTTAAGGGGCTGGGGAAATTACAGGCATATGGGACTTGTGTCAACTTACGTCTCAGGGTGTCGGGCGCAGTGGCAGTGCCCCTCGGATCTTTTTGATTGGGACAGGCGTGTCGTTTACCATCAGGCACACGACTTGTTCGTCTCGTCACTTGTTATAAAAAAAAAGTTAATTATGGAAATAGCGGCCTATAAACATTCGCAATTCCAAGGAAGTATTCGTCAAATGCGTTGCCTGCTGTAGGACATTGTACATTAAGTCTCCTGTACATTCATATAAGCGACTGTCACCTTTAAATCCGGAACTAGTTACACTATTGTCCTGTAGAAATAGATAAGGTGACCTTGTTCTATTATTTACAGGTACTATTTTGTGCAGACTTGAAGAAATTTCAAAGCACAGACCACAAAAAGGAAGCAGACGAAGGGGTTAAAGCTAAAAAGAAGAGAAGACAATGAAGTTGCTGTTATAATTACATTTTTAATAGATACTAAAAAAAACTACATCGTAATTAAGCTATCATTGCGCAAAAGTGTTGCCCGCTTGCAAGCAGCTAGTGATGCAGTCTTCATAAATATTCTGTCGACAGAATGGTGATCACACTTTTGCCGTAAATAGCCGAACTTGTTTCATTTGAATCATTCTCAGCCCATTATTCGTCTAACTGCTGGGCACAGGTTCCTTTGAATTGACAATTTTTATAAGTTCATAAATATACAGGGTTATTTTTAAAATACTAGCAACCTCGCACCACTATATTACTAGCATCATAAACAACAACTTTTGCTCTGTATTTTCTTTAATACAAAAATAAATAGCGACACATTGTGTGACAGCGTCAACCACTCAAAAACGAAGTGAATAAAGCAGTGTGTTAGGAGCAAGCGGTCGTTTCACTCGTGTACTTAGGTATCCCACTCTTAACTCGTTCCGTACGGCACACTTTATTTATTTATATTATTTATCTACACTTACAGCACTTACCTATAACTAAACATGTAAGTCATATGACTATGAAAGATTGAGTCGATCCCCGGCCAAAAGTAACCTACAGAATTTGGACCACAAAGCTTTGGGTGGTGACCGTCTCCAAATCAAATAGTAACCAGCGGATGTTAGAAGTTTTGATTCAGTGTTATAGAACACGTCAATATCATATTTGTCCTACTTAGGGATTCCATCACGGGTAGTGCTTCAAAAAATGGTGTCCGTCTTAATGTCATTGTGCGGGTTACATTGACCTTCCAACGCGTGCTAAATGAAAATTAAACAGAGGGTATTTGCACTGACGAATGACGTAACGTGATATTGGCGGGATAAAAAAGGTATTTGAGCCAATATAGAAGGGTTAATATCCTCTTATTAAGATATATAGTAGTTTATGTGACTGTTACATAATGAAATGCATTAAAATACGAGTGTGGGTTTATCCTGTCGGCTCGTTTCATAAAAACATCTCACCGAGTGTTTTAGTGCCTAATTATGTACAGTTACATACACTGCTTTATCTACACGCATTTATAAACTCTCTGTCATGTGTTCAGGAACCGCATGTTACGACTGGCGAAATGGCGGTAAATAAAAACTTTTCTCACGCATGTCCTTAGAGGATGGAAAAAAATAAAAGAAAAGAGCTGCCTATACAGAATCAACGTGCTTGTAACCAAAATTTGAAAGTTACAAATGGCGGATTTCTTTAGTGTTGTACCATAATCTATCGATAAGTCATTATCGACATGCAAATGTATGGCTTGAATGTTGAAACAGTTTTTTTTTTGTTTCTTTAGTTTACTGTATCCAAAGTATGCCTTGTTTAGGAACACAAGTCTAATAATTTAATCTCGAGTGTATATTATTATTAAACTGAACGATGGCAAGGCAAGGCAAATAGGCTGTTTATACGTTGGTATTGGCCTTTACCCGGCAACGTTGGACTAACATGTCATTGTATTGCAGGCTTTAAAAAAATAGTCATTTTTAATTCTTGAGAGTTGTCATTGGGAAAAATCAGAAACGAGTGAATAATTTTGTTTTCAGGAACTGAGAATAACTAGTAAATGAGTCTTGTTTATCTTATTTGTTGTTGTTTATCTTGTTTATATAATCTACTACATTGAACATAAAATTATTTACCAATAAACCTAATGATGGAATAGCATTGTCATGTAATCTAGTTACATTCAAAGTTCTGTTAAAATTTGACTCTTCAAAATGAAGCGAACAAATGAAGATGGTCTTTGATCCAACGTTTATATTCGGCAGTCCTATTATTTCCAACCATTCTTTCTACCTTTTTTCATTTGTAGGAAAACTTTAAATAATAAAAATAATAATAATAATAAAACAATAAAAACCTCGTAGTGCATTGTTTTAATAACAGAATATCGATAATGTATATGCTTACAAGATCAACACTATCTCAAAATAATCGTTAACAACAATCATCAAAATATACAAACAAACAGGCAATCTAAAGTAACAAAAGCAAAATTTGGCAAGATTTATAAATAAACTACTTAAATAAGTCTAAATACATGAAATATTTTGGGTATTGTGTGATTTATAGACAAAAAAATAACACATGCCTGTGCAATGTAACATTCGATTGATTTGCACTTTTTGTAAAGCCACATCCCTTAATGCTGCAGCGTAGTATACTATATATAATACCTAATTATTCTCACTGTCAATATTTTTGTCCAATTTAATTATAATACATGCGAATAATTCAATAGTACATTTGGAAAAACATTTGTTTTGACATTTGATGTACTTCCCTTTGACAACGGTATCATGAACCTCATGTACTGCGAAATGGACACGATGGGCATTTAAGATGACGTTACGTATTTTCGATTCCCGTGTTTGACACAGACCAATGTAATGCTATCTCTTTTGGCTTAAGACGGCACGTAATAGTTAAACAAAGACAATAACATGTTTATGTTTTCGACGTCGAAATGCATCATATACATATACCGTCTGATTTATATTTGTCAACGTAACATGTCTTTAAGTTCCCATAGTCAGCGCATGTCACACAATCGTAGTTTTTATTTTTAATTCATAGACAAACTACAATCGGCCCCAACTATCATATCGTTCGATATATTCTCCCTCTACGTCAAGTAACGTGTGAAATTGTCAAAATTGTTTGCTAATGACATTGACTAACACCCGTATTCTTAAACGTGTCCTCAAGGTTTCCTCAAACTCAACCTCACCTGAGGTGTCCTTAAGGAATCCCTCAACACTTCCTCGAAGTCGGTATTCTTAAACGTCATTTGACAATTAAAAGGAGTTCCTCCAGTAAGGTTGAGTCGAGGAATGACGTCATTACCTCGAGTATTTTATTTTTATTATGTTGGCAGAATGTAGCCGAAATGTATACGAATGATAAAATATTTATGGTTAGTGTTGCTACTCAATCCAAACCGAAAAAAAATACCCGATTTTAAAGTAAATTTCTATTGACATGTATCGGTAATCTTGTTGATAAATATGGAAATTTAATAGTTATACTTAAAAAACAAACTAAATTAAGCAGGTAGTCATTCATTTCGAAGTAATCCTACGATTGTACATTAGAATCTTTGTTTAAATAATTATCTATGCAATTAGCATTTTAGGAATTTGAAAATTTGACATGGCAATAACTTCGTCCTGTCAAAACAAAATGCCATGTGTTCAAGCGGGTTTTGGGCCGACGTCGACGCTTGTTTTGTTTAGTAGTTTGTTGCCGACAGCGACGCTCATAGAACAACATTACTCTTAATATTAGGTATCTACTTTGAAAATAGAAAATGTCCGGAAGACAAATATTCACCGAAATTGAGAAAGTGTGCCTGCAGGAGTTAATAATTAAATATAAATTAAACTCAGCCGCAACTCTCGGAGCAGGAAACCCATTTGCAAATAGACAATAAAATATCAACAACTGTTTCTTTTCTAAATCGAAACCTTTTTTGGAATTGATCGTGGTTGTAAAATTCTAAAGGATTTTCTGCGTCTCTCAGATACCGCCGTGCCGGATAATCATAACTATTGTCATGTACGTAATCCATGAAATCCTCGAAATCGTCAAAATCACACATTTTAATTCAATACACGTAAAAAATAGCGTCACAACAACCGTTTTCTACGGTCGAGGAGGCCTTAAGGTTGGTCGCGAGGTACCTCAAGTTTGACAGTTTATTCCTCGACTCCACTGAGAAAAATCCTTAAGTCGAGGACGCTTATGTCAACTTAAAATACCAATAACCTTGGCTGAGGTTGAGTCGAGTGGAGGAAATCTCGAGTAAACAACTAAGAATACGGGTGTAAGTCAATGGCTATTGACGATGCATTGAACAGTCCCGACACACTGCGTCAGGAATGTTCGCTAACTTTCTTCACCCTCGTGTAATTTGATGATCTTGAAGCTGTTATGCGAAAAGAGCTACTGCCCTGATGCGCAAAATTAGTGGCAGCGACTATAAACTCCTGAGTTGCATTCAGGATCCAGGGTTCTTTTTGTAAGCACTAAACCCGAATGCATATTAATGAGTACATAAAAAAATAATAGTTATTTGTAATACTTACTCTATTTTTAGGCGACTTTAATAAAAAGTGGAAAGAGGTCGAAGCCTGGGTCACCACCGTCATCACCATTACTAACACCATCATCATACTCATCAATCATCATTATTATCATCACCGCCACCACCAACATCATCATTTTTAAGAAAGAAATAATCAGAAATTTTAACATATTTTCACCAAAATGGGTTTCCCTTATTAGAGTATTGACCATCCATTTAGGTGAACAAAATTTAGGTGCCTCACATTGAGGGGTATCCGAATCACCCCCATGTATGTTCTGCGATTTTTCGTAGTTTTCGAGTTATGATTTTTTTTAATGGATTTTTTTAAATCTTCAACTTTTCGAATTCGAGCTAGCCAATCGGAGCGCAGTTGTCACAGTAATGATATGGCAGAATAGTTTTCAAACAAATTAAATGACATTTCGTCTCTATTTCTGGGTTTTTTCTGAGTGCTCGATCTTTGTGTTCCTTTGTATTAAAATTCCTTCGATCCGGCCGGATTCGAACTGACATCTTCTAGCATACCGTGTCAGACATAGTATGCTAGAAGACGACTGTACGATCTTTGTATTAATAATTATAACAAACTAGTGGAGTCCTTTCACATAAAAAATAATTGAATATCAATTCAATAAAATTTCCTTTGATCGTCGGGCAATAACAAGTAGTACTTAAAATTTAACAAAGTTTGCAAGAGTTTATACTGAAAAACTGTCCTCTGAAGCTGGTCTCGATTATGATATTGCTCCTTCTATCTTCTGCTGTGCGCGTTGTAGGTTTGACATTGCAATTTTTTGTCCCTTTTGCTGTCGGTGCAATGACTCATCGTTGAACCCTTTTTAAAATTAATTATGCCGAAAAGAAGAATTAATAGAAAATTTCGTCCTCAAATTCCACATTCATGGTGGACTTTTGCAACATCAGGGGCCTTCACACCAACATAAATGCAGTTCATCAACACCTCGAAACTGCGCGACCGACTCTATTGCTTCTTACGGAGACACAGATATCATGCCCTGCTGATACTTCGTACCTATCGTATCGTAAAATTTTGTGTGTCGCGCTGGGGTGTGCGTGTACAACCGGAAGCCTCTTGCTCCCTCTTGCACCTCTTGGCTCATCGGACCATTGCCTTGTCCGGCCAAAACTTGCTTGCACACAAACCAATCTCCCCCGGCCCGCTGGGAAACGCCGTGTGGGGCACTATAAGTCAGCAGACTGGGATGGACAGCGTGAGTTCTACGCATCGTACCCGCCGTGCGTGGAGGTCCCTGGTGTTGCAGGCGTTCATAGGCGACGGTAACCATTTTCCATCAGGCGGGCCGTGTGCTTGTTTGCTGCCTACATCAAATAAAAAAATTAAATAATAATAATAATATTAAATAGAACCAACTTTTACCACTAATGCAGAACAACTGGTCTTGGTCCTTTATTGAAATTTGAGTAAGTACTAAATTTTGAGTACAAAATGATCTAACTTCACAGTTCTGTCAGTTTCAAGTAATAAACAGATTATCAACGATCCTATGGTTGCTGTTTATCGCATTGATTATGAATTTTTCTTAATTTTAAACTTCCGATAGGCCGAATACCGGATAGTTACCGGATATCCGTTCCATCACCATTATATATAAACATCATCAGCTACATCAGTATTATTAACATCTTCGTCATTATCATCATTTTAGTAGCAGTAGAGCTTCTTGTGAGAGTTCATCCAGGGAAGTACAGCCACCATACTTATTCCTTCCGCCAAGCAGGTTTACCGTATGAAAAGTCAGTTATCTACTGCATGTTTTAGTATGAATTACTTTAAAATCCAACTTGACTTACAACATCGTCGTCCAACTTCGTAGGACAAAACTACTAGGTGAGTAGTTTTGTCCTACGATGCAGTAAAACCATTGCCACAATTCCGGAATTCGAAACAAACAATGAATTAAAATTTGAAAATTTTAATAACTCTGTCACTCCTTGTAGCTATATCTATACATTACATGTATCTATAGATTTGGAACACTTTTTCCGATGTATGCAAATAACCTACGACAGTATATCACAATATGAAAAAAAAAAGGAGTTTGTACCAAAAAATATACTTTTTTCGTGTAAATTTCACATTTGGAAAATATTCTCGCAACGTTTCTGAGAATATTTTCGAGAATATTTCCGCATTCGAAAATATTCTCGGAAATATCCCATCACTGCTGGTCATAATATAACCTAATCTCTGCTGTGTTATTGCACATTAGCTGAGTAGATCCTTTTGGGTACATAGTTGTGCACATTGTTATAAATTTTATGAACGATTTATTGTTTGTTATTGAAAATGACTGTTTCGTTGTTTTTTGTTTTATTTTTACCTTTTTTTTGTACTCTGACGTCGTAATAAATGTTTTCCATTCTTAAATCAAAATTAAAATAATCTTTATTTCATAGGTAAGCTTTATTACACTTAAAATCGTTACATTGGTTAAACTCTACCGTTCATTCGTAAGGCAGATTCCCCTGAGAAGAATGAGCAAGAAACTCTAGGGGTTGCTCTTTGTAAATAACATTCGTACACATTCAACATTTACAATATATTTTTTTTGTTTTGAAACATCAGAGATCGAGACTACCTCCGTGAGGTAAACGGGTTATTACCACGGATTTTTGTCACGCAAGTACGCAAAAGTTGTATAATAACCTTTTATAAAGTTTTTGTTTGTAATGGTATAAGATCAGCATTCAATTACAGTGAAATATGTAATGAAGTCAATAATTCACTTTTTTTTTCTTCGACCAAGAAAAGAATAGTCAGTTAAAATTGTACAATTAATATTATTAGCAGATTTACCTCCTCTATGTTAATGGATAAATTATTATAATCGTACAGGTTTTTCCAACAAATGCAGAGTGATTAATTATACAGAGCGAACCAAATATGCTAATGGTCACTTTGCTCGTCCAGTTTGTTTGCATAAGCCGTCATGTACACGCGTTAAAGTACAACGAAATAAACTTCGCAAAACTTGTTGAAAAATTGCAATATAGTGCAGTGTTTTGTGCCATAGACAATAAGTGCCATTTATAGTATTAAAGTAAAAGAAAGTACAGATTAAAAGACATGTACGGTGCATTTATTTTCCTTGTTTTACCTATTTTAATAAAAGCGCACCATTTGACGTCGCCATGCCCAAGCATTTTTGAATATAAAAGAGATAACAGTGGTCTGCACGGAAAGATTCACCTGAGGAATAGTGGAATAGTGTCAAATGTTCTAATTAGAGCTAATTTCACTATTGCTACCAGATTGTCGAATGTAAGTACATCTACATGATAGACTAATATCAGTATGTCAGAGAAAGAATTCTGGACAATGAAAATCTTTACTTCCCCTAGTTCTATTGTTTGATAAGTTCTTTATTACTTAGAATTGTTTGTCCAAATATGTATATAAATCAGAGATTATACGAGGCGGGTTTGATAAGTCCGTGACTTTGAAAAGAAAAAAAAAACACTTTTTTAAATTATGCATTATTTTTCTGCGTTATCGCTTTTTAACTCTGTACACCTTGACCAGTGATATATCAACTTCAACCTATCAAAAAATATTTTTTGTCGACCTGAGAAATAAGCCTCCGTTTCGGCTCACACTCCCTCCCTCAATTGACACAAATCTGTAAAAAAACAGATAAAAAAGCCAAAGTTACAATAGTCAAAACTATTACAATAGTCTCTAACTCTTCTAACTTCTAACTCGACTTAACGTAACTCAAAATATGTGAAATATAATATTATATCATTACTGAACGTAAAATTTGATTCTGTTCACGTCAAAAAAACCGTCGTTAGAATATTGTAAGAAACAAGCAAAAGATATCTACTTAACTCAAAATGAGACACACTTTATGTGAGCTAGTTCTGGCCAAAATAATCCTTATTCAAAAACATGAAATTATTTTTTCCATTTTATTGTTAAATATATTTAAGAAATTGTTTAAGTGTATAAAATAAACTATAACATATAAATTTTAATGATTTTTTGCAGGAATGGAGTAATTCGTTTTTCATCGAGAAAAAGTCCTCTTTTTGAGTTAATACCATTGACCTACCAACAAAAGGTCAAAGGTTAATACACTATTTTATTAACAGTATAATATAGAAAAGTGGCAATAGTTAGTATAATAATTTGACAAGTTGTGATCGCAGATGAGAAACGAAATATTCGAAATTCCGTATTCACCAATTTCAAGAAATATATTTGACCTCACCTAACTTTTTAATTTCTAATTTTCTCGCTAAAAGTGACGCAATTAATTAGTTGTGCCAAGAGTTGTAACTTAAGGAATAAAAATAAATTCCGAAAAATGTTTTTGTCTCACGTATTATTGTTTTTTTTGTGACTTAATTATAACTAATTTTTAATATATAATAACACATAGAAATCAGTTGGTAAGCAATACTACGGTATAGTATGTCGTGGATTCAAGTCCCATCGGGCCGAAAAAAAAATGTGTTCGATCTTTGTATTAATAACCTAAAAAGTGACGTATTTATTAAACCATCCTCGTAAATAAATGTGAGGGTTTTAATGGAATATTAATGCTGCAGAGTCAGTACTACCAAAGACTAGAGTAATAAAGGAATCGTACTACCTTGTTGCATTCTATTTTATTTTCGCATGTAGACAAACAACTCGAGTTTCGTGCCTTTTCCAAAATGGTTTCAAAACCTGTCGATGATATCATCGTATGTGTCTTTTAACGACAAACATAATTATAATTTGCGTGTCTCTTATACTTGTGTTTTAAATTGATTTGCCTGATTACGAATAATATATTCGATAAAAAAGGTTTAGGTACACGTATTTAAAAAAAAAAAACAAATTTCGACGTAGAATGTTCTATTCATAATTTTGATTTTAAGACGAGTTTTTAAAATAACATGTCATAAGTTATAATTACTATAGCTGATCTGTGTGCTAATAACATTTTTTATATTTAGTCAAGAGCACGTCAAGCTTAAAATTTCATACTTTGGACCGTTCTTATAGTAAGCGGCATAGAGTTGGATTTAAGTCTTAAGTGTCAAGCTTGACATGCTCTTGACCCTGTTCATTTTGTATGCCCCAATACATTTTTTTAAATAATTGTTCTAAATAACCACGTAACAAATAAAAAATATGTAGGCGAAACAAACAATTCATTTTTAAGTTTGTAGTTAAGATAACTAACAAATTTAGAAAAACAAACCAGTAAATAAATTCACAAAAAAATATATTTCATTGAATCGAATTGTTACTAACAGTGTCTTTGTTTATTTTTTAACTGGGATATAAAGAATTTCTACACCATAGGAGGTATAAGGAAAATGTCGTAACAATCATTGGCTGTTTTTGTGAAAATAATTTTGACATGCGTGAGTCAAGCGTGAGTTGTGCATAAAAATAAATAATGTTGACTAATTTTTTAAACGACTTCAAAAAAAGGGGGAGGTTCTCAATTCGACTGTATGTTTTTTTTGTATGTATGTTACGCGATAACTCCGGTATTTGTGCACTGATTTTCATGATTCTTTTTTGTTGGAAAGAGGGTACCTAGGTAGGGTAGTGGTCCCATTTATATTTGAAGAAAATCATCCACCTTAAGAGTGGCTGTTCACGCATGACGATTAATTTTTGTAAATAGCGCCTAAATCTTATTATAAGGAGCTTCTCTAATTCAAGGCGTTTTTCTCTCAATATACTTTGAGTAGTGAGTACCGATTTTTATTATCTCCTGTGTCAAGTTCCGTATAGTGGTGAACTAGGATCCGGGTTTGCACACTTTTGAGGTAGGTTTTTTAGTACTCTGTATTATTTAAATTTTAAGAATGAATTCATTGTACAGGAAGAAAAAATCGAGACGGCAGAAGTTGGTCAAATATGTAAAACGTTTTTTTTAAACAATAGGGGGATGATTATCACTAGTATCAGGTTTCTTACCACGGTATGACTTCTTTTAATAGGGGAATGCTATGGAATGTAATCATAGTCGATGTTATTCGTGCACAAATTTTTAAAAGGTGCTTCATAAATTAAACCATGTCGTTATGGACTTGAAATGTGGAACGTTTTTATGGCATTTAAAAGTTTTGCACAGGTTTACGAACTCTTTGAACTAATTTAAAAACATAAAATTTTTAATTTAGAACCAACTTTCAAACTTGGCACAATTAAAAGACACCGTTAATTGTCATCGCAGCAACTTTCACCACTTTCTAAAGCCACTAGAGGTATTCTGAAAAGCGCGCGAACGGCATACTGCTGAATATAATGTGTATTCAATATGACATCCATCTTGCGAGATGGAGGTCATTGATATGAAAAACATTTTATATTTTTTTTCTTGACAATAAACGCCTGACCACATAATTGACTATCCTAAAATTGTTTTCATAAAAAGACGTCATGTTTCTTACGACAATTTTCTTGTCTTCTATGATCTTGTTTTCTCAAAATTATTCTATTTAAAAACACACTATATATCCTTGTCTTCATAAGATTCCAAATACTTGGAACCGGATAGCGTGATGTATTTAAATGTGAAAAATTTACAATATTTTAAGGTTAGCCTGTGTGTTAGCTAAACAGACCTTATAAGCTGTTTACAAAAAACATTGACATTCCGACAATAATATTATTAAACTATAAAGTCTGAGAACCGGTAATGGCGTCGTTGATATCTTTTGTACGAAATTCGATCAAGAGTTGTAATCAAATTACACTCATTTTTTAAATGTGAACAAAAGTCTTCTAGATCTGCTAAATTAAATTAATGCATTGAAATATATCCCATACCACCATCTGTAAAAGCAGTAATTTGAAAAAGAAACATCCTGATGAAACTTAAGCGCCGCAGCAGGTACGAAGTAGTGTGGAGTCCCCAACAGGCGTTAGGTCATCTTAATAACCTATGGTTTTATAGTAGACTCGTGCCCAGGAATACCACATGGTTGATCATGATGACGACACATTTGGCTTACAGTAGACTTAAACTTATTGAAATTTTAAAAGCTTAATTTGTGGATATGATTGAAAAGGTAAGATATTTTACAAAAACTAAGCAGGATGTTGAAAAAAAAAACAAAAAAAAAAAACAAAAAATGGCTAGTTCGCACAAAAGATGAAGGATAAGAAGATACTTTAAATAAACACTACCTCATTCTACATACATACTTATCAAGTCGTCAATCACTGTTATTTTACTGTACTACGTCTTACTTATATTTGAACACAGCCAGAAAGACGATAGATTTGTTATATTATTATTATACTAAATGCAATGACTTATTGTTTGAAAAGGAATATAGTTAGTTCTTTAGGAAATGCTTAGTTTGCATGGCACGTGTGGCATCAGTACGCAAAGTTCCACATACTGAAGCTCAATCCGCCATTTTCGCATTGTACTAAGTCGTGTCAATTAACAAACCTCGCAAATCGTATAAAAATATCTTGTTTTGCTACTTTGGAGTGCAAAAATGATAGTGGCACTTGTAATATTATCTATGGTGGTATTTCATACATCGTTACGTCTTATTTTATTTAACTTTAATCGTAATAATGTTTTTGTTAATAGAAACAAAAGTAAATCTTATACCGGTGCAATACGGTCCCTTCTTTTTTGAAAAACTAAGTAAACATATCGGAATCGTCGTCATTCAGCTATTGACCGCTAGGTGACAGCACATTGATTTAAATTTCGATATAAAGTCTAAACGTGGTGACGTGCAATAATAGGTATTGAATTTTCAGCGATATGCCAGGTGTGGATTTTATAGTGTCATTACTACATAATATTAATATATATAATTAGGCCCGAAGATACTCCCTTGACGTACACAGTGAATAAGCGAATTTGATATTTGTTTTTTTTTGCATTTTTTTGCATTGCAGACTTTGTTAATTGAATTCTGACCCAAACATAAGATTTCAATACAAACAGAGAGCTACTTCGAACACCGTAAATCTCCAGATATCTACAAGCATTTATTATCACCAAAATCAAAAGCTTCCTTTTTATCCATTCCTGAATATGCTCTACATAAAAACTTATAAATCGCAACATCCATTGATCTTCCTCTTCTTTTCTTATTTACAAAATAATGTTAGGGTATTGCATATGACTTTTTAAAAAGTTTTTGAGAGTACTGGTATCTAATAAACAGCTTGCCACGTGCACTTTTTCCCTTCACTTTTTCGAATTCGAGAGTATGATTTCTTAATGAATGAGAAAGTTATGTACAGTTTGGGTTTTACCTATCGTGGTGGGACCCTCGCAAACTCTCTCTTAAAATTTTTTTTTTAATCTAAGAGAGGCTGTTAATTAACTAATTTATAAAATTTCTTTAAATTTACTGTGATACTAATTACCTCATATTTTAATGTAAAAATAATGTTATGAACTAAGTTAAATGAAACGAAGATTGTACAAATTATACTTTCTGTTTATTGTCAACGTGTAACGTAGTGAACTTACGGAAAACGGTCCGTTCATTCTGCTATCACCCTCAGAATATTGGTACTCTCGTTTTTTTAAAATTTTTTGAATAATTGGTCAAAAATTATTCACGAAAGCGTCTGCAAAGATACCAGAAGCGCTGGAAAAGCGAAGAAAAGCTTCAACAGAATAGAAAAAATATTGTTACGCTGTAGTAGCCTAAGCTGAGCGAAGTTGGTCCCGCGCGTCGACGATGTCCTGCACTTCCTGTCAACATCATCGTCACCTATTAGATCTTCATTAATAATCTGTCGTAGGTACTTAAACCGAGAGATGTGATTCAGGGGAACTCTATTTAAAAGAAGCAGTGGCATATTATTAGGATGTTTATATCTGTAGAAGCTTGCTTTTTTTTCACTGTACTTTAGTTCATGCTCTTTCTGCAGAAGTCTTGCACATTCTGGTTTCCTTGGATAGCGGTCATTTAGCTGTATAGCGTTACATGACATCAATAAAAAGTTGTCAGCACCGCTATTTCACCTTACAGTGACACAAACCGCTCTCTATGAAACGTGGCGTTATACAACGGCCGATAAGTGACGGCACAGCTTTCTTAGGAAAGCAGAATTAAGCCGGTAAACGAATAGAGCTAAACTGGCAACCAACTTTCGTACTGCTGAATTCGCCGTTCAGCAGATTCACATATATGTTGAAAAGACCAGAAGAACTTAATCCGAAGGCATAATCATACGGCAGGAGCCTTACACCATTTTCAGCTTCTATTCGCTAGACATACATTCACCTATTTAACAACATTTCTTTGACTAATATAGCGATCACGATGAGAGAGCACATATTATACAAGTTCAAGAGCGGCACCAATATTTCTTAATTTAGACTAGATAAAGTTATGTGAGACTAAATCGAATGCTCTTGTAAAATTGTAAGAAGCAGACGTATTATTCAAGTTGTCACCTTCAATTTCTCTTGCCAAATTCATATAGGATTTTAATTGTGGCACTCGTTCTTGTCACTGATGGATGTCCGAATTCCGCAGATTGTCTGTAATTTCTTTTTAACCACTCATGCATAAAGAAGGTGGTTATGAGTTTGAAGCTTTTGCCTATGTATCGTTGTGTCTGTCTGTATTTTTTTTTATAATATTAAGTGACGGGACGAACAATTCGTGCGCCTGATGATAAGCAACATGCCTGTCCATATCATTTACAGCAGCCTTCCCAAAGTGGGCGATAACGCCCTCTTGTGGGCGCTGTAGACCTAAAGGGGGGCGGTAAGAGACCAAGAAAAAAAAGTAGGGCGTTGTGTAGAGGCTTAGGGGGAGATATGTAATTTCATCTAGGAAGACTCTTAGACACCGACTGAGTTCTCGACCCTCGACTACAACTTGTGAACATCAACTAATATTACTTAAGAGATTGCTCAAACTAACTCGGTTCCATATTTCTCTCCGTGTAGTTCATATATCTGTCCTGTTTTATTGAATAAATAAAATAAGAATCATGTCAACCGGTCGCTCCGTTTCAAAATGAAAGTAGACTCAAATAAACAAATAAAATTTTAATAGTTATTAGTATTCCTAGATTGGTAATTTTCGTAGATAATAGACCGCGGGCAATCATATTTGAACAAGTTTTTGTTAAATAACCCGATTTGTGCATTCCTGTATCAATAGGCTGGTTCATAGAATACTTGTTCTTACTTGTTGAGTACGATTGAGCGTCGAATGAGATAAACGAGTTTATGCATGTTTGTCTTGTTCCTGGCGGTGCGCGCTGCTTATGCAGTCCTATATAAACAACGTAATATTTATTTTATTTTCATTTGCGGTTTCGCGCGTAATAGATAAGCAGTACCTAAGTTCAACACTTGCTTACGTATTTCTCAAAACAATACAATGACGGAAGTAAAAAAGAAGAGACAGCAATACTGTGCGGAATATATTAAATTCGTATTCATTGAAAATCCCACAAACCCATCGTCGCCTTTGTGCCTTCTATGTCTAAAAACATTTTCGAATGAAGCAATGAAGCCTTCAAGACTGCAAGATCATTTGAATAAAATGCATCCAGATAAATAAGACAAGAATGTAGCTTATTGCTAACTGCCTCTGTGGCCGAACGGTTACCATGCCGGACTGCCACGCAGAGGTCCCAGGTTCGATTCCCGGGCCGGGAGAAATATTTGTATGGCCTACATTTATTTCTCTCGTGAGTTTGGGTGTAATTTGTGGTTGTCTATGTGTGTCCATAGCACCCGCGACACAGGGTTTCCCTAGTGCGGGGCTATGTTGAGTGTGTGCGTTATTATTATTATTATTATTATTTTCACGAACCAGAGAAGAAGCATAATACTCAGCCAAGGGTAGCAATACTCTTTTCGGTGGCTGCTAAGCAAGATGACGACATACTTCGAGCTTCGTACAATATCTCCTTGTTAATTGCTCAAAAAGGCAAACCACACAACATCGGAGAAGAGTTAATTTTGCCAGCAAAAATGGAAGTAATGACTACTGTGGTTCATAAACCGGCCGCAGATATTATCATAAAAAATTCCTTTGAGTACCTAATAATTCTGTGCAAAGACGAATTGATGAAATGGCTGAATTGAAGAATCATTGTGCAACCATCTGAGGACTAATCAATTCTCAATTCAGCTCGATGAGTCCACTTTACCAACTAATGAAGCATTGTTGCTGTCTTACGTGAGGTTTATTAAAGATGAGAAAATATGTGAAGAACTATTGTTTGCTAGAAATTTAGAGACCGATACAAAAGGCGAAACCATATTCAACACATTGGAAAAGTTTTGTGATGTGAAAGAGATTCCCTTGACAAATATTATATCAGTTGCTACGGATGGCGCTCCGGCTATGACAGGGTGCCATAAAGGCTCCATAGCGTACTTAAAAAATAAAATTCCAGATGTCCTTGCTGTACATTGCGTTATTCATAGAAAACATTTAGTTGCTAGAAATTTAAGTGAACGACTATTTCAATCACTGTCATCAAAGCAGTCAATAAAATCCGTAACAGCTCTTTGAATGATAGATTATTTCATCAGCTTTGTGTTACTAATGACGAAGATTTCAACCATTTGTTCTTTCATACTGAAGTTCGTTGGCTATCAAGAGGCAATTGTCTGACTCGATTTTACAACCCGTTTTACTCTGTCATAGAATTCTTGGAAACTAAAAATACAGAATTGCGCAACAAGCTCATTACATCAAAGAATGATATAGCTTACAAGATAGACCTGTATAAATTGTTCAACGACACGAATCTCCAACTGCAAGGCGATGAACTAAATTTAATTAAAACAAAAAATGCGTTGCTGCTTTCGCAGCCAAACTGCTTCTACACAAAAAGAATGTGTGCAGACGTGAGATTCACAATTTTCCGAATTTATCAGTATCCTACAGTAACGACGACTTGTTTGTCTACTGCCAACATTTGGAAAACCTCCACATTGACTTCACCGAACGATACCAAGATATTTTGAACTTGGAAATACCAGACTGGGTGTTGGATCCGTTTTCAAATGTCAACAGCAATATCATCTCAGCAGGAAGTAGAACTTATAGAATTGACAACGAACGAGGAAATAAAAGTCAAGTTCAAAAATGACTACCAAGAATTTTGGCTACAAAAACCGATCCCGCAATTGTACCCTGGATTGTGGTCAATCGTTCAACGATTCTTGATAGCATTCCCATCGTCATATTTGTGTGAACGTCGTTATAGTGCTGTGACAACGCTGCTTACTAAAAAGAGGAATCGTTTGCATGTTACCGAACGTGGTGACTTGCGGCTGTTTTTGAGTAAATTTTTAACCTGATATCAACAAACTTATTAAATGGCATCAGATTCATCCTTCACATTAGTTTTTATATTAGAATCGATTATGTTTGTTTTATAAGATACTCTGTCTGAATACTAAAAAGTTGCGTTTCAATAATCATTCTCATTGGCAGATGTAGCCCGTAAGAGTTAACTTGAGACCTGAGCGCCGTTGTGTACTATCTACTGCGCTCAGGTCTCAAGTTAACTCTTGCGGGTTATAGTAAAAGTCTCGTTTAGAACAAATGTTTCATCTCCGCTAATACAGCTCACAATAATTAATTTAATATGAAGTTATAGTGGTTTTTAAGTAGGTGAATAAATGGGGGCGCTCAAAAATAATTTATTCTCAAAGTGGGCAGTAGACAAAATAAGTTTGGGAACCCCTGATTTACAATATCACTCAGAGCTTTAAATCGCAAAGATCTAAGTGGCACTACCTGAGACATAAGTTGACAAGTCCCATGTGCCTGTATGTCTGTGGACGGATGGATTGACCTCAAAGTGGTTTTTATTTATTTGAACTTGATCGGGATGGTTCTTAGACTATATTTCATGAATATCTCTGCTCAGCTGTTTAAAGATCATCAGCTTTTTTACCAGTTAGCGTAGGGATCTCGATCATAAAATAAATATTTATTTTACTTCCAATAGTCCTGTCAACTTGAAATTTGTTATACTATGGAAATTTGTTATACTGTGAAAATCCGATGACATTACAACAATGGTAATACATATAATTATTAGACAACATCACATACGTTGCTCTGATTCTAAAGTAAGTAACTAAAGCACTTGTGTTATGGAAATCAGAAACAACGACGGTACGACAAACACCCAGGCCCGAGACAATATTAGAAAATTTGACTGCAACTTTTATATAACTAACAGATACTTAGCATTGGATTAAATGTGTTTTATTGTAAATTACAATGCGATGATTTATTATAAATAAATAAATCTGTGAAATTTAACACTTTCTATATTATTATTAAAGAAAATTAAAAATTACTAGTTTTCAAACAAAAAATAATAATATTTTTTTTACAGTTTTTTCCGATGGCGTCTTTAATTTTGTCAATAAAAAATAATGCAAAAATTTTGTCATGAAATGTAAACGTCAGCAGTGGTAGGGTATTACATGGGTATTACGTACCCGAGCGTTGTGGACAAGTATATAATCTCGAGTGCTGATTGCAGAGACACTGCGATTTTGGTATTATCCTCTCGTCTTTTTAACTTCAGCTACTCCAAGCAACAAAACGTTGAATAACTAATAAGAAAAATACATGAAATAAGAGGTGGGTATGTCACACCCGGCCACACTCCCGCCAGGTTAAGCATGTATAAATACGATGAATGTAAAATATTGAAGGAAAAAAGCAGTTACATGGCTACATAGACTCCTGGCACCCATGGTTTATTATTTTTGAATCGGCTAAATTGTTCCTCAAAATCGATGAACTCATTTCCAATGACAGATACCTCCGATCTTATGGAGCAAGGCATAATAATTATTGTAGCGGTATAGAGCTTCTTGTAAAAGAGTTCGTCCAGCCGCTGCCACCTTACCTATTTCTGCCGCCAAACAGTAATGTGACCATTACTGCGTTCCGGTTTTGAAGGGTGCTGGTGAAATTACAGATACATGGGACTTGTCAAATTATGTTTCAGGCTGCCGGGCGCAGTTGCAGTACCGCATCTTTGTGATTTAAAACTCTGAATGGCACTGCAACTGTTAGGGACAGGCGTGTCGCTTACCACTAGGCATATGACGACTTCACTAAGTATTAGAAACACAAAAGGCTTTGATATAAAAATGGCTAAACTAAAGCGTAAATTACCAATGTTATTTGCATCAATCCTAAAAAGAAGAATAAATAAATCATTTTTTTTTTTTAAATACAAACCAAAATCTCCTCTATTCCACTGAGTTCAACTATAAGTTTAATCAGTTCAACTAATCGGACACAAACATTCCAATTACTTCAACTAGGTACAACTTTTCAAAAAGTTGAACTTATTGGACGAAATTCATCCTGTCTTTCATTCGATCTTTATGAAACGCGTGAAGCACTAACCGGTTAAGTTGGTCTCTAACTTATTCAAGTAGACTGTTTTGTGTCAGGATTTTTGAAATTTTAGTTTTAGTCTTATAACTGTTCAGGTAAATTGAACCCACCTATATTTACAAATAAGGGTTTAAAGCGCAGGCCAACACCATGAACGAGGCTAGCTAACTTAGCTCACGTAGTAAAGTGAAACAAAAACTTTATGCTAATGGTTATTATACAACTTCTGCGTACTTGGATGACAAAAATCCGTGGTAATAACCCATTTAGCTCACGGAGGTAATCTTGTTCTCTGATGTTTGAAAACAAAATAAAACTGAAAAAAGAAATAAAACTGCATTCATAGATTTTCGAAAATTTTTAGCAACACGCGGGAATCGAACCCGCTTTAATCTGAAAAAAATGCATCCTGCACTTTTATTGCATCGATCGATAGGGTTCATTATAAGAATAAAATCTCTCTCACAAAATTGGTTAATTAAATGGAAAAAAAAACCATGAAATCTTAACGTATTTTAATAAAACGAAAAAAATGGTAATCTAACTAATTAGTTGCTCGAAATGAGCTCCATTTTCTTGGATACACAAATTTAATCTTTTAACGAATTCATTTTGAGTAACTTTTAATAACGTGTTGTGATGAATTGTATTACAAATCGTATTCTGAACCTCAGCCTTCAACTCGTTTACACTCGAATGAATGCAGTTTTATTTCTTTTAAAAAATAAAGGAATGTTTCCTTTAAGTAAAAATTTCTGTCTCCAGTATTTAGAGTACTTTCCCTCCAGGTGGCATTACAAATTTCCACCCTGTATATATTTATGTATATATATATATTATACATGTTGAATGTGTACAAAAATTAATTACAAAGAGCAACCCCTACAGTTTCTTCCTCAGTCTTCTCAGGGGAATCTGCCTTAATGATTAATGAGTGGTAGATTTTAACCAATGTGACGATTTCAAGTGTGTTAATGCTTACCTATGAGAAAAAAACTTATATTGATTTTCATTTTTTTGTAGTTGCATGCAAAGCTAAGCTAAGAAAATACTTAAAAAGTAGTGACATGTGCGGGTGTGAAGGGCGGCAGAAGGGCGACATATTTTATATAACTAGCTGGATCGTTGGGTTGGTTACCTCGGTTGGCTTAGTCCGCAGTATGAAACGAAGTATGAAAATATGCCATGTGAGCAAAGCTAAGTTAGCTTAGCTTCATTCACATTGTAGCCTTCGCATTACAGTTGTATACCTGTAGATCCTTACTTAGCAGTCAACGCACTCTTGCGAGCCGCCGTCGGCGCAACTTTATGCCTTGTAGACCTCAAGCCCAGATTATACTTAATGCAAATGAGAGAGATAATAATCTCAGTACCGAGCACTAAGAAAGCCGACCTCAAAAATTCGTGGAATTACGTCTAATTGCCAAGTTTTATTGAAATCGATTACCGGAAAGTGCGCGAAATCGGGTTCATCGCCTACCTTGCCAACATTAGAGGTGGAATATCTCTTTCCAACAAAAAAAGAATTAAAATCGGTTCATAAACTTTCGCGGAACATACATACAATAAAAACAGTGGAATTGAACCTCCTCCTTTTTTTGAAGTCGGTTAAATATATTTTTTTTCACTGACGTAGAAAAAATGAAAACGCAAATAAAAAAAATGTCTTTCTAACTTTTCAGACATACGTCGGCCGCCTGGCACCTACAGGAGACAATCCTTACATTCTCGATGACTTCAACCATGGAATGCCAATCGATTACCGGGTGGATTTCCCTACCACATCGCCTCTGCCTAAATTGACAGCTCTCATTGTCAATGATAATGTTATTTGTACTGGACCTGGAGGTAAATAATGCAATGATCAAAGAACATTTTCATTACGTAGATATTTGAGATCAAGAACAAACTTTTTACAATAACTCGCTTTCAACTTTTACAGTGAATATAATAATTATTAATACAAAGATCGAACACGTAGAAAAATTCCTTCGAACCGGCTGGATTCGAACCAGCGTGATCAGCATACCAGGCCGGGCGGCGCTTCAAATTACTACAAATATAATACTTTTTTATAAGGTTCATACGTGACTTGTAAAAGGATTCTATTAGTCCGTACACACAAGAATTAATAATTGAAAATGTTCTAAAAACAATTTTATATTTAGAAAATATAAATGAAAAAGCGCTGGATTTTATCCTTTCGCACTAATGTATGAAATTATAGTTAATACTCGAGAATGTAATCTCAGTACACGGTACTAAAGAAATCGACCTGAAAAGTTCGTGGAAAAGTTTTTCATCATTGATTCATCCCTCAGTTTGCGACTCTTAGAGGTGGAATATTGTCTTCAAATTCAAATGGAACCTCTACTGAGGTACCCTCTTTCCAATAAAAAAAGAATCATCAAAATCGGTTCACAAAAACGCGTAATTCAGTTATCGCGTAACATAAAAAAAGAGAAAAAATCATACAGACGAATTGAGAACATCCTCCTTATTTTGAAGTTGGCTAAAAATAAAACTCAAATACGACGTATTAAAAGCGCCAGCAGAAAAACAATTATGATCTTGAAATATAAAAAGAATAATAAGCCTACAAGGAAGTGTCTTGAATGTTATTATCCAGCGTTCGTCTAGTCGGGTTTTTAAAATATTGTTCAGTATAACTTTAAAAAGGCCATAAAATGGAATAATATAATTATGGGATTATTCATAAATTGTTTTATTGAATGACGGTCACAGGTTATCGTCCTACCATATTAAAAATTAAGTGATTTCTAAACTTTATCACTTCATTTTTATAAAAACTACTTTATTTTATCATTTTCTTTTCCTTTATTTATCCATAATATCACAACTATATAATAAACAAATTATCTTTTTCAGATATTCCCACTTCTACTGAATATGTGACTACGATAAGTTTACAACATACACTATTCCACAAAGGACAAGAAGGATCAAATTTCCATGTCGATAACAGTCTCAACAACAAATATGAACAACCGCAAACGTCGAAGCCGCAATTGAATTTTGACCTTTCAGAGTTCTTTAACCTAGATGGAAACAATGGACAAACGCAGATATATACGTTTGGTGGGGATGGGAATCCGCAGGGTTGGAATACTAGTGAGTATACAATGAATATTTCGTTTAGAGAAAGAATTAAAACATATTATATAATGTTATACTGGTTATTTGTAGAATACTGACAACCTTGCAGGACTATATTACCCACATAAAAAAACGATGAATTTTAATATATTCATCAGACTTTGCCTTCGAACAAAAATTCAAATATTTCACTAGTTCGCTCTGTGCGGTAACAAAAAGCGTAAGTAAAAGTTTGATGCCAAATGAAAGATCGGGGATGTGTGTCGTCTGTGAAGACACTGGCACGTTTGAACTTACTAGGAAAGATATATTATAAAAAGTATCAGATAGTACAACAAAAATTTCAAAGTTTATTTTTGGTAAATTTATTCATCATCATCATCAATCTATTCATACGCTGGGCTGCTGGGCACGGGTCTCCTCTCATCGCATTGGTGTCATGGAAGAAACATTTTTTTATGATGTTGGTAATAGATTTTACGAATAATCCTGTATATTTATTATACTAATACTGTTTGGTAGCATTGGGTTGCTGCCATTTAAAAAAATATATTGCAGACAATATACAGTCCATTTTGTTCGTCCTCGTCATCAACACACTCACAAAAGGTGGATCTTGTTCTATTGTTAGTAAAATATTATAGATAAAAATAAAGTATAAAACCAGGTCAAATACTACATCACACTTGCGTGAAGTTGGATGAACCTCGCGGGCAGATCAGAGTCCAACAGCAGGGCTAAAAAGGCCGAATTGGCAGAATCATAATATGATTAATTGACAATTCATATTATGAATTCCTTATAATTCATATAACGCAATCATTTATTTGACAGCGTTCTATGGACGTCTCCATAGAAAGCTGTCAAATAGATGAATAGACTTTTTTGTTTTCTTTTTCAAAGATAATTCATAATATGAATTGACAATTAATCATATTATGATACTGCCAATGCCAGTTTCTTTGCATCAGTAAAAATCCTCTACACTAACGTCGGCGAGCCCTGAACTCATTATTGTGTAAAATGCGAAGAGAGTCGTAGAACTTTTGTCCCGAGCCTATTACATGGCCCACTTCGACTAAGCCCTGCATTCCCTTTCTACCTCTATCTTGTCATTTCGGTTTTCCGTGATTACGTTCCCAAGATATTTAAATAGATTTACACGCTTTAATGGTAGGTACTCCGTAAAGAAAAAAATTGTATTTGTAAGTGTATTGTATAACGGAGAACCATCATAATCCTATTAATACAAATCCTCAACTTAGAATAGGTTATGACGGTTTCAATCGAAATTCACAAATTGTATGTACAATCCTAATAATTTTGGAATTGCTGTAGATCAAATTAGCTTGTATATGTACTTTCTTTTCTTAAATAAATGATTATATTATATTTGCTACCACCGTGTTACAGTTGATTACGATGTGACAAACCATCCTAAAACAACACAGACTTCAACTGCAGCCTGTGCCTCTACCACAAGATTACGGTGACAGTTTTCGCTAGCGACCGCATAAAATGTTTGTATACAAAATGTTTCTTCTAGTGACCGCTAGGAGCGCTATACAATTTGCGATACAAAACTGTAAAGTAATTTAAGCGGTCGGTAGTGACTGCAGTCTCGTGGTAGAGACATTGGATTAAGTTGATATCTTACACAGTAAACTACACTAACGAGCAGCATGCTACTCAGCCGCCCCAGCATGTGCCCGTGATTCAATATAACCCAGAAGTCACGCAAGCACCAAGACCTGCCACACAACCGCCAACGTCTCCACAGAGGCCGTCTCTGTAAGTGGTCGTCTCGATTTATACACTTCTGTACTAATGGGTGGAAGAATACTAAAATTTATTCTCTATACTTATAAGAATCTCATTTATAACTCTTATCACAATGGTGACACAGAATAAGCACTAACTTTATTTACCTAAGTGGAGATAATCGTCGCCGTCGGCTAAATTTGAAAACCTCGTAACTGTGTTTTTGGACGAAATCTCTTTTTTTGTTCTACGAGCGCAATATCGGGCAATTAAAGCTTAAAATATAATTTGTAAACTATTTTTAAGTTATAAAGTAAAGGTATATAGGTAATTGTTATAAAAATAGTTATTTGGTATGCAAGACTGCAAAGTTGTTGTTTGACGCGAGTGTGTGTATTGAAAAATGAGCAAGCGAAGGAAACTAAGATTGAATCACGAGCGAAACAAATGGTTCAAAAATAGGGCTCAAGCCACGAGACGCAAATCAACTTTGCTACCGAGTGAAACATAACTTTTTACCTCACTATAGCGAGGAAAAAAAACAGTTGAACTATAAAACATCAGTTTTCTTTCCAGTAAAGCCTTTCCGAGCTAGTAAGATGAATGAGGTGAAAACAGAAATATTACACTAGAAACAATTGTATGAATAATTGTACTACTCAAAAGTACACATAAATGCAGGTTACGAGGTTTACGAATTTAATCGAAGCAATGTTTTCAATAGTCTTAGGAGCCTATGACTCTTTGGTACTTAGACAAAATAATTGCAGATGTGAGAAGTCTCTGTTTCTCTGGCATTGTTTTTTTTTAAACACAATTCAATTTTAATAGCAGTAGAGCTCCTTGTGAGAGTTCATCCAGGGAAGTACCTACTACATCCTAAATTATTTCTGCCTGCCTATGCCTGCTGCTAACTATGTACCTGCTAAGCTATGTATCTACTGTACTTTATTTCACACCTTCATATCCGCGATTTTGACTTCACGAGATTTATTAACCGCCTTAAAAAAAGGAGGATGTTCTTAGTTCGACTGTTCGTTTTTTTGTATGTATGTTACGCGAAAACTCCATCGTTTGTGAACTGATTTTGATGATTCTTTTTTGTTGGAAACTGAAGGTGGTACTGTACTGCATCCTTACTTATATCCGCTGCCAAGCAGTAATGTGAGCATTACTTCGTTTCGGTTTCTTGTGCTGGTGAAACTACAAGCATATGGAACTTGTCAAGTCTATGTCTCAGAGTGACGGTGCAGTGACAGTGGGTTCAGATCTTTGCGATTATAGCGCCGAGTGGCACTGCAACTGTTATAGACAGCTAGGCGTGTCGTTTATCATCAGGCGCATGATTTGTTCATTCCGTCACTTGATATCATAAAAGAAATTACACCAATATATAATTTTTCTTTCCAGGACCTTCCCATCAACAGAACCAGCAACCGATCATGGTTCATCAGTCGAATGCGGCATTGTATCCGGTGGCAACGAGCAACAACCACTTATCAGCAACGGAGCTGCCTATAATAGGGGAGAGTGGCCGTGGTTGGTCGCCATTTACAGGAGAAGAGAACTCAGTCTCAGTTTTATATGCGGTGGAACTTTGATATCTGAACGACATATTGTCACAGGTGAGAATACTTCGCTTGAGTAAGAACCTTTACACACTACTTGCACAATAGGCTAAATTGTTGGCACTAGGTTTAAATCATTTACCATTTAAACTACTTATTCCCACTTATATTAACTACATAATAAAGTAAGACTAAGTATGTAAAAATACAAAAAAAAAACAAAAATTTGCGTGTGTGGGACAGTCTCAGTATTCACCAAGCGGCAGAAGTTGCTTACCGCTGGTTTTCACCCTGCCCTTAACCTTTGCAAACACATAATTGTAGTCCGGACCTGTTTCGCAAATTTGGTCTATAAATAGTCCATATGTACAGTAAATACAGTGTGTACGTTGAATTGATATTCAATTATTTTTGTGAAATTACTCCACTAGTTTGTTATATTTATTAATACAAAGATCGAACACTTAGAAAAAATTCGTTCGATCCGGCCGGATTTGAAACGACGTCTTCTGGCAAACCGTGTCAGACGCTCTGCCAACTAAACCAAGGAACGAACTAGCGAACCTCACGAATTTTTGTATGTGCTTGTTGTCGGATCTTTGTATTTGGTTTTTCAACGACTTTTTAGCCGTAGCGCTATCTATGAGAAATCTATGAAAGTATCTCATCACCCAATTAGGTAACTTTACAGCTACCAGCGCTGGCTAGAGAATTCGCTATTAACTGTAATTAAATTTGTATTGAATTGATATTCAATTATTTTTTGTGAAATTACTCCACTAGTTTGTTTATAATTATTAATACAAAGAACGAACACTTAGAAAAAATCCCTTCGATCGAACCGACGTCTTCTAGCAAAACCTTGCCACACACTATGCCTACTAAGCCACCACCACCACATCATGAATGTCGGATCTTGCTCATACAGTATGTTATTTTTTCACATTTGTAGGGCAAGCACGGTAGGGCGCGATTTGAGTGAGAGCGACATAGAAGCGCGAGATACTACTATACTCGCATAGATAATAAGTAATATTTCGCGCTTCTATGCAGTTAGTGATGAAAGAGACTCAGTCTTGATTAAGGCCTTTAAAAAAACCTCGACTAATTTTCAACGCCTCACGACTAGTCTAGTCAAAGTCAAAGTCTTTTAACCCTAGGAAGCTTAAAAGACTTATTGGACTAAAGTCACTAAAAAGACTAAAACGACTAAAACGACTGGCGCCTCATAGCCTCAAGATATTTATTTTACGATTTTTATTGTAAGTAAATAAACGTGATTACTTACTACATACTACTTACGTCATTTTTATTTATAAACTTCGGGTTTAATAAGACATAAAATAGGTATAAGTCTTTTGCTAACAACTCGAGTCGTTTAAGTCTTTCAAGTCGTTTAAGTCTTTTGAGTCTTTTGAGTCTTTTAGTATACCGACTGAGTCTTATTAATAAAAACTCGAACGCCCAGTCTAAAGCCTAAAATCCAGTCCAGAACCTAAAATCAGGCTCGAGTCCTGTAAAATGGAGTCGAGTCTTTATAAAACGTCTTTTATAAGACTTTATAAGACTGAGTCTCTTTCGTCACTAACTGCAGTGCCGTGGCAGTACCAGCAACATGCTGAGGATGTTATTGTATATATAGGCGATTGCATAGATACAAACTCGCAATTGCATCGATGCAATCGCCTTTAAATCCCAAGTGTAGCGGTGCACTCGCGCGCTTGCAATGCGTTTGTATCGCTGTTTAAAAGCGCGCACGTGTGCAAAGGTAGACGATTACCGACTGCATCGCATTTGCATCGCTGCTACAAAACGTCCTGTGGAACCGCTCTAACCCATAGATTACTCGAGTACATTTACTGAAACAAAGCTTTAAAAAGCGTAATCTACGGGCATGTTTTCTCTCGTATCGTCTCGTTTCGTTTTTAAAAGTCTGAATGCACTATTGCTCACTTTTTGAAACAAAATAATGGCTCCATGAAACAAAATGTCTTATCTACAATATTTAAAGTATTTTCCGTCAGTGTCGCATGGCCCTGACGTACATTTGGGGTGCACTAAAGGAGGCTCCCGCAATGATGGACGAATCGTATTCTTAGTACGTTTGGCTCACCCTGGGCAACATTCGGCGAGTACCTTACGCCGATTGGCAAATCCTTTCAACAGGATGGCAAACATATGCCATGCACAGTTCAGCATGGCGGCTAAATACTTGTGGCCTGATCAGCGTGGTTAAGTTAATATAGTGTATGCCATCGATACGATAAGAAATAAAGCCCTGTGTGTATGCATGTTTAACAATAAATCTATATTTCATTAATTTTGTCTTCTCATCTTACAGCGGCTCACTGCATGCGCGTTAGGAGCACAAAAATATCCAAAAGAGACCTCGTGATTAAAGTCGGGGTACACAATCTCGAGGATTGGAGTGATGACATCACTGTGACCAGGAGCGTAACTGATGCTTACATTCACGAGTCTTATGATGCGAAAAGTCTTGCTAGTAAGTAGATTAGATTTTGTAAGTGTTGTTTGTTGACATTGCATTATACAAACGATGCGTCAAGCAGGGTCAAGCTAGACACTTTTTGATTTAAATTCGACTCTGTGTCCTACAAGAACAATTCCAAGTCAAAAGTGTCTTGGTCATCATGATCATCATCAACCCATTTATACGTTCCGCTGCCGGGCACGGGTCTTCTCTCAGGCGAGGGTGTAGGCCAATGTGGGTTGAGGACTTTACAGTTTACACGTTTTCCGAGGGTTGTGAATCTTCTTCGACGTTCAGGTTTCATCACGATCCTTTACCGAAGAGCTCATGGTAAATTTCAAATTGAATTTCGCAAATAAATTTCGAGAAACTCAGAGGTGCAAGTCCGGGTTCGAGCCCACGGCCTCTGTTTTTGCATATTGGTTGTAAGTACTATGTTCTAAAGTTTAACCTTCGGAGAGATATTCGAGTGTTCAGGAAGTTGATGAATTTATTGTTAGCTCTTTCGTTGTAATTTGTCATTATGATTTTTTACTCGCCTGTATCTGAAGACTTAAATGACTCTATGGCAGATTTGTAACCGTAAATCAGTAATCTTAGGCACTGTCACTTTTTATACAACATCTACGGGAACACGGAGTCGTCCTATTCTTAACGTCCTGGTTAATGTTATAGGTACAAATTTATTAAAAAAATAATCAATGTGTTAATTTCAGACGACATCTTATTGCTTAAATTGGATCGTACAGTCAAGTACAACAACAACATAAGGCCAATATGTCTTTGGAGCGGCAACGCGGACTTGAGTCGCGTTGTCGGGAAGACAGGAGTGGTGAGAATTTAAGATTTGCCTCTAATCGATTAGGTTAAAGTCTTATAAAGTGTCGGGACAGGACGAACAAGTTGTGCACCTGGTGATAAGCGACACGTGGCGCAGAACTGTAAATGACAAAGATCTGAGACATAGAGTCGTATTCCAGAACTCTAATCATTGCTCAAGTCAGGATTTCAGTATGATTTCAAGCACTGGAAATACGACCCTAATGGCAGGGACTTGAGTATGATTTCGAGTGCTTTAAATCATACTCAAATCCTGACTTGAGCATTGAGTAGAGTTCTAGAATACGACCCATACTGCCACTGCACTCGTCATCCTGAGACATAAATTGGCAAGTCCCAAATGTTTGTAATTTCACCAGCAACTTTGCCCATCAAAACCGGAACACAGTAATGTTCACATTACTGCTTGGCGGCAGAAATTGGTAATGTACTTCCCTGGACGAACTCTTTACCACGGAGCTCTACAGTTACTAATTTAAGTTTCTGTAAGCAAGCAAAAATGACTCCCATTTTGTTCATTAAATTTTAAATCACATTTTAGACTGTTTGCCGAAAGTGAAAGAAAGAAAGTGTTTCTTGTAGAAACATAAATCACCTATAGGTACTTAGGTAGTGCCGCTGTCGTAATTATTGCTAATACGTCCGTGCAGTTTTAACTTTAGACAAATAATAACTTTTTCACCCCACTAACTCGGAAAGGCTTTCTTTCTTGCTAGGAATCTGCACGTAAAAATGTTTTTTGCACGCTAGCGTGGAAACATTTTAGGAATTCGAACTTCACAATTGACGTAGTGCACCTAACTTTTTCTTTCGATGAAAAACCTTGAAACGGCATTTAGAGCGATTTTTTATAAGTAAAGACAGGATTCTTTATGAAAAGGTAAATCTAAAAGTACCAAAAAGGTGGCAAAATGTAGATATATAGATATAGAAATTATTGAAGGTTTAGATAAAAAAAAAATAATAGTTTTATTACCTATGATTAAACATTCATAACATTTTTTTAAATGTTTTTCATTTATACTTCCACTTCAACTTATAATCGACTGAAAATCATCGTAGTACTAGCAGTAACACGACACCAAACTGAGTTGATGACGACTCCATAACAGCACAGCACGCTCACTTCATGGCTGTGTGTTATTTGTGTGTGTCACCTAACCTATTTCTGCCGCCAAGCAGTGATGTCAGCATAACTATGTTCCGATTTTGAATGGTAAGGGCGTTGGTGAAATTACAGGCACATGGGACTTGTCAACTTAAGTCTCAGGGTGGCGGGCGCAATGGCAGTGCCCCTCAGATCTTTGCGATTTAAAGCGCTGAGTGGCACTGCAACTGCTATGGACAGGCATGTCACTTACCACCAGGCGCACTATTTGTTCTTTGCGTCACTTGGCATCATAAAAAAGTATATATTAAATTACACGGGGTTACGTCACTTTTGTGCTGATAGCCTCAATTGTGTGATTTCTTTTAGAATAAATTATCTCTGTTTCTACAGGTAACCGGATGGGGTGAAACCGAGGACGGCCCTGCCGGTCACGGCGAGCCCAAAATGGCCCGCCTTCCAATCGTCAGCACGACGGTCTGTCGAGGAAGCAGACCTGAATTTCATACGCTGACGTCTTCGACAACGCTGTGTGCAGGTATGTTGATGTTTGAGTTCTACACACTTACGACAAACACATAGATAAACTTTTGAGATAAGCGTTGTTGGTAGTATACCTACTAGGAAAAAAGTTCATTCAGCCAATTTCTAACGCTACAATGAACAAAGCTAAAGTCAACGTCAAAGAATTTATTCCATAGGTAAAATAAATTTACACTTGAAAACGTCAGATTTGTCCCGGCTAAGTGACAAATGATCAAATAACCGTTTTAAATAGCAAAAGATAGAGCACAAAATTAATTCTCTTTCAAGAACAGTTAAAATTACTTAACGTGTTCGACTTATCGGAACTTAACAAAAACAATTTCTATATTCTAAGACTGGGTTATGGTTTTTTAAGATAGCTCAAAAAAAATATTTTGTTACTTAGCATTTTAGGAAGAGGACGGCAGTCAAGCTACTGTTCGTTCACTTCGCTTACTTCCCTTAGAAGAACGAGCAAAGAACTCTGGGGATTACGCTTTTCAAATAAACTTAAATGCTATGGAATACACTTCAAATTTGTGTGGAATCTAGAGCCATGTCGTCTTTCCATACATCTTTATCTAACACGTAGTCTTCAATTTTATAATATGACTTTTCAATCAATTAAACTTAGGAAATTATACTCTTCATATATGTTCCCGAATTTTATTGTAAAAACGTAAACGAGTCTTTTACCTTGGTTAAGCGAAACCGAGCACACACACAAAATTCTTTTAATCGTTATTTACATAGATATAAATTACATATTTCCCCAATACTCATATATACTCTGCTTAGTTTGGGCTCCAGTCTCCCACAATACATTACTCTAAACCAGGGGTTTCCAAACTTATTTTGTCTACTGCCCAATTTGAGAATAAATTATTTTTTAGCGCCCCCATTTATTCACCTACTTAAAAACCACTATAACTTCAAATTAAACTAATTATTGTGAGCTGTATTAGCGGAGATTAAACATTCATTCTAAACGAGACTTTTACTATAACCCGCAAGAGTTAACTTGAGACCTGAGCGCAGTAGATAGTACACAACGGCGCTCAGGTCTCAAGTTAACTCTTACGGGCTACATCTGCCAATGAGAATGATTATTGAAACGCAACTTTTTAGTATTCAGACAGAGTATCTTATAAAACAAACATAATCGATTCTAATATAAAAACTAATGTGAAGGATGAATCTGATGCTATTTAATAAGTTTGTTGATATCAGGTTAAAAATTTACTCAAGAACACCCGCAAGTCACCACGTTCGGTAACATGCAAACGATTCCTCTTTTTAGTAAGCAGCGTTGCACTAAAACCACGTTCACACAAATATGACAATGGGAATGCTATCAAGAATCGTTGAACGATTGACCACAATCCAGGGTACAATTGCGGGATCAGTTTTTGTAGCCAAAATTCTTGGTAGCCATTTTTCATCAGCTGAGATGATATTGCTGTGTTGACATTTGAAAACGGATCCCACACCCAGTCTGGTATTTCCAAGTTCAAGATGTCCTGGTATCATTCGGTGAAGTCAATGTGGAGGTTTTCCAAATGTTGGCAGTAGACAAACAAGACGTCGTTACTGCAGGATACTGATAAATTCGGAAAATTGTGAATCTCACGTCTTCCCATATTCTTTTTGTGTAGAAGCAGTTTGGCTGCGAAAGCAGCAACGACATTTTTTGTTTTAATTAAATTTAGTTCATCGCCTTGCAGTTGGAGATTCATGTCGTTGAACAATTTATACAGGTCTATCATGTAAGCTATATCATTCTTAGATGTAATGAGCTTGTTGCTCAGTTCTGTATCTTTAGTTTCCAAGAATTCTATCACAGAGTCAAACAGGTTGTAAAATCGAGTCAGACAATTGCCTCTTGATAGCCAACGAACTTCAGTATGAAAGAACAAATGGTTGAAATCTTCGTCATTAGTAACACAAAGCTGATGAAATAATCTATCATTCAAAAAGCTGTTACGGATTTTATTGACTGCTTTGATGACATATTGCAGTGATTGAAATAGTCGTTCACTTAAATTTCTAGCAACCAAATGTTGTATGAATAACGCAATGTACAGCAAGGACATCTGGAATTTTATTTTTATAAGTACTATATGAAGCCTTTATGGCACCCTGTCAAAGCCGGAGCGCCAACCGTAGCAACTGATATAATATTTTTCAAGGGAATCTCTTTCTCATCACAAAACTTTTCCAATGTATTGAATATGATTACCCCTTTTGTGTCGGTCGCTAAATTTCTAGCAAACAATAGTTCTTCACATATTTTCTTATCTTTAATAAACCTCACGTAAGACAGCAACAATGCTTCATTAGTTGGTAAAGTGGACTCATCGAGCTGAATTGAGAATTGATTAGTTCTCAGATGGTTGCACTATGATTCTTCAATGTTTTCAGCCATTTCATCAATTCGTCTTTGCACAGAATTATTAGGTACTCAAAGGAATTTTTTGATAATATCTGCGGCCGGTTTATGAACCACAGTAGTTATTACTTCCATTATTGCTGGCAAAATTAACTCTTCTCCGATGTTGTGTGGGATGCCTTTTTGAGCAATTAACAAAGAGATATTGTACGAAGCTCGAAGTCCGTCGTCATCTTGCTTAGCAGCCGCCGAAAAGAGTTTTGCTACACTTGGCTGAGTATTATGCTTTGTCTCTGGTTCGTGAAAATAAACTACATTCTTGTCTTATTTATCTGGATGCATTTTATTCAAATGATCTTGCAGTCTTGAAGGCTTCATTGCTTCATTCGAAAATGTTTTTAGACATAGAAGGCACAAAGGCGACGATGAGTTTGTGGGATTTTCAATGAATCCGAATTTAATATGTTCCGTACAGTATTGCCGTCTCTTCTTTTTTACTTCCGACATTGTTTTGTTTTGAGAAATACGTAAGTAAGTGTTGAACTTAAGTACTACTTACGTATTACGCGCAAAACCGCAAATGAAAATAAAATAAATATTAGGTTGTTTATATAAGATTACATTAGCAGCACGCACCGACAGGAACAAGACAAACATGCATAAACTCGTTTATCTCATTCGACGCTCAATCGTACTCAACAAGTAAGAACAAGTATTCTTTGAACCAGCAGCCGATTGATACAGGAATGCACAAATCGGGTTATTTAACAAAAACTTGTTAAAACATGATTGCCCGCGGTCTATTATCTACGAAAATTACCAATCCAGGAATACTAATAACTATTAAAATGCGAAACTGTATCTGTTGCCTTTTTATTTGTTTGTTTGAGTCTACTTTCATTTCGAAACGTAGCGACCGGTTGACATGATTCTTATTTTATTTATTCAATAAAACAGGACAGATATATGAACTACACGGAGAGAAATATCGAACCGAGTTAGTTTGAGCAAACTCTTAATTAATATTAGTTGAGGTTCACAAGTTGTAGTCGAGAGTCGAGAGCTCAGTCGGTGTCTAAGGGTCATATTCCAGAACTCTACTCAATGCTCAAGTCAGGATTTGAGCAGACTTGAGTATGATTTCAAACACTGGAAATACGACCCTAATGCAAGGACTTGAGTATGATTTCTAGTGCTTTGAATCATACTCAAGTCATGACTTGAGCACTGAGTAGAGTTCTAGAATACGACCCTAAGAGTCTTCCTAGACGAAATTAAAAATCTCCCCCTAAGCCTCTACAAAACGCCCCCATTTTGTTTCTGGGTCTCTTGCTGCCCCACTTTAGGCCTGAAGCGCCCACAAGGGGACGAATGTAGTAATATTTATCTCTACTCTAATGTTACTTTGTTTTGTATTGTCGAAATAAATAAAGATATTATTTATGCGATTTCTGCTGTAACATTTTAAAATAATTTGTTCTAGGTGACAGAAGCGGCACAGGACCATGTTCAGGAGACTCCGGCGGTGGATTGTACCTCTCAGAAGGTGGCCGTTGGCGACTACGCGGCATAGTTTCGACCGGTTTAAACGTTAATGGAAACACATGCAATTTCAAAGACTACATTGTATTCACCGACTCGGCACAGTACACAAGCTGGATACGAACTGTCATGTCTTACTGATTTGTATAATTTATTGTGTAGTTGTGTCCATTTCTTTATTAAATGTAACATTTAATTTTATATAATTTACATAAATATGTAGAAAAATACGTACAAAGTTTATTTTGACATTTTAGAAACTAATGCATACGTTATTGTGAGTGAAAATAAATAAAACAATCGAACAACAGAACTTTTATTCTAATCGATTTATGTATAAGTTACAGCACAGCAAGCTTGACGATTTCAACTTCCCATATTCAAGTTCCCATAATTACAAGCGAAGCTTGACGTGCTCTGGATCCCGTAACCAATTTAAAAAAAAAGAAACTCGAATAAGTACTTTTGAAATACGCTGCATAATGTCATTTCTACTCCTACACAAAACGTGATAAATATCTACGCGAAGTCATAAAAAAATCTGACAAATATTGGGTGATATATCTTTTTTTTTCCATCCTCTAAGGATATATCACACGGTCATTCATATACTTACAGTCACAGTCATTTTATACATGCAGCCTATGAGTCGACTACACCAAAAAAGCTCTCAGCGCCCTACGAGTTCTTATATCTATAATAATGATTCTAGGGTCGGTGGACTAAATCACATAAGTAAAAAAAGTGCATAATTTTTTAATACATAATTTTTTTTGTGTTGTTTTAACTTTCCACGGGTCGCACGCGCGATTTCGTACCTTTGAACCGTTCGCTTTTATTAAGTAAGCGATGGGGAATTGAATTTAAATCGTAAACCTCAAGCTTGACGTGCTCTTGACCACGTACTCCAATTTAAAAAATTATTCAAGTAAACTGTAATACTTTTGAAATACGCTGCATAATGACAGACCACAGTGATGTTACTACTACTCCTATACACACTGTTCTGAAATACCTTCAGATCTGACATTTCTAGTGAAGCTTAGTAAGCAACGTATTTTAATATTCCAAATGCAAGACGAAAACTCCCGTGTGCCAATTTTATATGATTTTGGAGAAAAGTTGCTTCGAATTTCTTAGATCTTTATACTTAGAAATTACAAAAATGATTAAAAGTAAAAAAAATATAACAATATTAAACAGTTATTAACATGATATTAAAATGAATTTAAAACACTATTTATTAAGCGTTGTCGCTTTCCCAGAATGTAAGCGTAAGTTAAGTTAAGTTAGTTTCCTATTGGTAAATACCAATAAAAAAAAGATAAAAAGATAAATATCTTTTCTCAAATAAGTACCAATAGGAAACTACAGAAGAACAGTTATAAAGATCCAAAATACATTCGAAAAAAGTTGTACTTTCAACAAATTTTCAGGCGTTGTGAATGAAAAAAATTTTGGCCCGCATATCGCCGAAAAACCACGGCTTTAATACCTGATTTTTTTGTGACAATATAAAGTTTGAAAAATAATATTTTAAATTCCTTTTAATATCATAATGTTAATAACTATTTAATAGTATTATATTACTTTGAGTTTTAATAATTTTTGTAATTACTTAAGTACAAAATTCTAAGAATAGTGAAGTAAGTTTTCTCCAAAACCACACAAAATTGGCACACGAAAGTTTTCGTCTTGTATTTAAAATATTAAAACACGTCACTTACAAACTTCACTAGAAATGTCCGATAACCGAAGGTATTTGGAAATATAGTGCAACGGTGACACAGAACTGCACCATCGCGGTCATCGAGAGCATTGGAAATATGGGTAACTTTGTTTACCTAAGTAGAGCCAATGCTTTCAAAACAGTATTTTGCACGCTTAAGATATTATATTTTAGACCCTTTGGTAGGTACTTAAATATAATAGAGAAATAATTGCAGTTGTCAGAGAAAGGAAGACTTCCAACTTGAAATTTGTTTTTTTTGTAGAATGACAATCAGTTTTAGTAGCGTAGACTCCTTGTGAAAGCGTTCAGTCTGGGTACTGCATCCTTACTTATTTCTGCCACTAAGCAGCGATGTAGATATGTTAAGTCGATATCCTAAGATACCGGACCCGCCTGCCGAGGTTTTGATACGCATTCTACGGTAAAGTATCATACAATAAGTATAATAGTTGAAATTTGTATCCTGTATTTAAGTATACGTTAAAGATCAAATTGGCTTAAAAAGTTACAGTTAAAGTTAAGGTACTATATATTGTATTTCATGTATACGAATTTCACTTAACGCGATTTTTTATGGAACGTACCTATCCCTCGCGTAAAGCGGGGTGGTACTCTACTGCATTATACTTATTTCCGCCGCCAAACATTGTGAGCGTTACTGCGTTTCGGTTTTAAAGGCGAGGGCGTTGGCGAAACTACAAGCATATGAAACTTGTCAAGTTTATGTCTCAAAGAGACGGGCGCAGTGGCAGTGCCCCTCAGATCCTTGCGGTTAAAACACTGAGTGGCACTACAACTCTGCCATCCTTGTCATAACCAACGCCTTTAGATTTTGGTTACTTATTATATTATATAAATAAATATTGAATATATGCACCTCTATAATAGTTTTGTTACGCAAGGCTGCAAAGTTGTTGTTAGACGCAATTGCTTGTATTGAAACCTAATGCAAGCGAAGGAGGCTAATATTCAAAAATAGAATCCTGAGCGTAACGAGGGTTTCAAGGCACGAGACGCACAACAACTTTGCTGCCGAGCGAAATACACAACTTTTCACCTCACTAAAGGTAGGAAAATGGTAACGGATTTATATTACTTAAATAATGTACGACAAATTGTGTAATTGAACGTGTCTATATTATTTTTTTCGTCGATTTGACATCGATTTTCATCAAGAAAAAGTTAGGTGCACCATTAGACTATTCCATCCTCTAAGGGTGCACCATAGTCCATCGTCAAGTTCGAATTTTAAAAACCTTTTGCTTTCTTAAACCTTCTGAGCTAGTGAGGTGAAAAGTTTTTTTTTGTTTGTGTCAATTACCTGCGCTGATTTTGCATAACAATAAAAGTTAAAATAAGCAACATAAAAAATTGCTTATAGGGGTCCTGGATCTTATTTAGCTGATTCCAGATATGTTAATAATGCGCAGGTCACACCACGAACGAAGCTGAACTAACTTAGCTCACGAAGCCAGGGCTACGACTACAGAGCTAACCCAGCGATCCCGCTAGCTATGTAAAATATGGCGTCCTTCTTTCACCTCCGCACGTATCTACAGTCACTACTTACTACGTATTTTCTTAGCTTAGCTTTGCATGCAACTACGTGAACTAAGCTAAGTTATAGCTAGCTACATTCACCTGCGTTTAACTCAATTTCGCTAAAATATCGATCACGTTGTTTATGATAAGAACAGCAGAACTGTTATGGATAGGCGAGTCGTTCATCACTGTCTCTTAACATCATAAAAAAATACACCAAAATATATTTTTTCTTTCCAAGATCTTCACATCAACATACGTAGCAACAGCACCCGATCAGCAGCAATCGAATGCGGCATAATATCTGGTGGCAACGAGTACCAACCACTCATCAGCAACGGACATAGCTCGGCTGTGGTTGGTCGCCATTTACGAGAGAAAAAAGGCAGTCTCAATTTTAAATGCGGTAGGACTTTGGTGCCTGAACAACGCGACATACTGTCACGGGCGAGAATACTTTATCTACTTGTCGTAGTTGTAAAAAAGGTTTACTGTAAGGCCCGCTGCCCATTGGCGGGATGGTATGACGAGGGATCCATCGGCATCCCTATATGCAAGCGTACATGTACACTGACGGCAAATATGCAACGTTATCCTTAGGCTAAGAACTCAGAGCGGTTTTTACCCGCGACCCCCGTGGTTGCGGCACCGCGGCTTCCGCAGAATGTAGATATGTCAAATTTAGCCTTAGGCATGCCGAAGCATACCGTTGCTTCGTTGCGCTCGTGCTTAGTCTCTCTTCAGGACCCCGATTCAGAACTCTTCGATATTTTAACTGAATCGTTCGATTGGACATCGTTCTCGAATCGTAGGGCGCTTTCTGAGCTATTCAGAACTTTCAGAGTTAAATTCGATTCGGATACGATATCGTTATCAAACAGCTTTTACGGAGTTAGTCGGTGAAATAGGTTATAAGAAAACGACGAAAATCCTTTTATATACATTTTTAAGACTTCAAAAACCTAAAAAAATTGGAATGCATTAGTCTTGCATTAAAATAAATTAATAAAATTGAACAAAATCCATACTTCAATATATTATACATATATAATAATAAATTTCCACATTACATTATTTCTCTGTAAACAATAGGACGTTTGGTAACTTTCATTCGATAACTGTGTTCTGAATAACGCTTGTGGCCTTTGCCGGTCGAGAAGTTCGAGTAATCGTATGGGAGTGACGCCATTGTTTCGAATGCGACAGTTCGACGTTCGATTCAGGTGTTGTGAATAAAAATGAAAAGAAATCGGTCGACAACTGAATTATCGTAAGGTTCTCAATCGACCCCCAGATCAATCGTAACGTTAAACGTAAAACCTAAAAAAAGAAGAGTTGAAATAAAAAGAAAACATCGAAATTGCTATAATAATTAGATGTTTAATAAATTGCGTAGTTTGTGTTTAATTAATTATTAAAGTTAAAAGGTTTGTCATTAGACAGTATAAAATTAAAATATATTTAGGGTTGAATCACACTTAGCATCCACATCCAATGTTATCTTCAAACTAAAATAATATCCTTAAACTCTTCTAGTTCTGCTTAGTGGTTCTTGGTTCCAATTCTGGGCAGCAACGGACTGAAGTTTATTTAGCAGTTGACTGATGATACCTTTGACTGCGCCACGAGACAAAGGACGAGCTGAAGGCTTTTCACCTGTATAATTAGAACGCTACTAAACACTTCCGCCTCAAAAACGTGCTGTAGGTGAGAATCAGCCCTGAACGTGCCGATAGCTCGAGTAGGTACATGCCTGAACCATAGTATAATAATAATTTATTTCGGACCCTGAATCCATAGTGTTGGTAACAATATGACTTATGACATCAAACAGTAGACCAGTTTATTGTTATGTTTATGGTTGTTTGAACAAGAGTCCATCAAATTTAAAATTGTTCAGCATTTCATTTCTATTTCACAGTCGAATACTCCATAATAAGTGCGCCTCTGTAATGACGGTTCATAATGCGCGAGCGATACGCAACAGAAGGCGCGAGATACTGCTATTCTCACATAGAGGTGTCGCGGTTTATGTCACTCTCGCACCAGTCGCGCCTCTTCGTGCTAGCTCTATTGTTTGCGTATCGCTCGTGCGATTTTTGACACGTCATTACAGAGTCGCACTTATCATGGAGTATTCGACTGTGAAATAGAAATGAAATGCTGAACAATTTTGAATTTGAGGCACTCTTGTTCAAACAATCATAAACATAACAATAAACTGGTCTACTATTTGATGTCATAAGTTAAATTGTTACTAGCATTCTGGATTCAGAGTCCGAAATAAATTATTATAATTATTATACTATGGTTCAGGCATGCACCTACTCGAGCTATCGGCACATTCCACGCGTGCAGGGGGTCTACCTTCATTCTCCGTCCGAAACAATTACTGTCAAATAAGTAATAGTCGACCAAATGAAAAGATAGTATCAGGTATACTCAAACAAAAACTACCATACAATACATTGAGAACGTTATATTTGGCACTGGCTGACTCTATAATTAATTATGGTATTTCGAGCTCTTGTCGTACATACAAAACATTCCTACAGAATATTTATAGCCTTCAAATAAGATTGCTTAAAATCATTGTACCTCCTAGAATTAGATATTTTAAAGATAATTATGACCAACTACTTCAGTACTGTAACGTAATGAATGTCTCTGATAAAGTTAAATTAGCAATCATAACCGAAAATTGTGAAAAAATCAAGTCGTTAAAAATTAAAAATAGACCGAATTCATTACGTACATTATCACATCTACCTATGCATGATATTCTAAATATAACAATAATTATGGTAAAAGAGTTTGGATGTGTAAACTTCCTGTGATATTAAAGAGATTACCAAAAAAACTTAGAAATGAAATAACAGACAAAAAGCCTGTACAAGTCAAAAACAAGTTAAAAAGATTTTACATGAAAGATCAATATCAGAGGAGGCATACGCAAACGGGTCTTTAATTTAATTGTTGTACCTTACATATTACGGCACTCACTAGAAAAGTATAAATAATCTTGAATTTGAAGATTCTACCTTGCATGTACTGTAATTTGTATTAATATTTGAAATAAAGTTTTAATTATTTTTTTTTAATTTGTCGAATATTACTTATTACACAGTTAATTGTTTCGGACGCATATAGGACGGAGAACGAGGATCCAGTGCCAGTAAGCGAGCCTTTCGCAAACAAGCGCATTCGCGAGATTTGTACGCACCCTTTACGCAACATTTATTTTTATTAAACCAAGTTATTATTTGAAACATATTAACACGAATTTAATATACTATTATATTCTAGCCAAATTCTATGTAGAATAAATGTCAACAAATTAAACATATGATTTTTAGGGTTTTCATCTCAGACTGTTTCACAGTTACTACAATTTCAATATTTTCCTACGAAATTCAACTAGATTGTGGATAATATTAAATCTTGTAGCCACGTTTATAATGAATATTATTCAACAAAAGTTTGAAATCACCTAAAAGTGACATAAAAGTAACCAGTAATTATTTGTAAAACTGTGTCATCCCTAGTGACTTTTTTATTTGAAGCGAGACATTGCAAACATTCGAGTGCTGGTGGTAATTCTAGTTCAGAATCGGAAATAGATGCTGGATGATTTAATATGTGGTAAATTAATATCAAATAAAATCTTACAATTTTGTTTCTTTTCATCTACCATTCTTCTACCTACCATCTAGCAGTAAATATTAAAAGGATGCAAAAACTTATTTTATACCTAAATCATACGTGTCAATAGGTATTTTTGTACTTTATTATAATTGGCTAGGTAAGTATTACTTCTGCATAGCCCAATTACCTACCTACCTATTTAAATTACAATTAAGGGAGCAGGCCGTGGGCAGAGCAAGCCTTAATAGTGAGCATGGAAAAAAATGTTCTTTTCTTATGCCATCATTGGTTGCCTAGCAACGTTTTGTTATTAAACATTCTACATCGAATTTGGCGAGAGTATAGTATATTATAAAAAATTAAATCTACAGCTATACGTTGGGTTTATTTTGAATATACTTCATTCAAAATATAGAATAACCGCCACTTCTCCTAAGCGGGGCAGTGTGAGTTGTAGGATTCTTTTAATATGTGCCTTTATTTTAGTGTTTTAATTAGTTTCTACTCATGTATGTGAGTTTTTGCTTAGTTGTCACATACACATTCGTTAATTTATTGTGTTCTTAAATATTACGGGCTATGGCGAAACATTGGCTACCATGTTTGTTTTATTATTAATTTCGTATTCTCTTTTTTATTTCATTATAAAATAAAAATTAATCAATTCTAGTGAGATTCAACCCTAAGTAATATTTATCGCACTTAACACTAATAAATAAAACATTTTGTGATACAAAAACAATACAATACAAAATACATATTCATACACAACCTGGAATGGTTTTAAACAAATCTTTTACAAAGACCAATAATAATCCAATATCACAATAAATTATCTTACACACGTCATATCTAACATTGTGTACACACCGCACATCATACATGTTTTTGTTCTTGTCAGGCATTACCTACCAAAATGCGGATGATTCCAATACCTTCCGATGTGACTTGTGCCATTACCATGAGTTTATAGTAACAAATAGGAACCGCGTAAAATATTTGCCAATTATGTATGGCTAATTGTATAGTAACCCTATTGGCCACAAGAAGTAACAATTTTATGTAGTTTAGGCAAGATACCACTAGATGGCGTTGAACCGTTTTTGTGTATTTTCTAAATCGTGCTATATGAAGATATACACATATTGTATATGGTCGCCAAGGACGTCTGTCACTGTAAACTTGTAATAAAGGTACTTCCTTGTAACCTAACTTCAAGGTCAGCCTGACGTTCAACGTGAATTTCAAACTCAATCAGTAATGGATTTCAAAATTCAAATGTGTTTATAATACATAAGACTCTAAGTTTCGAATTAGACGGCTAACACCCTGAATTTCAGAAATTGAAACATAGAAACCTTAAATTTGAGGATTATTGTCCCTCAATGTCAGGTTGTTTTTAAGACGGTTAGGAATCTTGAGGCCAGTCTGGGGAAACTAGGAAAGACGGAGAACTGCCACAATGGTTCGGCAAGCCGAAACATCGGTATTGGTTGGCAACAGTCTTGTTTTGATGGTGTATATATTTATATGACACCCTTAAACTTATAAATTTTTATAAGATTTGGAAAACGTTTGGTTAAAGTAATACAAAATTACAAATATAAAAATTATGAAGTATTGCATGCTTATAAATAATCAGGTCAAATGAGATTATACTATCCCCGAAGTAAAGGCTCATTAACATTATCCACCAAAGCTGAACGGAGAAGAACCGTGTTTTAACAACCAATAGTAGCGAGTTATATTGACAAAGCAGCGAGGATATGTCAAAGCAACGAAATATTTATTGGTTGGTGAAAGATCGTTTTTTGATGGTCCTACTGGCAAGTTCGGACCTTGAAATGGTGGCGCTGACGTTAGCTTTTGACATAAATTACCAAATGGTCGTAGAAGTAATTAGTAATTCCACAACATGGCGAGGGTCCAGGTATAATTGGTTAAAGGTGCCTACAGATCTGCTCGATTTGTGTCGATTGACACGTATGATCAGACAAAACCGAGTAAATGTGTAAACAACAGACAATCGACCGAGTAACGGATTGGGGAGAAGTCTTTTGAATGCAATAGAGAGAAGGGGGAAAATATGTAAGCATTAAACAAAATTGTGAGTGGTAGTTGAGGGGAGAATAGAAGGGAAAAGAAAGAGAGGAAGACCAAGACATGGCGTATAGTGAACAAATAAAAAAGAAGATCAAAGTGAACAGCTATAAAGAGGTCAAAGAACAGCTATGAACCGTGAGGAGTGGAGGAGGAGGCTAAACCGACAAGAGTCAAATAAGATAACGATTTGTCGACCGCTAACAGATGACAGTAACGATCGAAAATATCGAGGAAATCTATTACAGTACCGGCAGGCTATGATCGCCGTTTTGACAGATTACAATGGTGAGATCAAATCTCAATTCATTATCGAAAAAATATAACCAAGTGCGAGTCGCATCTATGAGTTTTTAGATTTATAACTAGTATTGCAAGGGGTAGATGATTAAAATGTTTTAATAAAACGAAAATAAAAAGGTTTACTTAATATATCGACAATTCAAAAATGCTTTGTTTTGCATTAAGCTTTGACGCGAGTTTGCCGAAGTTGTGCTGGACAGCGATCCTATAAGTGGCGATCGTATAGATTTCCATTTTTTTTTTAATTCGAATACCAAATGCTGAGTTGTGTCAAAAAATTATACATTCATAAATTTTGCTGCACGTCACTATTGACAACATTGTAAATCAATTAGCTCCTTCAACGTAGTTATGAATTAATACGAAACTTGATGAGCGGACAAACGTCAAAACGGCCATAATAGCGTGCCGGTATTATACGGTTGACTCATTTAATTGACCGTCAAAACATAAGGCATTGAGCCACAATAACACAATAACGATCGACAAAATCGAGCAATCTGTAGGCACCTTAAATGAAGCTATACTAGAATCGACTTCAGTATTTTCTCCAAACATTGCTTATAGCAATCAAGTAATTGCAGGATCACAAAACTAAAATCAAAATGCTTAATACAAATAGACTTATTTCTACAGCCCGATGGACCCCTTACGACCGAAGACTACCCGGTATTATTGATTCTGTCGTTCCAGCACAAACCAGTTTTTAGGATAAATAAAATAAATCTTACGACAACATCACACACGTTGTTCCGATCCCAAAGTAACTAAAGCACTTGTGTTATACAAATCGGAAACAACAACCGTACCACAATCACTCAGGCCTGACACAATATACAAGTTTTTCTACATTGACCCGGCCGGGGATCGAACCCGGGACCTCAAAGGCGACACTATGAAAACCACTCAACCACAAAGGTCGTCACCGTCAGTCGTCAAGTTTTTTTTACTAATGAGATAATTAGGAACAAAAAGTTATTTTTTCAAACTGATTTTGGACTGGACGAATATAATGTCAATGACCTCACGCTGTTTTGGCAGTGTTGCCATTTAGTGTTTACCACTCTTTGTAATAGTTATCAGTCAATGTTTGACAAAAAATAATACTATCACTGGTTTAAATAGCAACACTGTTTTATTCAGTTAGCCCTCTATAGCTACTACTAACTAATATCCATAATCTCATTTTGTGGTTTTATACTTAGTCTACGCATTTCATGTCTTTATAGGCTTACAAAATATTTTATTATGATGTAAATAATATTTTGTTCAGTTCAGTTAGTAGAGAATACTGACGAATATTAAGCGTGTTAAAAAATCTGAGATAAGAATGATTTTTTAATGACTGAATGAAGCCTCATTTGACTAGCTTTCTTTCGTAGCAAAGCTAATGTGTAAGTGATTAAAAAATGCAAGGACGTGCCCAGCGAATATAACTAATTTTTTTCTTAACATGTAAATATTTTACGATAACAATGATGAATATAATAATGAACAGAATATTTTTCGAAAAAATGTAAATTTCTGTGTTAAAATTTCTGCTTAGATGTTATAAACATTGGTCAATTTTATGTAGTTAGGTACCGCTAGATGGCGTTGACCCGTTTTTGTGTATTTTTCGTTAAACGGCCAGACACGACTAGCTGTTCCCACTAGATCCTGACGACCTTTTTATGGGTTCACGGCAGCCGCCTTGTCTTTAGCACGACAGAATAGTTTGAAGTTGCGATTATCTGTCGTCACAATTTTAACGTGACAACCAACACTTAAAGCCAATAAGAAAACGAACGCCCCATTAATTTAGCGATTTGGTGCAACAAGGGTGGATAACACAAGGAAAAAAAAATTCAAATGTTTCTAATTGTTTTAAAATAATAATAACACCTGAATCTTTTAGCTAAATCATAGGACAAATAAATAATAAAGTATATAAAAGTCATACTTATATATTTAAAAAAATTAAGATATTAAAACTTTATTTTCAATTTTCTCGAATCTCACTTTTTAGTGATACGCCCTTGTCACACCCAATGCTTCAATTGGTAGTGTTGTATTTGGCTCATTCATTATTAAAATAGTTTTAGTACTATCAGTTGAGTCAGCATCAAAATTAACGGAACGGTGAAATTAATATACTGTATATATTTTTAAATGTAAACCATGTCAACCACATGATTGCAATAAATATATGAATTATGAATTAACCAAAAATATACTTATCAAACAAAAAGTATCCAAAAATAGTCTACATATTTCAAAAATAATTATAACTTTTTTATATTAAAAAACCGACCTCAAAAGATTCATCCCCTAATTTTCCACTCTTAGAGGTGGAATATTTTTTCAAATTTGAACGGGACTACTACTGAGGTACCCCCTTAACAACTAAAAAAAGATTCGCCGGAATTGGTTCTCAAATGTCGGAGTCAAACCGGATTTACATTTCTCCGACGTGTCGTGTCGTGACGCGTCAGAACGGCATCGGTTTCATAGATACAACACAAGCCATCACGTCCGATTGCGACACACTAATATAAATGTAACAATATTAAATATATGAAACCGATACCGTTCTGACGTGTCACGACACGACACGTCAGACAAATGCAAATCGCGTAACAATCACACAAAAAAAGGTCAAATTGAGAGCCATCTCCATTTTAAAGTCAGTCAAAAATCAACCTTATTGTGATTAAGACTGAAAACCATTTCAAATGTATTATAAATTCATTAACATAATCTTTTAAGGTGACCAGATTGACCATTTTGGATTATTTTGGCCGTTCAGATAGTTTTGATGCTGAGGTATATCAGATCTTCAAATCTCAGTTGAGTATAATACTTCCTTGTTCCCATACTAAATTTTATTTGTTCCCATAGTAAATCTGCGGGCAGCACTCAATAAGGGTTTGCAGTGCTCTAATTTCGCACGCAAGGTCAGTTATAGCGGCTGGAGTCGCGACTAGCGTTGGTGCAAACACAGTACTCAAGTTGTGGGGACTCATTTTGTTTACGTCGGCATATTGGGATACTCTGAAAAAGAAGTTATTATAATCCATAAAAGTAAAAAAATATTTTAAAATTGTAGGTCATGAATGTAACCCGTAACTGCGTAAATCGTAATAAAACACTGGCATTGATATGGTGACATTGTCAAAAGTTTGACAGATAATTTATAGACAGTAGCTTAAACGGGGATATTGTCAAAAGTTTGACATATAATTTGTAGAAACAGTGGTTTAAATGGGAATACTGTGAAAAGTTTGACAGATAATTTATAGACAGTAGTTTAAACGGGAACACTGTCAAAAGTTTGACAGATATTTTGTAGAAACAGTAGTTTAAACGGGAACATTATCAAAACCTTGACAGATAATTCTTAGGAACAGTGGTTTAAATGGGAATACTGTCAAAAGTTTCACAGATAATTCATAGACAGTAGTATAAACGGGAACACTGTCAACAATTTGACAAGTGACTCGTAGAAACAGTGATTTAAGTAGAAAAAAAAGTTCAAAGAGAGCCGGAACGACAGATCAATGCCACGGGCTGTTTTTCGCTTACGCGGTTAACCGAGTGGTATAAATCAAGACTCTTTAAATGTTGGCAGTCAAATAATAACACTCTGTAAAAATACGTTGTTTCGATTGCTTTGTAATGGGCCTCACCTATGTAAATGTTGCACCATGTATTGAAGGCAGTTGAAATGTGCGGGAGGGAGGAGATCCAAGCATTCGCGCAACATAGCCACTTGCAATACTGTAGTTTTATTTTCTGAAAAATAAAAAGAAATTAAACAACCATTAAAAAACTCATACGTGGAAGCATAATCATCGCACATGATGGAACCTAACCGTCATATAATAAAAATAACTAAAGAAATTTTTAAGTTTTATTGAATGTCGCGATGTTTGACCACCATGATATTCAATTATTTTTGTGACTAAGAAAAAATTCCTTCGATCTGCTGGATTCGAAGCAGTGACTTCCAGCAAACCGTGCTAGACGATACTCCAACTAAGCCGCAGAACGAACCAGCGGACCTTACTAATTTTTTTATGTGCTTGTTTTTTTACGGCTTCGAAAGATCGAATACTAAGAAAAAATCCTTCGATTGGGCTGGATTCGTACTATAAAGGTACATGGCAACTGAAGAAATAACTTTCTCAAAAGTATTTAAAACCCAAAAGCAAAGATCTGCAACAAGCACATAGAAAAATTCGTAAGGTTCGCTAGTTCGTTCCGCGGCTTAGTTGGCATAGTGTCTAGCACGGTTTGTTGAAAGACGCAAATCGAATAAATGTTTTCTTAGTTTCGATCTTTTTATTAATATAATTATAACTAAAGAAACTTACGTATGGCGGCGACAAGTTTGGGATGAACCTCGTAAGTGATGAGCGGTACAGGCAGCAACCGTAAATATAGTTTGAGAGTACCCGCTATTACATTTATGTTGCTGTACGCACTCAGATCTGCTGCTTCGCCGTCTAAAACACGATTACTTGCTATAAAGTACAGGCCACACCGCGAACGAAGCTAACTTAGCTTAACTCACGTAGTTGCATGCAAATCTAGGCAAAGAAAATATAGCGGCAAGGCAAAGGGCGGCAAAAGTGCAACTATTTTAAATAGCTAGCGGGATCGTTGGGTTAGTTTAGTTAGCTCGGTTAGCTTAGTTCGCGATGTCAACCGAAGTATTAGTGCAGTAGAGCTCCTTGTGTGAAAGAATTCGTCCAGGTTAGTACTGCCACCTTACCTATTTCTGCTGCCAAGCACTAATCTGAGCATTATTGTGTTCCGGTTTAGAAGGGTAAGGGTGCTGGTGAATTTACAGGCACATGGAACTTGTCAATTTATGTCTCAGGGTGACGGGCGCAGTGGTAGTACCCCTCAGATCTTTGCAATTTAAAGTTCTGAGTGGCAGTGTAACTGTTATGGACAGGCGTGTAGCTAACCATCAGGTGCACGACTTGTTCGTCCCGTCACATGATGTTATAAAAAAAGTATTAAAAGATGCCTCGGCTACGTGAGCTGAGTTAGCTACGTTCGCAGTGTAGACTGCGCATTAGACTCGTTTCTTGTTATTACTTTAAAGATCAACATTCAAGACTTAGTTTGATAGATGTGTTTATATATAGACCCCTCCTACGTAAAGAATCGTATGTCGAAATTACCAAGTTTACACGGGAGCGTTTTAAAGTTTTGAATTCACTGAAATGAATAATATATAACACGTGAATTTAGCATTTCTCAGTTTTATTCGAGAACGTGATTTGCCGAGCTAGCCATAATTAGCCGATATCTTTTTTTACTAAAACTAACATTATATTATTTACACGCTCATTTCAAATTAAAAATAAGTCTCTACTAACTAGCTAAAAATATTACCTCTATCAAAAGCCAATTTTAAAGCTTCAATCTCATCAGCGAACCCGGAAACTCGGTAAATGCCTTCAGAATCCATTCCTCTCGCCTCGATTTCATTTACACATTTCCTCACTACAAAAGGCAAAGTGCTTGAATGGGCATTTAGTAAAGTTGTCAAATCAATGCCGAACACTCCACGTAGCTTCTTCAGATCTGGTACACAGTGGTTTGGCACTCTTTCTGAACACTTTGAGTGGGCTATGAAGCCACAATCTGCAAATTACAATTGGTAGCGTATAAGTTATGATGCTATAGTTTAAATATTGTTTCTACCATGCATTAGTATGGTATATGCTAATTGGTGGTTAATTGTTGAGGCTCTTAGGGCGCCTTCAAATAAGAAGTTTATATAAGCGCTGAAATATCGTCGGCGTAGACGCGATACTTGACAAAATTATACATTTCATGATATCAAATTTCGCACCCTTCATGGAAGAATGGCATAAGTTACGTCAAAAATAACTATTGCTCTATCAGATACAGAAAAATATAACTCACGTTCTCTCTAATTGTAGTAACTCTATCTACTAAATCGTCGTTAGAGTTACAATTGGAGAAGATGTCGGTTATACTATTCTGTATACATTTTTCACGTAACTTCACTTATGCCATTCTTCCATGACGGGTGCGATTTGTATAAAAATATTAGAATTTAAGTTTATTTTCTTGATATACTGTTATTTACATATTATAAGTATTTCACATGTGTATGTACACTTCCTATTATGTGGTTTTCTTATCCGTTTAATTATTTATTGTTGTCAACAGCTCATTCGCCTCGGGCTTGCTGAAAATCAGCGCCACGAAACGGTTAAAAAAACCGTTTGTGGCTAAAACTGAGAGCAATTCCCGATTGCATCAGTTATGACACGCATGACAGTGAATTAGGTGCTGCATAATTATGTGTATTGTTTTTTTTTTCTATTATTGTTCCTCTGTGGTTTTGTTTAATATAACATATTACAGTACCCTTTTATGCGACACTACTTAGTGCAAGTGCACTCGCTACCATCATCGCCTACAAACGATACAAATCTGGAAAAGTTTCCTTGCCGACGATCTCAACAGAGAGGACAGATATTTATGATGTGCCTACAGACCAGGCTGAACAAAACTCCAATGGGAGACTTCCGGCAACATTTTCACAAAACGTGCTAAAATAGTTGCCGAATTGAGGGTGGAGGTGTGAGACATCCCTCCCCTGCGAAGATTGCCCACCTTGCACTCACCCCATTCTGATAGAAAACATCCACATCCACACATCCACAAACATCCACAGGCGCCTACGCTGCGGAACGTGACTCGTACGAGCACGATTGCCAAATCAAGCTCATCAAACATTCATTCCGTAATCTAGCATCAGTTAGGACACTAGCATAATTAGTCCATAACTTCATATTGTTAATTAAATTATTTTAAAACCATTTCGGTTTTTTTAGAACCTCCGGCCGCATTTTCGTCTCTGTGCTTGTGTAATAAACAGTTTTCTTTCTTTCTTAATTTCTAAATATTGTATGAAAATTAATAGTGGCACGGCTATCGCACCTCTGCAGCGTTTCTATAAGCGTCTAATTTGAAGACGCTCGAACAAGAGCCTGTAAAAAAAACCGCTGCTAATTGAACTCCAAAGTACAATGCTGCTATTAGGGTTACACCAGGCTTTTGTTTGTGAGATTTTTTGCGTCTATTAACGTTTTTGTAAAGGAAACACCTTCTCACGATAAGCACGTACTTAAATTGTTGTTTTTCATATACGTTACCTTTCACAATTAAATCGTACTTCGAAGTATTTTGGGTTTACCTGAAGCTCCTTTATTTATAGCGACCGCAGACACAGATTTAACAACTAGATGACGGCTATTATGTATAAGTCCATAATCAACATAATGGTCCAATGTTATTCTCTAAATGACAGCAATTTATTGTACAGGTTACTTTTTGTTTCATCTGTAATGCTCTTACCTTCACACTTAACACCTTGCGCAGTAAATCCCCAAAGAAAATTTGCACAAAGTTCACACCAATTCAAGCCTTTGAAAGTATGTACCTTAAAACCATGTGCTTTAGAGTACTTATTCACTAGAGGGTTATCTTCCAGAGTTGGTGTTAGTTCAACTGCTTTCTTAATTGGTTCCGGCTCCAGCTTATTTTCAGGTTTATTAATGATTGAAGATGATGAAGATGGTTTTGACACCCTAGAAGAAAACGATTTTTTATCGCTTTTCCTAACAGTTTTTGAAAATGTGTATTTCTGTTACCTTTCGCATGTACAACATCAACCATTTTGGATCTTATGATAATTTAAGTGAGTTGTGAAACAAGTCCACACACCGTACATAGAGTCCAGGCTGGTGTAATATTAACCTTGACTTTATAACTAACAAATTACTTGAATCACTGTAAATATTTATTCTTAAGTAATATTTTGGTAGTATAAATTACACAGCTGAATATTTATTTAACAATTTCTGAGAGGGTAAAAGATTATTATTTTCTTTTTATATATTAGGTGGCCATGGCGAAAGTATTTAAAGGAGTCGTGACAGACATTATGCTATTAAACGAGTGCTATTTTCACTATTTGGCTGTTGTCTTTTGAACAATATTATTTCAAATTTCAAGCAAGTTGTCGGCTAAATTTGAAAACCTCGTAACTCCGTTATTGGACGAAGTCGCTTTTTTACCCTTCTAGAGCAATACTGGGCAATGAAAGCATAAAATATAATTTCTAGACTCTTCTCTTTTTTAGTTATAAAATAACAGTAAAATCATAGATTGCCTTATAATTATTTCCAGTAATACCGTTTTATGCGCCTACTCAAAAGTTCACATTAATGGAGGTGCGACGTTAACGAATTTAGTTGCCAAAGTGTTTAATTGAATTGAAAACGTTATGAAATTGTACTCACTGCTGCATTTTACTTAAAGTATTAAGTTTCCTCCTATTTAGTGTAACATATGGACTATCAGTATAATTTGTCCGTGAATTGATCATCTCCAGTATATGATGGGCTTTCAACTCCATGTGACAGGTGATTAGACCATCAGCCACCAGATCGTAGATAGTATCATACTGCTTGTCTTTTATATAGTGTGTGCCATCATAGTAGAGTTTGTAGTGGTGTATTCGGTTGTTGAATCTAGGAAGTTAATATACGTTTATTTTGTATATCTTATAAATTGTGGTGTCAGCATACACTAACCCAGTCAGCATTGAATTCAAAATAGTCATTAACCTTTTTTTATTTGAAAAAGGTTCATGTAAGCCCACAATGAGGAAATTCAATATGAATTTAAAGATTTCAGCTATACATCCAGAAAATTTAGAATGCAGAGGTACATTCCTGTGCTTTCAAATTAATGTACATACAATTTAAGTAGAAGTAGAGCTTATTGTGAAACAGTTCGCCCCACAATGTATGGTCATTGCAATCAAGCAAGAATTAATACATGCATTCTTGCATTCTCATTTCGAAGAAATGCTGGTGAAACTACAGGCATATCATTGCTTTACTTTCTCAAACTCGTATCTTAAAGCACAAAGTTATTGAAATGTCAAAAATGGATTGTATATACAAATTTTGCAAGCTGATAAGAAATTTAAAATAAATAGAAAGATTTGCCATCTCCTGAATAAGCACTCTTTTTAAGTTACGAGTTTAAGAAAGTAAGGCATCAATATGGGAATTTGTCAACTTTATGACTCAGGGTGACAGATGCAGCAGGCATTGGCAAAGAGTGAGCAAAGCTATGAGTAGCATCGCAATTGTTTTAGCTAAGTGTGATGCTAACCACGAAGCATACAAGTTGTTCGTCCCTTGATAACGATAAAATTATATATTGCAAGATAATTGGTGAAATATATCTAAAGTATAATAGCGCCTGTGAAGCTCTTCTAGTTATTAGAACAATTTATAACGCTTTGCAGCATTATTGTACACCATCAAGTATATAACCAGAAATAGAGATGAAATATCATTTAATTTGTTTGAAAAGTATTCTTCCATTATTATGGTTACAACTGCGCTCCAATTGGCCAGCCCAAATTCAAAACAATTGATGGGTGTCATCAATTGTTTCACTTCAAATCGACCAGTTTAACTTGAGCTTATAATGGGCGAAAATTATAGAGTTACATATTTAATTACCAATGAAATGTGATTCCATTTGTTTTGTAATTAGATGTTCTGCTGTTTTTCCCACACCAACAAATGGAACAGCCCCACATTATTAGAGATATTAAATTTATTACAACAAATACAGAATATTTTTGGAATATACAGAGACACACACATAGGTCAGTTATTGGTGCTGTACATTTCAGCTTTCTAAATTGTGATTTCAGTGCAAACGAGAGTTAATATTTAAAGTAATATAAGGTGCATTTACCTGATGAGTTGCCAGGCATGGATTATATCGTCTCTATTTCTGATTATATACTCAATGTTGTACACACTGACTACTACTCAGTGTTAGACATACTTAATAACAACTCACCTCCAAGTCAGCGTGTAGAAATCATTAATCTCATTACCTTTTCTAATTAAAAAGGCACCATTGGGCTCGTTTTCAAGCAAATGTGCGGCTTCTTTATGTCCCATTATTCCATGATATTCTTTTCCATAGAACTCTGGCCTGTCGAGGCAATCTTCACAGACAACCCTTTTAGGTGTAGGAGCTTCCATTTGTATGCGATACACTACATAATAAAGGGAAAATAACAAAAGTCATTAACAAATATTCAGACTTCCTATTTGTTTCTGTTTAAATTTTACACAACATACATTCCGGTTTCCATATGTTTTTAAGGTTCTCCATGGTAAATATTTGTCTCACGCAACAATAGATAACAAATTCAGTTTATCTTTTACTTTGACTGTCAAGGAAATAAGGAATGCCAGATACTTATCGCGGAACTACTTCACAGAAAGCCGAAAGAACGTAAACAAAACAAATTAAAAATCTAAAAATTTTGACGTTGACATTATTTTTCTTCTAATTACTGATCTTGGAAACAAGGAAATCTACCTAATCTAGTTCTAAAAGTTAAAAAAAAAATACGCGAGGAAAAGTCTAGACTAATTAAAAAAGTAACTTAAAAAACCGTAAATATTACTGACACTATGAATCAGGAACATTAGAAAATCATAATATTATAAACTCTTATGTTCCATTACATTTGAAATAAAGTGAATTTTCTTTTTAGAAAAGTAATTATCTTAAATAGGTTGTACTTCATAAAAAAAATTAAGGACTCCTAAAGACTCCCGCTTGCCAATTTTCAGTCGCATCGAAGCAAGTTTTTCTGCGACCGCCATTTTGGATTCGCCATCTTCAATTTTTTTTACATAGGCAGTTGATCACTATTACCCTCTATGACATTTCTTCCAGCACTTCCTACGTATCTCTAATAGTTTCCGTTATAGAAGGCTTCGAAATTTGTATGGCGGCCATTAAAAATAAAACTAGAAATATCCAAAATTTCAACATTGAACACTCCCATACATTTAATATAACATTCGCAAAGAGGTCTTAATTGTCCTACTGTAAGAGGTAACAATAAGTTAACAGTTGACAAAACAGCTATAAATAAAGTAATTATAGTATCTTTTAATTAAATAAAAATGTAATGGCATAGTCAATTATCTGGTCAACTGTGAGTTGTCTATAGAAATGAATAAAATTGATCAAATTTATTGTGCTGATCGACTCAGTTTTCTTGGATCATGGATCATTTCAAGGATCATTTCATTGTATGAGACGAAAAAATCGGGATTACAGACGTGGGTCAAATTTAACGATTACACCCTGTATGGTAACAGGAATATAAACAGGAAACTGAAATAGAAATACTACAAACCAATTTTTTACGTTTTTTACGTGATTAAAAAAGTGAATCAAATAAAATAATTATTTCTTGAAGGTTACACAAAATTATCTTCATGCGGGCTGTTTGCTAATTGTCATTAAAAAAATAACCTTTATAAAAATTACACAAAATGACATTGAAAGATATGAAATCAAGAATTTCAATTAAGTGTATTTTCGAGTTATCAATACTTCTGATTATTGTTTTATAACAAGTTAAAATCTTCTGACTAAATAAAACAGCAGATATACATTAAAATAATATGATCTTTCTGAAAACAATAATATTTCTTTTTGCTCACGGAACGAGAGGGATAAATAAGCTCTTTGACAGTTCTTTTGCTTAGTTAGTAACCCATTTTATTAATAGTTAGAACAAATGATATTATAATATTTATAATTTAACTCTAAATATGTAATTTTGCAATTTTTGTCCATTATAGCAAAGCTCAAGTTAACTGGTCGATTTGAAGTGAAACAGTTGACGACACCCATTGACGACAACCGTCAATCGTTTCGAATTCGGGCTAGCCAATTGGAGCGCAGTTGTCACAGTAATGATATGGCAGAATAGTTTTCAAACAAATGAAATGACATTTCGTGTCTATTTCTGGTTGTATACTCGATGTTTGACAGCGATTATTTCGGCAGATGGCGGAGGGAGAGCGGGAACCTCCAGTTACGAACCATACAATATAGATTTTAAGACTTTCGTGGTTATTCACTAAATGATTATCACTAGTATCAGGTTTCTTACCACGGTATGACTTCTTTTTATTTTCCGGATATTTCAGGTCATTAATAGGTCATTAACCAATAGAGCTTATGATCTTTGTGATTCACACCACCTACAACAGGAACAGGAGCACGTTAAGACGGTTTTGCGACAGAATGGATACAAAATAAAAACATTTAAACCAATACACAAAAGGAAGAAGCAAATTGACGTACAGAGACTACCAGTTTTTCTGCCCTATGTACAAGGGGTGACAGATAAAATAGCCAGGTCGCAAAGGAAGTTTTCCATAAAAACTGTTTTCACCTTAACCAAAACAGGAAAAATGTTACGTTCACCAAAAGACCTTCCTTTACAAACACCGGGTGTCTATAAAGTGAACTGCAGTTGTGGGAGCTCGTATATCGGTCAGACTAAACGAACAATTGTCGATCGTATGAAGGAACACATCCGAGCAGTAAAAAACAATGATGCACAGAAGTCGGCTATAGCACAACATCTCACACAGACTAACACTAACCACTGGATCGAGTTGCATAGCCCCCAGGTACTCTCGACAGAACGTCACTACATACCACGGTTGGTACGAGAAGCCATCGAGATCACGAAGTACAAAACATTTAACCGTGATGATGGTTTTAAACTGTCCAGTGCATGGAATCCGGTCCTTAGTGCGTGCAGTAATAAAAAGAAGTCATACCGTGTTAAGAAACCTGATACTAGTGATAATCATTTACGAACCATACAACTTTAAAAAGGATACTAAAAATTATTCTTAAATTCATTTTTATATAATCTAACACAACTACGAATCAAATTAATTGTTGAATTGTCTTACTATTATTGTGAACTGTAAAAAGACAGAAAAATGGAATCGAGTCACATTTAAGGAATGAACATGGTACCCATGGAGTCGTCTGGGCAAGCCATAACCCGGGACCTCCAAGTCTGATACAATAATTAGAAAAAAATATATACATAATTTCGTTAAGAAAGAAGATATCCATAATATTAACATTAGAACTAAGTCTAAACTCATGATACAGGGTCAAGAGCACGTCAAGCTTTACACTTAAGACTTAAATCCTACTCTATGCCGCTTACGATAAGAACTGTCCAAAGTACAAACTATCAAGCTTGATGTGCTCTTGATGTACACACGCCAGCACATCAAGCTACTCATTGACGTATCTTGTTCCGTTGACTGGAGGCAATTTTCGAACAAAAACGTGTAGTCTGATGTGCCGTTGTCCGTACCATGTTTTCGTTTAATTAAGGTAAACGATTATTTTCTGGGGAGTTGTATACGTTTTTACAATAAGATTCCGGAGCATATATCAAGATTACCATTTCCTAAGTTTAAAACTTATATTAAAAGTATTTTAATTGAAAAGTCATATAAAAAAATTGTAGACTACGTGTTAGAAAATGATGTATGGAAAGACAACGTGAGTCTAGATTCCACACAAATATGATTCAAAGTGCTTCTTCTATAGCATTTAAGTTTATTTAAAAAGATCAATCCCCGGAGTTTCTTGCTCGTTCTTCTCAAGGAGGTCTGCGTAGTGAACGAGCAGTAGCTTAAAAAATGACGTTTTCAAGTGTAAAAATTTTACATATGTAATAAATGATTATTTGTCTTTGACTTTGACTTTGATCAGAGTAACTTTTTAGCGATTTGTCGTTAGCAGAGGCAATGCTAACTTTGAAGAAAAATATTAATGTGAGTAGGTATTACTGCGTTCCGGTTTTGATGGGTAATGGTGCTGGTGAAATTACAGGGTGGCGGACATAACGGTAGTGGTCCTTAGATCTTTGCGGTTTAATGCCCTGAGTGGCGCTTACCACTAGGTGCACGACTTGTTCGTCCCGTCCGTTCTTATCATAAAAAAGGGTTATACGAATACTGTTATCATTCTTCTTCTTCTAGTGTGCCGCTTTTCTACGAAAGTTGGCCACTCATTTTTTAATCTATTGCACGAATGAGGGTATGTACTTATGCTAAGATTGAACCAGTCTTCCACTACAAGGTTTTTCTTCTGCAACAAGTCCACTTTACTTGGATTTTCCGCTGCATTATTATTGAGGGATTCAGTATCTATTGCCCCTCATTACGTGGCCAAAATACTGCACCTTCCTTTCATTTACACTTACTCCCATTGTTATAATTATTCAACCTTTTTTTGAGCTTATTCGAATAATAAATTGGCCGATGGTTGCCTTGAAGGTACAATATTTTAATTAAATCTATATGACAGAGTATTGCCGTTATTCTATACAACGTAATCATTATACATACACTACACGCCATTTTCCCAAAATGTTAGGCCGTTTGGATCTTTCCGCTTGCTACGATTGTGACAAAAGACATTTCCTACAATATGTAGAAATGTGTACTTAAAAGGATAACGTACGAATAGCCTATACTTGCAACTAACATATCTGTCTTCCAAGTGAAAATAAATTCATGGGTGCGCAGTTACTAGCGCAGGCGCTACGGGGCGTACACTGTTCGTTGTATCTATTGATAAAAATTTAAATGACTTCATATCAAACACTAAATAGGCTTAGGAAAACCGGTGTAACTCGTAGAATTAAAGTTCTTACATTTTGATTGTTCTTACAAAAATCAGATATTACTGTAATTTCACTTTATAATTGTTACTGTTAGGCACAGGGCTTTTCTAAATGCGCATTCGGTTATATTTCTACTACAAAGAACCAATGTAGTATGTCTTAATATCTTCCGTCTCATTGTCGCTTAACATCAAATGAGATTATAGCTAAGACTTGGTCTTTTTGTAACCCTCGACGCAAAAAGAGGAGAGTTACTAATATAATAATAATAATTTATTTGCATAATAATACATCATGCACGTACAGTAAGAAAGCATCAAAGAATCCTTACAGTTATAATAATATAACAAATTATTTATTTCGACCAACATGGTCATACAATTACAAAGATTTCAAAGGATTTTTTCTGAGTGTTCGATCTTTGTATTAATAATTACAACAAACTAGTGGAGTAATTTCACAAAAAATAATTTAATATCAATTCAATACCAATTCACCATCATTGTTATCATTTCAGCCCAATAAATTTAAGGCAAATTTAATAAATAATAATATTTTATATTTTATTTATTATTATATTTGTATTATTTATTATTATATTGTATTATTGTTATATTTTGTTCAAAATAAAATTACAATACTAGTTTAGATTTATCCAATAGATGCACCATAATTACAATTACTAGTATTTATGTGGTCTGTGGTCATTGACTTACAATTATATGGACGTCGGGTCCGCGCTAAAAAGTCTTCGAACTTATAGGGCGTTAAAATCGTAACAGAGCGTCATTCACGCTTTAGTCTTCGTTTGTTCGACTGACAGCGAAGCAAGCAAAATTAGACAGTACTGCGATGACATTACAATTTAAATTCAACGTTTTAGCTTTTTCATATTCCTTTACATGTCACTACGTTTAAATAGATTGACTTGGGACATTTTTTTCGTGGTTTTTGTATTACACCCGTCGTCCATTTATTTGTAAGTCAATGTCTGTGGTCTACAATTACTAGTATTACCTACAATGGTTCATGTATTGACAAGTATACGTTTGAAGCCCTTGTCTGTGGCATCGTAGCCCTCAAACTATTGGAATGATCTCAAGCGGTTTTTGTTATTTATTTTATTTTTTTTATTTAATCAAGAGGGTTCGCGAACTCTGGCCAAGGTCATTTTTGATGAACATCTGTTCAGTAAGATTATTAGCCCCATTTAGTAGAGGAGTCATAAAATGAACATTTATTTTACTTCCTGGTAAGATCGACTTGAAATTTGAAATATTATGGAAATCCGATGACGTTACAGTAATTGCTGCAACCGGTGAGCCAATTCTACTAATATTCTTGAAACCACTTTTTATTGTAATTCCATTGAGATTGCAATTATGATAATTTCTGTTAAAATCTAGTTGCAATGGTAATGGAGTCTGTTGAACCAGCAGACCTCACGAATTTTTCTATGTGCTTGTTGTCAGGATCTTTGTATTCGGTTTTCAACGACTTTTAGACGTAGCGCCATCTATGAGAAATCTATGAAAGTAATACTCGACCATATTAAAAAACCAGACCGTTTAAGAGACTTCATACTTGGCACTCTAAACTCTAAACGCTCGACTACACGATCGAAATTCATTGGGAGTAAACTTGTATCCCTCAATGAGTTTGTATATGTGTACCAATGTATGTCAGGTCCACAATAACAAAACATCTTGAAATAAAAACTCAAGAAAAGACAAACATTATAACAAAAAATATATTTCAATTTTACTCCGACATGTTTTTTCACAATTTGATTTCACGACTGTGCTCATCTGTGGAAATTGTTTCATAACGTGAAAATATAACTTTATTGCACATAAATTTCAATATTTTCACTGTGGAATTTTTAGAAAGAGTTGACAGAATGATAATAACAAAAACAAATCATAATAACAATCGTTCTATGTCCGGTCCGCAGTTACTCACACTATCTACTTAGTAGTCACACAAACTGCGATCCAACTGCAAAAAAGTACTTTGAATGCAGTCAATCAGTGCCAGCTTTACCTATGTTGCAGTGTGTGGGGCACACACGGGCATAAGGTTTTAGGACTCGGGCGCGGGGGAGGATGCGGGCGCGCGGGTCTTGGCTTCTTCCCTTTCACAGTGCCGAAGCGGATACGAGCGGGTTGACCCACACGTCGAAATAGCAAACAGACGCCAGATCAAGCACTGTGAAAGGTACGGGCAGACAGAACCAATAGATCTACCCGCAAGACGCGCGCGCACCCGCGCCCGCACCTAAAGGGCCTAAAGGGCCGCCGAGCGCCGCTCGCGTCGCCTCCAAAGAGCCTGCATCCTTCGCAGCACAAGCAAAATAAAATAAACGGACTATTGCTTCCCAGCCGATAGCTAACTATTAAACTCCGCACTAGGCTCTTGCAGTGCTACATCTGGCCAGTCGTTCTTCATGGATGCAAATGATGGACCATAAAAGAAGACCTCAGGAAGAAACTTGAAGCGTTCGAAATGTGGTGCTATCGTAGGATGCTCCGCTCCGCATCAGTTGGACGGACAAAGTCACGAATATCGAGGTCCTTAAACGTATGGCGAAGAAGTTGGAGTTGGTACGCACTGTCAAGCAGCGGAAGGTTGCCTATTTGGGTCATGTACTGTGACATGATCAGATATCACCTATTGCACACTATAATGATGGTCAAAGTAGTTGGGAAGCGGAAGGTTGGAAGAAGGAAAATGTCACGGCTTCGTAACATCAGGGAGTGGATCAAGATCGTGGAACAACTGTTCAGGCTAGCTCTGGACAAAGAAAGATATAGAAAACTGATTGCCGACCTTCAATAATGGACATGCACTTGAAGAAGAGAAGAAGAAAATTGCTTCCCAACATCATTTATAGTTAATTGCACTATTTGCATGCGAATTTTGGATTACCGGGGAAAATATAAGCCGTTGTAGCCTAATGGTTTGACCTACCGCCTATCAAGCAGGCCATGGGTTCGAATCCAACCCGCACCCTTGAGTTTCACGGAATTTGTGTACGATAATTAGCTTGAAATTTATCATGAGCTTTTCGGTGAAGGAAAACATCGTGATGAAACCTACACGTCGAAGAAGATCCGCAATTCTTGGAAAACGTGTGAAGTCCCCATTGGTCCAACATGGAGGACTTTGGCCTAAACCCTCACCTAATGGGAATTGCGATGCAGCCGCATTGCTGCTCGTGTGGTCTGTGGATATGGTAGACGATCTTTATCATCATCTCTCTCGCGTTAACAACAATAAGTACGTACTTATTGTCGATGCTGAAACTATTTACATATAATTTACGTAAATGACATGTACATATTTAATATGTAAAAACAGTTAGATGTTAAGCAAGCCTGCAAAGTCGTTATTTGAAGCGAGTGCTTGTATTGAAACCTGAACAAGCGAAAGAAGCTAAGATTGAACCACGAGCGGGCGAGAGCGTAGCGAGAGTTTCAAGGCACGAGACGCAAAACAACTGCCGAGCGAAACACACAAGTTTTACAGAAAAAAAATCCAACTGATATAAATTACTTAAATAATGTACGACAAATCGCGTAGTTGAACGTATCATTATGTTTTTTTTCATCGAAAGAAAAAGTTTGGTGCACCACAGTCCATCGTCAAGTATGAATTTCAACAAACTTTTCCACGCTAACGTGGAAAAAACGCTTTTGCACTCAGATTTTTAATGCGAAAGAATCTTTCCAAGCTAGTAAGGTGAAAATAAAATTTTTATTTAAAAAAATATTTACTAAGAAAGTTACATAGTTTTATTTGACCGCGAGCCTTTCGATTGCATCAACAAATTATTATCAGTTAGGAAGTGCCTATAGTAATCATAGAAAGTAAAACGGGTCAAAGAATGAGCGATAAGCGGTTAAGTTGTACCTGGGTAATTTCAATCATATTGAAAATGAAATTATTATTTTTTATCTAAATGGTCTATGTTTGTTTTTTCTTTCCTTTTTCTTTATTTTTCTTTAGTAGGTGGCAGTGGAGCTCCTTGTGAAGGAATTCCTCCAGAGAAGTGCTATCACCTTACCTATTTCTGCCGCCAAGCAGTAATGTGAGCATACTACGTTCCAGTTTTGAAGGGTAGGGGTGCGGTGAAATTACAGCATATGAGACTTATCAACTTACGTCTCAGAGTGACGGACGCATGACTTGTTTGTTTCGTCCATTGGTATCATTAAAAAAACCAAAGTACAGAAAAAAAACATACGGAACTGACTTTACTTCCGCTACATCATATATATAAGGCCCTTATGATATGGATATGGAACATATTTTTATATTAAGGTCGCCTTTGTTATCTGTATGGTGCAATATACTTATGCTCTACATCTACTAAGATGAATGTGGGCGCAGATACGTTTGCTACTAATTAATAATACAAAGAAAACGAAAGAAACACTTAACACAAAGGAAAATTCCTTTGACCTGATAGGATTCGAACCTGTTTTGGCACAACCGCAGGTTCGACCTACTAAACAGTGGCAGTAGAGCTCCTTATGAAAGAGTTCGTTCATGAAAGTACTGCCATTTTACCTATTTCTGCCGCTTAGCAGTAATGTGAGCATAACTGTGTTTCAATTTTGAAGGGTAAGGGTGTTGGTGAAATTACAGGCGCATGGGAATTGTCAACTTATGTCTCCGGGCGACGGGCGCAGTGGTGGTGCCCCTCAGATATTTACGATTTAAAGCTCTGAGTGGCACTGCAACTACTATGGACAGGCGTCTCGCATCACTCGATATCATAGAAATACGATTGACTGATTTGTTTGAAAAAAAAAAAACAAAAAATATACGCGATATAGATCCGAAAAAAAAAACAGTTTCATTTCTATTGTGCAACAATCGCGAAAACCTAAAGGTTATATTTTATAATTAAAATATGTACGAAGGCAACTCTACTGCAACTGGAAACTTGTTCAACGACTTTTCATCGAACCGCACAATTTCCAATTTCTCATGTAAATTATAGTAAATTTTAAAACATCTAATTCAATATCGTATTTAGTTGGCAAGTAAAAACGGTGACGTATGATTTTTAAAAAGTGGGTTCATTTTTATGAGTTTAGCATTTAAATTTGGACGACCAGCAGGTCGATTCAGAACCTTACGATAACTTAGTTGTGGACCGATTCGATTAGATATCGTATGATTTCTTTTTATTCACAACACCCGAATCGAACGTCAAACTGTCGTATCCGAAACTCCGAATATCCGAAATGACGTCACATCCGTACGATTACTCGAACTTCTCGACCGGCAAAGACTACAAACGTTATTCAGAACACAGGAAGTTATCGAATGAAAGTATTTTTTTGTAATTTAATTAAATTAAATTTAATTAATTTTTTTTTAATAAAGCCCGGATTTTGTTCAATTGTATTAATTTACTTTAGTGTAAGACTAATGCATTCCTATATTTTAGGCCTTTAAAGTCTTAAAAATGTATATGAAAGGATTTTCATTTTTCTTATAATCCATTTCATCCACTAACTACTGAAACGCTGTTGGATAACGATATTGTATCTGAATCTGGGGGTCTACTCTCGATCTCCGTCCGATATCCGTCCGAAACAATTACTGTGAAATAAGTAATATTTGACAAAATTAAAAGACAAGTATCCAGTATGAAGCTTCATTCGCATCACGCGTCTTTTCATTTGGTCAAGTATTGCTTATTTGGCAGTAATTGTTTCGGACGGATGTCGGACGGAGATCTGGAGTAGACCCCCTGAGTCGAACGTTTAACTCGGAATGTTCTGAATAATAAGCTCGGAAAGCGCTCTTCGATTCGAGAACGATATCCAATCGAACGATTCGGTTAAAATATCGAAGAGTTCTGAATCAGGTTCTGGATGTTCTGCAGGCGAATACTCATAGTACTGAGAATTCCCACGTTTGAGGACAGGACAAAGATATCGCACCATTGGTGTAATTAAGCCACGTCTGCAAAACGACAACTTTTCAGAAGAGAGGCTTAAAGATTCAGAAAACGGAATTACTCTATGCCTTTTTTATGCTTAAATAGCAGCGTTATAGAATTACGCACAGACATAATTTGTTTAATTTAGTTCGTATTACTTTTATGAGATAAACGTGAGACGTATGAGTATATGTGGTTATATTATGCCAAGGGTACGATATGTACGCTCTTATTTAGTTATACTAAATAAATTAGGTGACTTCCGTAATGCACTTGACTAGTTC